>NW_026000057.1:45151992-45173426 GCF_001458135.2 Marmota marmota marmota
CCTCCTTCTTCTTTTCTGTATCTCTTCCGTGTGAAAGCTTCAACTACAGGTATAAGGTTTCAAAAGTTCTTATACATTTCACAGTGATCTTTTTTATTTTATTTTTCCCTGTCATTTCTTTTTTAGTTTTCAATGGTAGTCAACAGTGGTTATTTTCTACTTCTATGTCTTTACTTTAAATGATCTTTATATACATTGTATAATTTGCTGTTAGTTATATGCAGGATATTTTTAATAAAATACATTAACTTTTATAAGTTCAATATGTTCCATGTAAATATATACATATATATATATATATATATATATATATATATATATGAGACCCACATTGTCTGTATACATACACACACACACACACACACGTTTCTGTGTCTCCACTTAACATGTTCTATCAATTCTGTACTTCACTGAACATATTTATAATGTTGTAACAGCTTTTGAGCCATAGTACATCTATAAATTTCCAACTATATTGATAATATTTTATAGGTCATTTCCTATGAAAAGGTATATATAGAAGTGAATTGTAGGAACATGAGGGTAAGGGAATGATTGTATAAACTGGGCCCACTATACTGACCTCCCTATGATTTTACTTTTAAAAGAAGCAATTTACCTGCATTCCTGCCTTGCTTACGTCCACCGAATTTGTTACATTTCTCAGCACATGAACTGTTACCTGCAGGAATCATTCAGGCCCAGAAATGCAAATAAGAATAGAAGTTACCCTGAAGTGTGTGTGGTGTCTTTTGTGACCTTTAGACACATTAGATCCCAGAATTCAAGAGATAAAGATCACTTGCCCTAACCATAATATCTGTGAGAATAGGTTTCAATGAGAAGAAGTCAGCATGGGCCAAAGGGATCTAGAGTTGTCATATATAGTGGAGACTCAAGGTAAACCTTCAGCTTGAGCCTCTAATAATCAAAAGCAATTTACATATATCCAACATATAAAGGCACATAGTAAGCATTTCCATTACACAAGGGAGAAATGAGAGATAAGAAAGAAGGGAGGGGACCAAAGCAAGACTGAAGTCTAGATCAGCAAACAGGTCCTATAGTTGGGGGTCCAGCATCTAAGGCATATGGTATCATGATGTTCTCTCCAAAGGCTTGTGTATCAATGCCCCATTTCTTTTCTGATTATAGCCCACATGGCCTCTCTGTTGGCTTATCTCTGCTCAATTCATGCAGCTTTGCTCAGCACACATACCACAGTACTGGCATTTCTTAATCTTGAAGTTCTCTATTACAGTTTAGGCTTTCTCCTCACATCTCTACACATTGTCTCTCTCATAGGTAGCCCCCAGGGTCTCTGACTGTAATTCATTTTCCCTGGAATTGCCTGCCTTCTTCTGATAGAAAACATATAGACAACTTCTTAGCCAAAACATAATATGAATGGCCTGTAGTCCAGTTTCTTGGTAGAAACCTCCACAATCCCTTAACTTGAGCATCCTGCATTCCTATAGAACCAGCACCACATGGTTGATGTCAAAGTCTAACACTATCTCAAGCAGTAGCCAAGTCTCCAGGAACCCTGGCTACAGCAAACTCTGAGTGCCAGGATAGCTGAGCACAATGAAACAACTTTCTATCCCCACTCCTTGTACAAGTAAGGTAACCCTATGGTCCCTTAAGTCCCTTAGAGAAAGTTATTTATTTATTTATTTATTTTAACAAGCTTGATCCTGAGATGGGTATGGTCTTGCTAATTCCTGAGATGTCCCCAGTCCATCTTTTCTACTGTTCTGGGAGAAAGTATTTATCTTTTCTTTACTGACAATAATGTCTTATAGCTACACTTTCTTTAGCCCCAGTTTTCTAACAATTTTCTGGCATAACTGCACATTTTCAAATCTTTATGCTTTGTTTTCTGCTCCTAATCATCACAATAAACTTGGCTAAAAGCTGCCAGCAAATATCCATGCCACTTCCTGACTACTATGCTGTCTAGAAATTTCTTCTGCCAGATTAGGAAGTCCATCATCATTAAGTTCACCCCACAGAAAGTCTCAGGACACAGGAAACACATAGACAACTTTTTAGCCAAAACATAATATGAATGGCCTGTAGTCCAGTTTCCAGTTGAGTCCTCCTTCTCCTCTGGAACCTCATGAGTCCTGTCCTTGCTTTCCACAGTCTTATTGACATTCTGCTCTTCTGAAATCACACCAGAAATGCAAATTAAGGTCCATTTACAATATTTTAAAGATTTTCCAGTTTGCATAAAGTCACTGAACATTCCAAAATTACTTTCACAAATTCCCAAATGCTCCCAAAAATTCTGGACCACATGATCAAATTAGTCACAACAGCAACCCCACTCGTGGTAACAATTTTTATTCTAGCTTGCTTTTTTTGTTGCTGTGAACAAAAGATGTGACAAGAATAATTTTAGGAGAAAGAGTTTATTTGAGGACCTATGGTTTCAGTTGTCTCGGTCCATTGATAGCTAACTCTGTTGCTCTAGGATGAAGAGGAGGCAGAATATCATGGTTGAAGGGCATGGCAGAAGAAAGCAACTCAGGACATCAAACCAGAAAACCAAGAGTTTCTCTCACTATGGACAAAATATAAAACTCAAGAGCATGCCCCAGTAATCTATCTCCTTCAGCCACACTATACCTGCATAAAGTCACTACCCACTTATCAGGGCATTAATGCACTGATTAAGTTAAACCTCCCATAACCCAATCATTTCATCTCTAAACAATGCAAGCATTGTGTCACACAGATTTCAGAGGATACGTAAATATCCAAACTATATCAGATCAGATTTTGTATAACTTAAACAACATATTAAAATATAAAGAAGTTGCACTGTTCTAAAAATATTTACACATATATACATATATAATATATACATATATATTATATATACAGTGTTCTGTATACATATATAATATATATACATATATATTATATATACAGTGTTCTTTGTTTCTAAGCTATGCTTCAAAAGAAGCACCTATCCTCCTGAAATTTTTGACTTATGATATTTTCATTTTTACATATTTTCAACTTATAGATGAGTTTAACAGGATGTTAACCAATTGTAAGTCAAGGAGCATCTGTGCTATTGATTAACATTTGAGTAAAGCATTCTCCCCACCCGCTTCCTAGGGCCATGACCTCCCTGCTTTTCTCGGCACACTCCTTTGCCATGATGTTTTGCCTCATCTGGAGCCTAGAGGAATGTAATCAGCTACCTGTTTGACTGACTATTAATTGAGACCACTGAAATCATAAGATCCAAAATAAATGTTTCCTCCTAAAATAGTTTTTTTTTAATGAGGTATTTTGGCCACAGCATTAAAAAAGCTGAATAATACATTATCCTAGAAAATATATACTTATTTTTTTAAAAAATAAAAATACTACCAAATTGATTAATTTTCTTCCTCAAATCTAAGAATACCTCCAAATTTAATATTTTATAATTTGTGAAGTTTATATTTTTACCTTATTACACATAGTTGCATCTATATATTTTTTTGTAATATTCACAAGTTTTAACACCATAAAATTACATTCAATATAGATTACCTCCAATGCATTAAAATACACACACATATGTATACTTTTGTAAATCATTTTTTCTCTTTAGTATTCTGTTCATATTTTAGAAATGTTTTGATTTATATAGTGACTTCCTCAATTTAATTTTATACAAAATTAGTAAGGTCAGTATTTAATAATATAAAATATTTTATGTCAGATAAGTTTACTTGCTCTGTGCAAATGCTTTGGAAACTGAATCACATTATATGAATTCTTTTACATGATTTACCATGTATTTTAACCAAGAATTTTTAAAATAAATTAAATAGTATATGACATCAGATTAAGAATAGGGTTCCTATTATAACATAGAAAAGACATATGTAATTTTAAAAGAAAGTGTTTTAAAACTATTTAATATTAAGAGATACATTAACTACCTGATTCTTCTAATGAATGTTCTAGTTTAATCCTTTACTATGTTCTGAATATGTCAAGTCTTAATGCTATTATGGTGATTTTAATAGTCTGCTAATATCATGAGGAAATATAATAACTACTTCATTTTTTATTATAATCATGTTATATATTGAGAAAATAACTTGAGTTTAAAATTTAAATGACATAATTTTCATTTATATATAATATTTGGCATAATTGCCTAATTATAATCTATCAATGCTACAGTAAAGTGTAGCAATTTCTTTTACTTGTAATTAATTCATTTTAGCTGTCTCATTAAAATGCTGAATTCTAATAATGATCTTTTAATTAAAGGTTAAATTACATTTCATTTGATATACTATAAGTCTAATTAGAGTTCCAAGTCAAACACACGTACTTTGTCAGGAGAATAAAATGAACTTGTTGTTATGAATTAAATTACTATGTCTTTTATATAAAGTATTCTGCATTAAAACATTTTCACTTTATTTTGTAGCAACACATTTTTGTAGTCATATATCTATATATACCCATTTTACACACAAACACACACACACACATTTAAAATTTAATTACTCCATAAACATTTTTATCTTTGCTTAGATAAAAATTTATTTTAATAGGTAGCCAGAATTTTAGCAAACAGAA
Organism: Marmota marmota marmota; assembly: GCF_001458135.2. Taxonomy (NCBI): domain Eukaryota; kingdom Metazoa; phylum Chordata; class Mammalia; order Rodentia; family Sciuridae; genus Marmota; species Marmota marmota. The sequence goes on from NW_026000057.1 coordinate 45,156,595, forward strand.
AAATATGTACTTGAATGTTATTTAAATAGGGAAATTTAGTTGCCTAAAAGATGATGAATTCTCTAAGGATTTCAATTTCTTTCAAAATAATTAAAAATTATAGTTTCTATCTGAAAACCAGCATCAGCAGTGGAAATTCCATAGGCATGAAAAATAATTAACCCTCTTCTGGGCTTTATCACCCCAAATAGATAAATAGTCCCAGTTTCTAGAACAACCCCACCTCCCATTTGGATCTTTGTCATTTCTTTAGAGCTACTTCACTTCAAAAATTCACGTAATCTAATCATGTATTTACAGATATTAATTTGATTTCTAATTCTTTTTCTGTTTTACAAACTAGGATACAATGGTTACCTAAATATATATGTGTATATATATATATTTTTTTTTCACTCTGTTGCTCCTATTTACCCAAGAATCTATCAAACACATTCTCATTCTTTATTTTTACCATTTTTTTAACTTATTGGCCAAATTTACTTCTTATTTTTCAGTATGGAAATATTCCAACATTGTCTTAATCTATCAGTAATCTAAAATACTTAAAATGTCCTGTAGAAATGCATAAGACCTTGATGACTAACACAATTCCAGATTTTGTTTTCTATCAGCAGCTGGGCTCTCCTTGCTCTGACAGTCCACTAGTGTCCTTGTAAATTTTCCACCTTCACTTTCTTTAGATTTTTTTTTCCCAGATCTTTTCAAATATGCTCATTCATCCTATTCAATCTCATCACTCAGTGTATATTTTTTTCTGTTTAACTAAAATAGAAAACTGTACATGAAAAATACACTAATTTGATATAAGTATCATATCAGCAAACATTGTTATGCAGTATCAACCTATTCATCAACCTTCCTATTATAATTGAATAAAAGACTCATTTTTTTTCCTGATACAATTATGTTAAGTATGATATGATTTGGAAGAATGAAGATTTGAAGTAGTCATTAACCTGACAAGAACAATTTTGGAGGAAGAAATGCTTATTTGGGTTTCACTGTTTCAAACGTCTCTGTCCACAGAGAGCCAGTTCCATTCCTTGGAACTCAAGGTGAGGTAAGACAACATGTCACAAGGGTGTGGCTGAGGGGAGGAGCTCGCAGGAGGATCAGAAAGCAGAGAGAGGCTACCCTCACCAGATACTACACACACACACACACACACACATACCCTAAAGGCATACCCCAATGACCCAACATCTCCAGCCACACCCTGTCTTCAGTTACCACAGTTAATTCCCATCAGAGGATGAATTAACTGATTGGGTAAAGGTTCTCAAACCCAATCATTTCACCTCCAAGTATGCTTGCATTATCTTACACATTAGCATTTGGGGGACACTTAATATCTAAACCAAAACAATTATGAAACCTTGGGTTATATGCTGAAGAGAGAAATAGAAATAGTCTATGTGACCCTTATTACAGTGAAATTTACAATCTAATGTAGAGAAGACAGAATTGAAAGAAGCCAAATATGGTTGGCATTCAGAGCACATTTTATGTTTATTCTTCATTGATCTAAGGATACCCTGATCACAAGCCTAAATTAATGAAGTCACATTTAGCAAAATGTACACGGTAAAACATTATTTCCAAAGAGAATTCCAGCTGGAGGATCAACAGGGAAAGCAAAATATGCAGGCATTATTCACTCCAGCTTCCTTGCAGTGAGTATAAGCCACTGGTAAAACAATAAATAAATAAATAAATAAATATAAAAAATAGAAAAATAAATAAATCTTGAAATCAATCAGAAAAAAATGTCCCTGGTGATCATGAATAATTACTAGTATAATAATAGACTGGGTAAGAAATTCATTTCTTTAAAACAGCAAATGTTTGCCTATCACAGCATGTTTAGACTTACTTGGGCATGCTGCATTAGCACATCCCAGCACAGTTCATTTGCCCTATACATCCTTAATTTCTGTAGGAGCTATCCCACCAGCTGTTGTCAGTGTCTTTCTGTGGCAATAACATCAATACAGTGATGCTTCATCAGCATTATAAACTTCTTCTGACCTTCTGGCAATAGATTTTCATCAGTGATGACCATGGCAAACTCTTGAATTTCACTGCAGCTTTGTGATGAGCAGATCTTTTATCACCACAAATCTTCGAAAAATTAATGCTATGTCTTTTTTTTTCAATTTTTGCAACCAGCCTGTTAAATATTCATAGTTCTCTTTAATTTGCAGTTCATTGTGATCAATATTTACTTGTTTTGTTAGGCACGGTGGTTCATGCCTATAATCCCAGCTACTCAAGAGGCCGAGAAAGGAGAATTACAAGTTTGAGGCCAGCCTGGGGGTGAAGCTCAGTGTCAGAGTGTCCCTGAGTTCATTCCTTAGTACAAAAAAAAAAAAAAGATATATATTTTTTTTGCTTCATGATCACCATCTCATTAGGTGGCATGTATTTATTGTGAGACTGATGGATCATTTCTTTTGTCACTATTATTTGAGTTTCTTATATATTTTGTATATTTAACCCTTATATGTGAGCTAAGATAATTAGCTTAATAATTCTTCAATATGTGTGTGTGTGTGTGTGTGTGTATATATATATATATATCTCAAATATATTTTGAGATATATATATATCTCAAAACATCATTTTGCATATCAATTAATCTTTGGGTTAATACAAGTATAATATTATTAAGTATACATAGCTTTTATGTGCCAGTTCAAAGATAAGTTAGTTAATTTCATAATTAAAAATTTAAAAATAGAAAAATACAAGTTACTTAACTGACTTTAAGCTACTAAAATATTATGTACCATATACTTGGTATTTTGTTTAGCACATTGATTTAAGTAAATTATTGAGAACTGTATTTGGGAGGTATGTAATTTATTAGTCATAATTTTAAATTTATTATTGTTTCATCTTGAGATCCTGAGAACCTTAGGAAGAAAACATCACTGCAAATATATTTTAACAGCATATGCATATTTTTTAATTGTTGCATAATAGAAATAAATGATTTTAATTGCAGTACTTTCACAAAGGAAAGAGGTTAGAGAAGAAAGACATCATTTCTTTTCATTTATATTTATTTTTATAATCTGATGACAACATTGGCGCTTATATTTGGACATATGTGTCTAATCATTGAGATTGAAAAAAAAGAACCTTTCCTTTTGCCCTCTCATTTTTCCTAATATCTCTAAAATAAATTACTTCCTGAAATTATACAGTACAAAAATACATGATCATATTAATTGATGCAGGAAAAACATTTGACAAAATCCAGCACCCATTCATGTTAAAAATGCTGGAAAATCTAAGTATAAAAGGAAGTTACCTTCATATTGTAAAGACTATATATGGCAAAAACCCATGCCACCATCATCTTGGATGGAGATATATTATAAGTATTTCCTCTAAAACCAGGAACAAAACATAGATGTCCACTCTCACCACTCATATTCAACATAGTTCTTGAAACTTTAGCCAGAGCAATCAGACAAAAATAAATAAATAGATAGATAGATAGATAAAAGGATACATATAGGAAGAAGTCAAATTATACCCATTTTTTGATGACATGATCCTATATTTACAGGATCCAAAAAACTTTGACAGAACACTTCTAGAGCTGATAAGTAAGTTCAATAAAGAAGGAGGAGAAAAAATCAACATACACAAATCAATCACTTACCTATACTTCAATAATGAATCTGCTAAAAAGCAATGAGACTATTCCATGTGCAATGTCCCCAGTTCTTTCTTTTCTGTATTTTTTTTTTTCAAAAAATTTGGTATATGGTTTTGTTAAGTTGGTGAGGGTGTTTCTAAAGTTCTGAGTTTGACTTTGAATTTAGCATTCTTTTTACTCATCCTCAAAAGTCACTGAAATTACAGGCATCTGCAATCATGCCCAGCTTTAAGTTTAAAAAACTTCAGTTAAACACAAAAGCTGTTAACATTTAACTTAACTTACAACTATTCTTATTGAACAATTTAAATATACAAATTATATTTCCTCATGAAAATAAAAGTAAGTTGGGAATAATTATATCCAAATATTTTGTCAATTTTCTTGAATTTATTTTTTTTATAATAAAGTACAACTCTTGGTACTTTCTTTCCTAAATAGACCTCTTCTTCATTATTCAGTTTATTTTATTATGATAATATTTATGAAAATTAAAACAATTTCAAATGGAAAAATATTGAACTATCCATATGTAAGCAAAGTTTTCAATCTTAGAAAAACATAATAGCATTTTTCCCATAATTTAAACACCTCATAACAATTATGTATAAAAATCAAAATTTAGACTTCATTTTAAGGCATATTTAATAATAAAGAATTGTTCAATATTTACATGTAAATTAAATTACAACTTTTAAAGTAAGGTAAATATTCTTAAAGTAATCCTAGATTGATTCAGTCTTCCATGTATATTTCAATAAAAATAATGATGGCTGTTTAAGATAAAAATTAAAGGCAAATCTTTTTTTCTAAAAATTTGATATAAATTTATCCCTAAATAATTGTCCAAAATGAAAACCAGTAACAGAATTAATGCTCTTTTCTACATACTAACTATAAGATGGCTATCATCATTACATTATATTGAATGTTCTAAAAATTATTAGATATCAGAGAAAAAAAATGTGTTAGTGTTTTCAAAATTGTCAATAATGTATTAGCATTCATCAATTCTTAAGTGCTATAATACAAAAAAAAAAAAAAGAGTTTTGGTATTAAAGAATCCTAAACAAAAGATTTAGTCCTTTTGACTCATCTCTCAGCAAACTTGTTTTTTAAGTGATGAAATATCAAATATTTCAGGTCAATAGGTCCCATGGTCTCAATTCAATTACCATAAAGAGAAAGAGGCTATAGACAACATTGAAATGAGAATGGAAGCCATAAGCAATATAGACAATATGGAAATCAGTGAATGTAGCTTTGTTCTAATAAATTAGTAAACAGAGATGGATAGTGGGATTTAACCCAAAAACTTATGTTTTTGACCATACCCAAATCAACTTTTCAGAAATAACAAAATAGTACTAAACTTTATTCTAATTAATAATACCATTCTGAATGAAGAAGATATCACATTCAATTTAATTTTATCATGTTCTATAAAACTTTATCAAATGTTAATAAGCCTTACATACCTTAATAGATTATTTTTATAAAAGATGTGTGTCCAGATATTGTACTACTATTAATTTTATAACTTTCAAAAGTAATTGTTTTCAAAATCATTGTTGGAAAGAATTTTCTTTAATAAAATGAATTAAAGCAGTTGCAAATATTTTGGTTTTTTTAACCTTACAAAGTATTTATTGAAGTGTTGATTTCAATAAAAGATTGTCAATATTAAATTAGCACTCAATCTTTCTTGTTGAAAACTCATAGTATACTTGCAATGTGTTCATATCATTTCAATTTATTATTTGAATATTCTCTGAAAAACTATTTCTGAGTTTTCTTAAGAATGAATAAAGGAAATCAGTGTTGAAAAGGAAAATCAATGCTGGACAAAATCAAACAAACCAAACCAAACCAAAAGAAAACAAACAAACAAAACAAAACAAAATCACAGCAATCAACCAAACAAGCTGATTGAGGCTGTGGTTTTAACAACCATGTTTATCATTAGATATAAAGTAGTGAATTTGAGATGAATGCACTAAGTATGCAGAACTGCAAATAAATAAGTAAACTTGAATACATATACACACACACAACATATTAGACACAACTCAATCTTGATATATATTATATATATTCACATTAGACACAACACAATCAACTTTCACATAATTACTTTTATCAAGAAAGAAAAACAGGGCTGGGGATGTGGCTCAGTGGTAGAGTGCTTGCCTAGCATGCATGAGGCACTGGGTTTGATCCTCAGCACCACATAAATGTAAAATATAGATATTGTGTCGACCTAAAACTAAAAAATAAATATCTAAAAAAAAAGAAAGAAAAACATAATCAAAATCAAATATAAAGCAAACAAGAATAAAAATACATTATCAAGGTCTTCTAGTATAAACCTAAAAATGATGAGCAAACAGTTTTTGATTTTGATCATTAGAAAGAGATAGTATTATTGAAATAACAGTTTCAGATATACTACTGATACCACTGGTTACCAGTGATGCTTCCTGATCTCTCGTATGTTGAAGTATAACTTTAGAGAAGCCTGCTAAGGCAAGCATATAAAGCAGGGTTTATTTAAAAAGCAGTGATATAGACTTCTCCCAGGAGGGAGAAGAGGGCCATAGCTGGTATCCTGGTATCCCAAGAAGTGAAAGTGTTCTGCCTTTTTTATATGTCTTAGGCTTCCTTTGTTCTCTTGCTCTCTTCCCTTATTGCTCTCCTTCCTACATAAGTGACTAGGCCCAGGAGATGCTTATTGGGATGACCACAAGGTGAGAAGCAGATGGGCTGCAGGGGGGTCAAGGTGGAGTGATCTGGGCAGGAAGGGGGAGTAATTAGCAATTTTAATAACTCCCTGTAAGGAGGGATAATCCCTAGACAGATTACCTTAGCAACAGGTTCAAATAGGGGCAGGTTATCTTGATTAGGGTGGAGGCAGGTCTCTGAAGGCATTAACATTTCAATCTCTCTCCAACTTCCCAGACCCCAAATTAGCTTCCTTGATTTATCTGACCTGATTTACCTATCTGTACTGACTGCCTCTTTTAATTCTGGCTTCAGTACAACAGATGTCTCCTTTAAATTTCACTGACTCATTTAGAAAATGCTATTTTTCACTTCTTTGAGGAAAAAAAAATTAGATTTGTGTGTGTGGTACTAGAGTTTGAATCCAGGACATTCCCCCACCAAATTATACCCTCAGTCTTTTTTATATCTTACTCTGAGACTGTATTTTACTAAGTGGCCCAGGTTGGCTTCAATCTTACAGTCCTCTTGCATCTGCCTTCTGAAAAACTTTGAAATTTGTTAACATTTAATGAACAACAAACTTTTATAAAGCTTAAAAATTATAAACACATTTATATTCATGGGAAATGCACTTTTTTAAAGCTGACTTCTTTTTTTTTCAAGAGTCTTCTAACTTGACAAGTGTGTTTTTGTATGTAGGTATTTTCGGTCTAGGAATGATTCATTGTTTTGCACAATTCCCATGCATTTCTTAATGTAGAGTTTTAAATGACAAATATCCAGTTTAAATAGTTAGAAGATTAGATGAATGATGTAATATATTATTAGTTAATTACAGCATGTACTACATTTTTCAGGTTGTATTTTTGTCCCATTTTTGAAGCACTAAAATTAGGAATTTAATTAGAGGACTAGGGAAGGAATTTAAATATAATCTACCTTTGATTTTATTCTTCTTATAACTAGTAGTTCAAACAAACAAACAAACCAAAATTGTTTTCCAGGAAGACTTGATGGAACTCTCTTAGCTACCAGGTTCCTAAATGACCATAACTGGTTTTTTAAGTGTGGATTTAAGGAACAAAACAAAACAAGTAGTCAATGAACCTTTGGCCCAGATGTAGGAAACTTAGTGTTTATGCTCTTGTTCCTGATTCCTGAGTGGATAATTGAAATGCTGCTAATAGCTGACAAAACCATTACATTGGTTCTAACCTGTAGATAAATGATGATGATGATGGTTAATAAATAAATGGCCAAAATATAAGTCCTTAAAATTGTCCCATGCCAAGATTGTAAAACAAATACATTATAACTTTCCAGGAGAAAGGCAGAGACTAGTGTCACTCTAAAGAAAGTGTGAGTGGTGAACACCACATATTAATGGTGGCAATGGCCAGCATTTTATTATGGGGGTTCTTCTTCCTGCCCAAGGGAATATAAGCCACTCTAAAACTTGAAGTCTAAAATAATTAGTGAATAACAAAACACAAATATTCAGAAATATATTTACAAAAGGCAAAGCCCCTGATAGATCTAGTCCACATGAGCTCTGGAACTAGACAAAAAAAGATGGCTCTGGTGGTTTATTTAAGGGGGTACATCAAAGGCAGAGACAGGTTTCAAGGGCAGAGTCTTGCTTCATGATATCAGTCATGATTGCAGCCAGCAGGCTGATTGACATCTTGGCAGGTCACACTCATCTCAGGTGCTGTGTGGGCCATGGCAGAGCAGGATAGAAACTCACATTGTCCGTGGACAATTGACCAGAAAAAAATGTCTACTGGTCATTCCCAGATACAAGATGTCTCTATTCACTAAGCTTCCATGTGTGGTGACCCCATATGCAATCCATGGACAGCTCCTGACACCTCCCCTAATCTTAATTTATAAATGTAGATGAGGGGTTATAACTTCTAGTCACTGGATCCTTGATCTGAGGGCATCATGATCTACTATTATAACATAAAAAATTTAGTATCAAAGATATCATTTAACAACATATCATGTAGAATATTTTAACATATTTTAGAATGGGCACAAATCAATTTACAAAATATTCAACCAGATAGAGATGCATGGCCCATGAGATTGGTCCTGCTTTTTTAGGTATCCTACTTAGATATTTTGATGTATCCCCCTGAGGTTTAAGCTGTCATTGTTATGCCAAACATCCATCAAATGATTTGTAATTTTTTAAAAAAATTTTATTGAGAACCATGATATTTGGCTGTAGAAATACAGACATACTTATATTTAGCATGGCATTTAAGACTTTGTTTGAATTTGACAGCAGAAAGTGTATATTGATGTCTATAATAATGGCTTTTAGAATATTTAATCTAGTTGTAAACTCTTATCAATAGTTACCTATTTGTATAGGACTTTAAAAATGTTTGAGTCAAATTATTTAAAAAATGATCTTAGATAGATTACATTTTTTTTTTGCAATTTACAAAATATATATTATATCTCCAACAATTAAAACATAAGAGGGTTAAATATAGGCTCAGGCCACAGCAGGAACCCTCCTTGTGATTCCTGACTATAAGGTTAGATATGGGGACATTTGTAAACTGGAGAAAATGACGGAACAATTAAGTGCCATAGATCTTTTTTCAATATCATCTTTCCTGAAAGTTAGAATGAAACTTTCAGGGGCATAGCATCATAAGGGGATGGATTATGTCTATAAACACAGTGAATATAGAGACAGATATAAGCCTGAAAGAATACATTAAGATATATAGGACCCAAATTATCATCAAATAAGAAATGACTGTTATAAATCCAAATGTGGGTTATTGACCTTTCTAGTGTAACATCAATCAGTTTGCCAGGCTTTAATTTGGTCTTCATTATATGGCTATAAATAATACCCAAACTATAGGGAGTAATTTAAATTATATGGATTTTTAATGAGTCAAAAGGGTAGTATATCTAATCTTGTTTTTGTATCCTGAAAATAGATTTAGGTAAGTCAATTATATTTCTAGTTTCTTAGATCTTTTACTAAATTATGAATCCAAATTAAATATGGTTGTTTGTAAATTTCTTTTAAGAAGATGGGAAACATTTAGTGGCAGTTATTCCGCATTAATTCCTCCTGTTTTGGGGCTTTCTGTAAAAAATGACATTTTGATATAACTGTCTTTTATCAATTTTTTGAAGATTAATCCAAAACATATTTATCACCTCTAAAGATTTTATGTTGCACTGGCAAAGGATTTGTATGTCATTTTGTTTAGGAAAGATGCCAAATTCTATTGCAGTAAAATATTGGTGGATATTCTGTGGGAATAACTGGCTTGTAATGAGAAAATTCTACTTTAATAATCATTCTATTTTAACAACTGTCCAGATATAATCTAAAGTCCTAAGGGCCAATATGATTGGCTGGTCTAGGTCCTTCCTATGTTTTCCTTTCTTTAAAAGTTACCTTTAAATAGCCAGTATGTTCATTAGGGGACCAACATGTAGTTAGATTCCTACTTTAGCCAATATGTTTATACCTAGTCACATGAATGGATGTAATATAAGTATCTGTAAGACCATCCATCATAAGAGTATCATTAATAAATACTGGAATGGATTCTCCAGTCCACATTGCAAGATACATTAGAGGTGGAGTTAAGGAATGGGTCCATAAGTGTCTCTCCATAGATTTTACTTACCAATAGCTCAAAAGATCTACATAGCTGTAAACACTATGGTTGGAGATTTACCTTCCTATATCAGATTCTTTAGTCATTTCCACCTTGACAGTTTTAGATTCTATCCCTTGAAGTCTGATTTATCCTATTGTTCCATGTGTCCCTTGGCAGCAGTAAGGCTGTTAGTATCACCATTTAAAGAAATTTAAAAAATAATTTTATGAGATTTAGCAGGGACATGTAGGGTTCTCTTTCCACCCCTCCCCCCTTTTTTGTTAAATTGGGGAAAAACTTGATATAAATTAGAGTATCTTTAGCGTTAAACTGTATACAATGGCCTAGTACAAGTATTTCAATAATAAAAAGAGATTTACTAACTTTTGACAGTAAAATTGGCAAGAGTTACTTATTAGGCATGTCAAAGTCAATATTATTAAGTTGGAAGACATTATAGTAAATGAAAGCTTAATTTTTATCAAATGTATGATTGACTTCTATAGAGATATAGAGGATATAGAGATATAGAAAACATAAATAGATATATTTTTAGAATAAAAATTATATGTATATGTTTAGTGAGTATACGAAAAATATTTTATCTATTACTAATAATAAAAAAATAAAATAGAATGAATAGCCTTTAATAGAAATTTAGGAAAATTTATTATTATTATTATTATTATTATTATTATTATTATTAAATAACTTTATTTTATTTATTTTTATGTGGTGCTGAGACTCGAACCCAGGGCCTTGCACATGCGAGGCCAGCACTCTGCGGCTAAGCCATAACCCCAGCCCAAATTTTTATTATTATTAAATCTAATCTTGATCTAAGTATAAAAAATTAGTACTTTGAATATTCATGTGTAAAATTGAGTAAGTAAATTGTTTAGGACAGTGATTTAGTGAATTACTTAGAAAAATTAAGAATTTTACATGGCATTGACCCAACAATAACATCTCAAGGGACTTATGCCAAAATAATTTTTATGTATATAGTTGTATGCATAGCTTTAATAATTCTGTACTTAAAGTAGTAAGATCAACTTAAATATTTAATATAAGCTCTTGAATAAAGGGACCATATGGGAAAAAAATCTGGCATTAAATGTAACAATGCAAAAGAGCATCAACAATGTACAATTTAAAAAGATTCTACAAGTCATGAAAATAACAACATGATCCCACTTTTATGTAAAATATCTATATCTATACATATAGAAAACAGTCTACAAGGCTATTCATCAGATATCAACAGTAGTTATCTATGGACAGTAGAAGCTTATGGTATTTTTATGTATCCCTCTTAATTTTTGTAACAATAGTTCTCTTGGCAAAAGTCAGGTAAGTTGTTTTAATCTTATAATTAATTTCAGTTTCTCATTTGAATATGTCTATAAACCTTGGTATGTAATCCTTTGTGACAATATAAACTATTTGATTCATTTCAATGTCATATATAGAATATGAAATGCACAAATTAGGAGAACCTTTAATCCCTTCTTAAGAAGGGATTTTTATATCTTATAATGTTACCCTTTAAATAAGGTTGTGTCTCTCAATTGTCTTTTAAAAAATATAGCTAAGTTTACTTCTCAGGGTAGAGAGTAACATATAAGTTTTATATTATATAATTATAGAAGAATAAGTTATATGATTAGATTTTTAAATTACTTTGTTATTATCATGAGTTGGTAAGAGACTATTACAGAAAACTAGTTTGCAGAGCATTAGTAAAATGTTCTCTTAAACCTTATACTTTAAGGATTTATATATTTAGAAAACAAATATAATTGATATATAAGAATTAGTAATAATTATTATAAATATATTAATGCTTTTAAATCTTTAATTAAATTTAGCTTTTAAAGAGAAACTTGAAAATTAGGGGTTAAGATTACTAGATGATTGCATCTAACATTATATATGAGTAAGTATCTCTTGAAATAGGCATTTATATAATGAATTACATTTACTTTAAATTTAATATTATTAGTCTTGACTATAGAAGGCAGGGCATCAGGTAAATGTACATAATGATATGAGTTATGTATTTCCTTTTGAAGAGAAACTGTTAGAAGCAAATAGATATAAATGTTAATTATCCTATAAATTAAAAATTATGTATATTATTTAACCAGTTGAAAAAATATATATTAAGTATGAAGACATAGTTTATTCTTATTTAATTACCCAATTTGAATTGAATGTTATTAAATCATGTGATCTAAAAGTATTTGGATCCATTTTTATTTTACTTTAAATATTACGAATGCAGTCTTTTATCTATGCAACATTGACATTATGTAATGCAGTTAAAATTGAATTTTTGTGTATATTTATGTTCAGTCCTTCTATTTACATATTTAAAAATCAGAAAAATAAAAAATTTGGCCATCATGAAAACATTGCAGGATTAAACATTTTAGATTGCAGGCTTTTTGTTCTCATAATGGTCTCTAGAATGCTAAAAAGAATGTTAATCTGTGAGCAGACATTAGTAGAACATCTTTTGTCAACATAATAATTTTTTGCAACTCTCCCTTAGTAGTATAGCTAGAAAGGGAATAGAAAATCAAGCGTCTTGGAAAAACATGTTTATGGGATTAGAGATTAGTTTATTCAACTCAGTATTGGGAAAAAATTAAGCACAATGCCGCTGTTAAAGACAGAAATTTGTTGGCTTGGACCCTGCTTGTAAAGAAATTCTTTCCTTAGCAAGTATGTATTTGGAGCTAGGTGGTTGCATGTGTGAGAGAGTAATGTTGTGAGATACATTTTCCGCAAAGCTGGAAGATGGAGCCAGAAGGCCTACACAATGGATGGTAGGAGGGACCAAGAGGAAGCCAAAGAAAGCACCAAAGACAGGGCTTAAAGAAGCCTGCCATGTTGCCTGCTAGGTTTTTCCATTTTTTTCCATGTGACACAAAATTTCTGCCTGCAGCTCTGAGGTCCCAATCCTGTGTGCTGCCCTGCTTTGAGTGCCTCCCAAGTTTGCCCGTCTGAAGTTAGAATACTGGCAGCTTTTGTGGGATTTTGTCAGACTGAGAGCTATCTGAACTATGACTCTGTGCCATAGGCCTTGGGCCCTATGAGCTGCCATTGCTGTCCTGGTCACTGATATTACACCTGCCTCCTATGGCCTGGGGAGAGTGCCCATGACTCTGTGAGCCACTACCATTAGGCATTTGGCTCTGCTGCTATTTGCCCCCAGGGTTTTCCCGGTTGCCCAAGTTGGTCTACTGCCTACCTATGCCTGCTTTGTACTGCCAGGTTTGGCCCCCTAAGCTGCTGCCTCTGCTGTTACTGAAGCCAGATTTAAAGATACATAGTGTAGTTAGGTAAATGGAGTTCTAATATCAAGTCCAATAAAGAAAATGGAGACCATATCGAAAATGGAGTCCATAAAGAAAATGGAGTTTGATCTGAGCCCAGGAAACCAGAACAACACCTGGGGAATTGAAATGTTAATGTCCCCAAGCCCCCCAGCCCCCAAAGAGCTGTTAATGAAGTAGCTCCCAGCAAATCAGGGAGATGCTAATCAAACCACTAGGCCCTTCCTACCAGAATCACTCCTCCCTGACCCATTGGTCCACCCCACCATTTCCCACCTTTTGGCCTTCCCACCTATATCTTTCATCACATGCAGGATAGAGGAAAACAAAGGACAGGAATGTGAGAGGACAAAAAAGGACCTTAGATATAAAAGGGAGAGGACCTCCCCTTTCCATGGATTCCACCTTTGGGGTCCCCTTCTTCCTCTGGGGGGAAGTCATTTCTGCTATCCCTTAATAAGGCCTTTCAGTTTCCACTCTACACTTGCCTCAGTGTGCATCTGTGGTGGTATACTTCAGCATTCAGGGAAGCAAGGACTTGTCATGGAAAACATCGGTAACGTTACCAGTGCCATGCAGCTTTTTAGGTTGCTTCTCCCTGTCTCTTGCTGACTCCCTGATAGTGGACAAGCATTTGAGCTCCTGTGTTTGGTCCACAGTGCAAATAATTTCTGACCCAAAGGCAGGCTTTAGCTAGCAAGAGACCAATCATGAGACAGGATAAATCTGAGTAGGTTATGTTCAGTACTCTATTTAGTTAGAGTCACTGTCTTTGTTGCAGGTTCCTAAGAGACAGAAACACTGCCAGTGGATGTCACACAGGTTACAGACCTTGGTGGTACCCCTGGTTAGAGCCTTTTCTAAATTTGCTTAATTAGAGTTCACCTGGGTTATGCCTTTAAGTTAGATTGCTACATGCATCCTTTTCCCCTAATTTCTATTTTAATAAGGATTTCAAGTGGATAGACTTTTTTCCCCAGAAGGGTTTTGCTTCGGCTTTATATTAGGGTACCAAAGTAAACTTTTTCACCTCTCTATTCTCTCTAGATTGTGGGGCACCCTCTATTTCTTTGAGGTGGGTGTGGCTTACCTTATTTTCTATCTCCTGAATCTGGGGGTGATCAGGCCCCATTTAATTGAATTTCAATTACTTTGACTTCACCCTTAGGTTAGGTTCACCTTGAGCAGCATCATATGGGGTCTACATCCAGTGTCAACCCTGCCCAGGGGAGGTTCTTCTTCCTGCCCAGGGGAATCTAAGCCACCCTAAAACTTGAAGTCTAAAATAACTAGTGAATAACAAAACACAAATATTCAGAAATATATTAACAAAAGGCAAAGCCCCTGATAGATCTAGTCCACATGGACTAGACAAATAAATAGTGGCTCTGGTGGTTTGTTTAAAGAAGTACATCAAAGACAGGGATAAGATTTCAAAGGAGAAGTCTTGCTTCGTGATGTTAGTCATGATTGATTGCAGTCAGCAGGCTGATTGACATCTTGGCAGGTCACACCCATCTCAGGTGCTGTGTGTGCCATGGCAGAGCAGGATAGAAATTCACATTGTCCCTGGGCAATTGACCAGAGAAAATGTCCATTGATCATTCCCAGACACCAGATGTCTCTATTCACCAGGCTTCCATGTGTGGTGACCCACATGCAACCCATGGATGGCTCCTGAAAACATATCATCCTTCAATCATTCATATGGCCTCAGGTAAATGAGATGCATTATGATTCATAATAGTGAATCAATGTGAACTTAACCCAATTGCCCCTGTTGTACTGAATATGGTATGCTATTTAGATAGATCACATTGATATTGCAGAGAACATAAAATTCCTAATATACAGGTAAAATGATTATAGTTCTTTAAAATATACAGATACACAAGTGATATTTTTCTTCAGCCTGAGGCTTTAGTATTTTGTAACTGATTTCTTTCATGTGTTTACTAAAAAAGCTAAGTTCAAAAACGAACTTTACATTACAAAGAATTTTTACTTCCTTAGGCACTGTACTGGTGTCGGAGGTGTTTAAATTAGAATTTTTGCTTTGAAATCAGTACAGAAAATGTGTTTATTTTCTTAAAAAAATCCAATTTCTATATAGCTCTCAAAATTCTGAGTAGTTTTAGGTGTATTTATTATATTTATATGCATTAGCTGTTTATTAACAAAGTTTCCCCTCCACATTTGTCCTTTTTTTTAAACTTAGAAGTCAACTGAATATCATTTTACATCTATAGTGAATATCATTTTACATCTATATATTTTATATTTATTTCAATTAGCATCTATCTAATGAAAGTCCGAGTTTAAAGACAGTTGCAAAGAAAGGATGAATTAATATATATAGTTAAATATTCTATCTTAGAATACATTCAAAATTAATTCAAATAAATTTGTATTTATATATGGCCAAAAAATTACAATCTTATTTTCTGTTTAAATGTAGCCCTTTTAAAATAAGAATTGTTAACTTGTATACATACATGTATGAATTTTTATCAATAACTCTGGCAGGAATTATGTCAAAACATAAAAAATAAATATAGAAAAATTGTTTATGCAAATATTAGTGATGTAATTACAAATATATCTTAAATTTCAATTAGAATATTTTAGTTATCACCTTAAAACTCAATTAGAATATTTTAGTTAAATATCTGGTAAATATTAGAGCAGACAGCAGTCAATCAAGGTTTTAACTTTAAAATGAAATGGTCAAATACATCTTATATCAGATTCCAGAAGTTCAATCTTCCAGATATTATTAACAACTTACAGATCAGATCTTTATATGTTATAAAACAAGTAATACTAACCATTAGTGTAATAAAAAAATTCATTGAACAACATCCTGATGAATGGTGTCAACACATATTTCAAAGATTTATTATTTCATATTTAAGGCATAATAATATAATATTTACTTGTAATCTGCATGATAGTATTTTTTTTCTAAATAAGATACTTAATACATAGGGAAAATCTTTTAGAAAGGTCATATGAAATATCTGAAACTTTAAAATTATGTTACAGATATGGAGGAACATATAAGAATAATCAACTAAAATGTTTTAAAAGTGAGTTTTACTGAGATTCAGAAAGAGTCTTAGAAGGGATGTGTATTTCAGTGTATCTAATAAACACAAATTGAAAGAGTTAAACATCCTTTGGTTCTCTCACAATTTCTGTGGGTCAGTATTAGAAGCAGATTTTTTTTTTAAATTTTTTATTGTTGGTTGTTCAAAACATTACATGTTTCTTGATATATCATATTTCACACTTTGATTCAAGTGGGTTATGAACTCCCATTTTTACCCCATATACAGATTGCAGAATCACATCAGTTACACATCTATTGATTTACATATTGCCATACTAGTGTCTGTTGTGTTCTGCTGCCTTTCCTATCCTCTACTATCCCCCCTCCCCTCC
>NW_026000057.1:45173787-45200624 GCF_001458135.2 Marmota marmota marmota
ACTTTTGTGCATGGCGAGAGAAAGGGATTCAGTTTCATTTTGTTGCATATGGATTTCCAGTTTTCCCAGCACCATTTGTTGAAGATGCTATCCTTCCTCCATTGCATGCTTTTAGCCCCTTTATCAAATATAAGATAGTTGTAGTTTTGTGGATTGGTTTCTGTGTCCTCTATTCTGTACCATTGGTCCACCCGCCTGTTTTGGTACCAGTACCATGCTGTTTTTGTTACTATTGCTCTGTAGTATTCTGAATGGAGAAAAATTGAAGGCATTCCCTCTAAAATCTGGAACAAGACAGGGATGTCCTCTCTCTCCACTTCTGTTCAACATAGTTCTCGAAACACTGGCCAGAGCAATTAGACAGACGAAAGAAATTAAAGGCATAAAAATAGGAAAAGAAGAACTTAAATTATCACTATTTGCAGGTGACATGATTATATACCTAGCAGACCCAAAAGGCTCTACAAAGAAACTATTAGAGCTAATAAATGAATTCAGCAAAGTGGCAGGATATAAAACCAACATGCATAAATCAAAGGCATTCCTGTATATCAGTGACAAATCCTCTGAAATGGAAATGAGGACAATCACTCCATTCACAATATCTTCAAAAAAAATAAAATACTTGGGAATCAACCTAACAAAAGAGGTGAAAGAATTATACAATGAAAGTTACAGAACCCTAAAGAGAGAAATAGAAGAAGATCTTAGAAGATGGAAAAATATACCCTGTTCATGGATAGGCAGAACTAACATCATCAAAATGGCGATATTACCAAAAGTTCTCTATAGGTTTAATGCAATGCCAATCAAAATCCCAACGGCATTTCTTGTAGAAATAGAGAAAGCAATCATGAAATTCATATGGAAAAATAAAAGACCCAGAATAGCAAAAACAATGCTAAGCAGGAAGTGTAGAAGCAGATTTAACTATGTTTTTTGCTCAAAGTTTCCAAGGTGTAAACTGGGATGCATGAATCACAATGCAAAGCTCAGGATCTGCTTGTTTACTTAGGTTGCTGGAAGAATTCAGTTTCCTGTGGTTGAGAATACCAGTTTTTGTTACTGTCAACAATGGGTACTTGAAGAGTGATGGGCAGTTTTCAAGGATGGTCCCTCTATGACTATGCTTCCTGGCATGTAGAGCTTTGTGCAATCACCATCCTATAGGCATGTCTAATCAATTTAGTGACTTGTTTCTGATAAACAAAATATACCAAAAAACAAATGCCGTTTGCATGATTAGCAAAAGTAAGGCAGAAACTCAGCACTTATTAAAAATATAATCATTCTCTTTTGCTGGAATTCTGATGAAGCAAGTTGACTTTGATGTTTGTGCAAGTTACCATAGAGATAGTTGAACTTTAAAACACTGGAGGGAGGCTCTTAGGTATATTCTTCAGAAGAAAAGATTATTCATACCAGGATATTTTGAATCACAGATTCTGTGTGATAACAAATTTTATTGTTTGTTTTCTAGTACTGGTGATGAATCCAGGGGCTAACACTAAGCTCAATATCCCAAGCTATTTTTATTTATATTTTTATTTATTAATTTAATATTGAGACAGGGTCTCTCTAAGTTGCCCAGGCTACCTTCAAACTTTCAATTTTCTGTCTCAAGCCTCCTGATTTTCTGGGATTATAGGCATGTCCCACTGTGGTACAAATTTTGTTTGTTTAATCCACTATAATGTTGGGCAATTTATTAGGTAGTATTAGATAACTAGTACAAGCAGTAATAGCACATTTATTCAAGAGGTAACTGTTATACTAGTTTTAATAATTTCTTCATTCTCAGTGATAAAACATTGGCATATTTTGCATTTGATTTATCATTATCAATTATATATAGACAGAAAAAAATATATTGGATGACAAATTATTTTCTATAAGTTTGAATCTATGCTATATTTGTTGAATTTTTGAGAAATTTTAAAAATAAGCAGATATTTTAAGAAAACATGTATTATGGAATGCACTACACTGATTTTGCTCATTATGATGTAAGAATTAACTGCATCATAACCACTAAGGTCTGGGTAAGGGGATGAGACTGAAATTCAGTACTGATACCCTATAGTATAACATAATTTCTGAAAGTAGAGATCAGGAGTCTCTCTATTTTGTAACAGCCCACAATAAAACAGTTTGTATATCCACAAACACCAGGACCCATTCTGTTCTGGTCTGTGCTATTTTATTCTTTTCCATTACTATTTTGATGATCATGTGGTGAAGAAAAAAAGTTATTTTATTATCCTATACCCCATTTTCACTGTTTGTAAAGAAAGTCTAATGTTAATATCCACTTCATAGAGTTGGTTATCAACAATAAAAAAGAAAGCTAAAGCATGTAGAATTTATCTGGGAACCAGGAAACCCAATAATTTTTGCTCATTGCTATTCATGATGCCATTGCTGTTGTTGAAATTGTCATGCTGCTTGTGTTCTCTTTTTGTCTTTTAAGGTGTTGCAGACACCTTGATAGCAGGGTCTGGATTTGTGGTCTTCAAAGCCCAAAGAATCTCAGTATTTTACCTGGACTGCATGTTCCTTGATAAGTGTTCCTTTAATTCTCCATCAAGAGCCATTCCTCAACTTTAAGCAGTTTCATTATACATCTGCCATGATGAGAAGTTTAGATTGATTGCTAGGAGCTCTACCTGCTCAGCACTGAGTCCTGACTCAAAGAATTTCTAGAAGATGGAGATTAATACAGAGAACAACTCTGAAAGTCCACAGATATTCCACTCTCCACAGGGAACCACTTTAAAACCTTCAAATGCGTCTTTCAACATTTACTTACCTGGTCTATAAGCAGGTTTATTCTGTTCAATCTTTGTCTCCTTTCATTTTTCAATTTGATGCATTATTCAGTGATTTCCAACTATGTCAAAATGGTAATCAATCTATTTTACATCTCTTGCTCCAATTCAATTATTCTTGTGTTAAAGGCTTCAAATAAAAGCAGACCATAATTACACATTGTTTACAAGTAACATACCATATTATTATTATTTTTCTTCTAGGTGTACAAGTTGATGTCTGCCCTCAATTTTAAAAACAAATGCATGCTTGTTTATTATCATTATTTAGTATTTAATTTTCCTTGTATTCCTCAACATTTTTTAACTGTTATAAACTCTTCTCAATTATAGACAAATATGTAAATTAATGATTCCGATTATTTCTTCTTGGAGATATTGTTCAAGGATCTCTCTGATCTTTTGTCTGAACCTTTGCTCAGTAGACCTGGTACTCATTGTTATTTAGACATTCATTTTGTTTTCCCTTTACCTTTGTCCTATATTCAGTTGTTCATTTACTAGATCTCATATCTCATCTTTAATTTTGTTACTTTATTTCCTAATTGTGGTAGACCACTCTGTTTCCAGGCTTCCTGTAAAAAGTAGCACAGGAGATATATCTTATAAAACATGAATAATGTAAAGTTCTGACTTTCTGATATATATACTAGGTGTTGTTGTTTATCTTCATATTGGAAATACAATGGATCTTCTCAAACTAAATAGCTTATAATATCAGTTCTAATGAGTTTAAATTTTATTCTATTAGGACTTTTCTTTGCTTTATCTTCTATTCTCCTTTCCCCAACCCTAACTGATTAAATATTATACCTCCAAAATGATTGTTTTCTGTACTTCTTTCTACTAGTCTGTACTTAATGTGAGATTTCTGTAATTGTATTTTCCCCCTGAAAAATGTTTTCCAGATATTGACAACATCTTTACTTTTAATTTTTTTTTCTAATAGGTGCTTACACATTCATTGTTACTTGCTTGTTTATTTATAAATGGTGATAGAATCTCTGTATTTCTGTACTGACCACAAGCCAAACATAGTCTGTGCAGTTTTATGATTAAAAAAAAATAAGACTGTATTGTTACACAATGCAAATTAAGGAAAAACTCAATTTTCAAAGTCTATGAATAAAATTGTTTTTGAAAATCAACCAAATTTTCTTACTTATATAATGTCAATGGCTGTCTTACTCTAATGTCAGTCATACTTGTTGAATAGTGCCTAGAATTATATTTGGAGCTCTCATGGCCTCAGACTGCTGCTGGAATTACTGCAAATTATAGAGATATAGTTATAGCTGAACAGCATTACCAATGTTTCAAATATCATTCTAAAACAACATTATTTTGTATGCTTGTTACCCATGCATATCCATCAAGAAAGAAGGAAGACTGGACTTCAAAAGACATGTGAGTGTGGATTATTTTGTTTATAGCTATATGGCAAAACATTTTCACAATTATTTAATAATAAAAAGAATATGACATATAAATTGACAAGTGTTATTCAAAATATTTTCAATTCATAAAAGTTGTCAGAAATATAAGAAAATCTTTTAAAAAAATATTATATTGATGAACCCAACCTAATTCTATTTTAAGATTGGGAGTCATCTTGTCACAAAGTTATGAAAAGTTCATTTCTGTTTTACTATAAAATACTAAGATTTTTTTTTTTTTTTGTCTGACAACCTGATGTTTAAACTTGTTTGAAATTACTGCCAAGTTTTGAACTCACCCATGCCTGGTTCTCCTTAACTAGATAAGAACCCTCCCTAAAACCTCAGCAGCTCCTCATAAATTCTGATGTTGGGATCCCAATTTACTCCCTACCTTGAAATGTTAAGCCATGTAGATTATTAACCTGCTGTCTGCCTTTGTGTTATGCTTGCCAGAATCCTGTTAGCTGTAAGTTCCCAAGACACCCCTTTTGTAACTTTTCATGCTATAAATAAAACCTTTTACCTGGAGAGCTGGGGGCTAATCTCTAGCCTGGCTTTGGGAGGGAGAGTCACTGGCCAGCTTTTGTGTAAACAATACAAGCTTGCTTTATTTTGTGATTTAAGATTGGAGTATGTGGTCTTTGCATTGTAGTTCAACAATATCGCAATATGTTTCTTTACTAGTTTTTAAAGTCAAACTGAGGCTGCAATTTAAGCCAGTTTTTCCAAGTGACTCATTTGTTAGTTAAGTCATGAAAGATACTTACCTATGGTGTCTTAATTAAATATTTTGATGTTGTTGCAACAGAAACTAAAGAAATGTATTCAGAAAAAATAGCTTTTTAAAGATTATTACCCTTCAGTTAGAACAGTAGCTTTACAAATTATAATTGTCAGAAACAACATCTATTATCTATTAAAAAAGGAGAATTCCATGTGTTTTTCCTTGGCTCTTGATGAACTGACAGTACTACATATTTGTTTTATTTATTTGCGAAGTCAGTGTGGAACTTGAAATAATTTAAAAAAAAAGCCTCTATGAATAGCCTCCTGCAACAACCACAGGTGAGAATATTTACAAAGTTAAGAAACCAACTTGAGATGGAATTAGTTAAAAGGCATAACAACTGAGGGCAATAAAAATTATATGCTGCAAATGACTGGTGCTAGGTTCTGCTCCCTCAGATGTTGAAGTATGAACATCAGAGAAGCACTCCAAGGCAAGCATATAAAGCAGGGTTTATTTAAAATGGGGTTTCCTAGACTCCTTCCAGGAGGGAGAAGGGGAACATAGGTGGTATCCCAAGAAGCTAGGTGTTCTGCCCTTTTTATTTGTTCTATGCTTCCTTTGTTCTCCTGCCCTCTTCCCCTTATCTTTCACCTTCCTGCTAAAGTGACTAGGCCCAGGAATGCTCTGTGAGATGGCCAAAAGGTGGGAAACAGGCGGGCTGAAAGGGGAAGGACAGGGTGGAACAATGCAGGACACATTAACAAACTTATAGCTCTCTGTATGAGGGGCAATTCCTGGAACAGGTTACCTTAGCAACCAGTTGGAGCCAGGGCAGGTTCTTGAGAAGGGTAGAGAAAGGGCTCTGAAGGAATTAACATTTCAATCCTTCTGCAGACAGTGTTGACTTCCCAAGACTCACTTAAAATTGGCCTGACTCTGTCTGACCTGCCTAATTCTGGCTTCAAAAATATATGTGGAGCAGAAAAATGCTTAATTAGAAAATGTTAAAATCTTCTAAGAATTTAAAAAGTTTAATGTTAAACTGGTTAACAATAGGTAACTGTAGAAATTATTTGACTATTGTGTGTAATTGAACCAGTACAGTAAGTGGTAAGTTTAGTTTTTATTGTGGACTTAATTGATATTAATTGTCTACTTTCCATTTTTATTTCAATTTTTCACTTTTTTTTGGTGAGAAATAGAAGTGTAATATGGGAACTTGTCCTACTACACAACAATTTGATGGAGAAGAAGTGGTGAAGTTTATGAACTTTTTGGACTCAGTGATGAAACTGAAACCTTTACAAAAGCGAATATACACCTTTCACCACTATTGTAAACAATGAATTGCATTGGGAATTAGCTTTTGTTGCAGAATTGACTGTTTTGTGTAAATGACTTCAACAAAAAATTACAAGACAAAACAAAATGAAACAAAAACAAATACCAAAATAGGTTGTAGTGTTGACTTGCAAATTTTAAGCTACAATGTCATTTAGGTGGAAAAAAAAATATATACATATATAGTTATTCCCACAGTGTCAACTTCTTTACACATTTATGCTGTCAAAAAATAAAACAAAACAATAAATCACTATTCCCACAAAGGATTGCAATAGATATATTTTCTGAGCTCAAACTATAGTTCTAACAGCTTTTACTTTTCAGATCTCACAAAGGAAGTTTCCATATTTCAAAATACATTTAACTCTTCAGTTGAAGAGCTTCCACCTCACCTGCAATTGGAAGTGATTAATCTGCAACCTAATGACAAGATAAAAGGGAAATATAAATAGAAGAATCTAAGAGAATTCTATAAGTGAATGTCAAGACTTAAATAAACTCAATTAAAATCATATGCTTGTTAATATACAAAGGTATTTGTCAGTAACAACCTTTGTGAAAAGACAATTTCAAAGATAAAATAAAAATATCAACACAAATTATCATTAGCAGTTGAACATTTATAATCTATTTTGAGGAGGGAAATGCTATCTTTGAATCTTAGTGAAATGTTACCCCTGTATTAGTTTACTAGGACTGCCATATCAAAATACTGCAAATGGTATGGGCTTAAATGTCTCACAGATGTGGATGCCACAACATTGTTATTGTTTGGATGTGAAAAATTTCCCAAAAGCTCATGTATGAAATAATACAATAAAATTTAGAGGAGAAATGATTGGGTTATGAGAGCCCTAACCCAATCAGTATAGGATTATATGAATGGTAACTGAAGGCAGGTAGGGTGTGGCTAAAGGAGGTGGGTCCCTGGAGACTTGTCTTTGGGGCACATATTTTGTATCTGGCAAGTATCTCTCTCTGCTTTCTGAGCATCATATGGGCCACTTCCCTCCACCACACTCTTCCACCATGATGTTTCTTCTCACCTCAAGCCCCAAAGAATAGAGCTGGCTGTCTGTGGACTGAGATCTCAGAAACTCTGAGCCTCTAAATAAAAATTTTCTCCTCTAAAATTCTTCTTGTCAGGTCTTTTAGTCATAGCAGTGAAAAAGCTGACAAACATTAACATGTTGGGAGAGATTACAATTCAATTTGTAACAACTTCCTCTAAAAATAATTTTATTCTTATTAGAACTGTATTATAAAATATTGTGCATTATCATTGTTATTATTATTTGCATTTCTTTCATAAGAATATGTGAAAATGTATTGCAATATATCTTATTGTGATACAATTATATATAAATAGTGTGTGTGTATACATACACACACGAAATATATATTAAAAAATTTGCCCAATTCAATGTAAATTTCACTTGACCAAGATATGTTCATTTTTCATCTACATTCTTGCTTTCGGTTATATCTGATGACTCAGATTAGTTATTTGTTGTTTAGATTCATCCATATATGCCACCTGCTTTTGTAAGAAAGAAATAAAAAATACATGGATACCAATAAGGTTTCATGGGGAGGTCTTAGCAGGCTAAAGGTTTCTTTATGTTCAGTCATTTTCCTGATTTGAACACAGTGCCTCCAGGTTCTATTTGTTATACTTGGAGTTTCTAATTCTAAAGAATTCCCTGTGTTCTTTCATATAAATCATGTCCACATTTTCAAAACCTTTTCCCCAAATCTGCTAAATCATTTCCTATGCACCCATAACTTTACTGCTGTCTTTTTGTCCATCTGATTTGTAGTACCTGAGATCAGATCAAGTCCAGCAAGAAGCAAAACTGAGATATATTTGAAGTACAAGAGATTTTGAGGGGAACAAAACATGCTAGAAAAGGGGTATGAAAGCAGAATTGGTGACAGAGATCCTTAAATTTTAATGCACTTCTGAATAATTTGTCCAAATGAATGGTGGACTCTGGACATGACTGCCCAATACAGGAATGCCACATTAGAGAGAAATGGCCAGACCCCAGTAACCCTGCAATGGTAACTTTCAATGGAGAACCTGAGAGGAGCATCATCCTAAATATTGAGATGGATTCTAAAGGCTTTGCGCCTGAAGTCTGAAGGCTATCTGCACTTCCTGTTTTCGAATGGCAAATCCTTTCTTGAAGAAGTATCTGAAGAGCATATCTCCATGGCCAACACAGTCCTCTCATTGCACTTCAGGATTTACTTCTACATGAATATTTGAATATGCATAGCTCTTCCAGAGTTTCTTTAGGCCTTTTTTCATCTTACCTATAAGATGGCAAGAGAATATACATACACGCACATACTTGTGCTCACACACACACAATGTTTACTATGTGGAAAATCTTAGAAAAATGTGATTCAAATAAATGGTTAGGATTGAGAAATCATGCTGTCTTAATAGAGAAAGGGGAGTGGGACATAAGGGCAAAAATAGAAAAATAAAAGCTTTTAAAAAGATAAATGGAACGATAAAAGAATAGATGGGAAATATAGTGTTGTGACAATGTGTCTGTGTGGTGCTAAGTTACCCTCTTTAGTGATAAAAGCTGATTTTCCTTGGTTGCAAAACTATTGTGGAAAGGATTATGACAGTCGAGTTATTTGCAGAGGCTCTTTTTTAATACTATTAGGGAGTTCAGAAGTAAAAAGCCTATTCTCAAACGTCAACAACTACAAATAATTTTTGAGTCATAGTGATGCTCTGTGAGTGCACTTGTCCATTTATTCACATCGGGCAAGGTGACCATACTTCCCGAAATGCCCATCATAAAATGTTAAATGACTACTAGAACCAGATTGCACTATAGCTCTTTTTCAAATAGTGTGTAATTGGCCGTATTCTTAAACCTGTGGGTGGGAGTTATGTTGAGAGTCTCCGAACAGGCAATAAACTCCACACTGCATCTTTTCCTACAACTATAACCACAGAGGCTGCAGGTTTTGTGTTCGGAATTGTGGGGCTGCATGTGAACATCTGAATCTACTGCAGAGACTTTTCTTCCTATCCTATACAAAGCTTGACTTTTCTGTTCCAGGTGTAGTAAATAATTATTCATCTTTTGAGGAGGATGGCCTGGTATGATTCTTTTTTCCTGAACCCTAAAATCTTTACTGAAGAGATAGTTTTCTTATTGTGCATTATGCTTATTTCTACCCTGATAGTTCATGGATCTTATTAAAGTTTCCAATATGAAAACCACCCCCTTCTTTGTCTTCATGATCAACTGATGTAAAGGATTTTCATAGTGTTTGACCCAGGTAATTTCAAAATATAATGAGAAAGATTGAATCATCAACATATCCATAGGACAGGATTATAAATGTCAGTAGCTTTTCATTTCATGTGAGTATAAACAATTTATGATCCTCTTTCTCTTCTTAACTAGGGTATAAAAGACCATATTTTTCGAATAAATGGCTATATATGATTTACTTGAGGTTTATATCTAATCAACCAGATTTAATCTTCTAGTTTGTAGCTACAAATGGGTGTACGTCTTGTCTGATCTTGAGGAAGTCTCCAGTCATTCTACAATATTCAGGTGTATTATATAGTATCTGAATATGCGATTTAAATACAAATTTGATAAGTAACGTACTTCCACACCATTTAGATCCTTAAATGTTGCATTAATTTCTGCCACTATAAAATAAATTATTATGGATCCCTGTAGGGAAAACATGAAAGGAGCGTTGGTAATATAAACATGCTGCGATATTTCTAGACCCTCCTAAAAATGTTCCCATATTAGCAATATCTCAAAGCTATGTGATTATCCAGTTTTACTTTTTAATAAAAACACACAAATACACACACACACCACACACACACTCACACACACTCATACACATAGTCATTGTTCTACATGGTAGTTCAAGACGATAAAAATGATCCTGCAAACTGAAATCATACAAAAATATTCTTAATAATTTATGAGAAAATGTTGACCCTTCCATGACTTTTAAAATTGTGAAACACTAAAAATGCTGTCAGTTATTTTTGTACAGGGAAATTAATAGAATGTTGAAACAAATATTTATCTAGCAGATTATAATTTAAATCATGGAAAGATTGAGAATAAAATTGATTTGTTTCTGGAAAAAAAAGAGTTCTTGCCTTCTTTTTGTAAAATTTAGGATAAGGAGCATATACCTTTTTTATGTCACGGTGAATTGTCATACTTCTAATCCTGGATCAACTTCTAGTGTTTTTATCCTTTACAGTTTCAATGTTGTGTTAGTTAGCTTTGCGTGACTGTGAGTAATACCTGAGATAAACAACCTAAAGTAATGAAAGGTGTATTTTGGCTCATAGTTTTGGAGTTCTAGTCCATGATGGTCAACCCTGCTGCTTTGGCCTGTGTTGGGGCAGTACATTATGGTGGGAATTTATGGTGGAGAAGGCATATTCACTTCTTGGTGGCCAGGGAGCAAAAAGAAATAGAGGAAGAGACTGGAGTTTTAATAGGCCCTTCAAGGGCATGCACCCAATGATCTAACTTTCTTCTACTAGCCCCACCTATCAAAGGTTCCACAACTATCCAAATGTGCCACAGGCTTTGCAAGAAGGCTTTGGGGGAATTAATAGCTCCTAGAGTAGCTTTAATGAACAATATTTTGTCTAATGTCATTTCCTGTGGAACTCTTTTATCCTTTTCATTATGATTAACTTTTTAAATTTATGTTGAGAAGTTCATCTTCACTGAATTCCACTGGCTGCCCATCTCGAGTTTCTCCAACTCTGGTAGTTCAACATTCCCATAGTCAGCAATTTCTTGTATACTTTAATCCTTATGGTTTGAATTTCAGTTCTAACATGATCACTTTTTTCCCTTGGTGGCCAATTTTCTGTTTGGTTATTCATTGTTGTAAAATGTCACATTGGCTCTTCAGTGAAAGAACAGATACCCTCGTTGCCTTCTTCAATTCCCTGTGTGAATTGAACAGAAAAGTTGCCTCCGCAGAATTTTATAAATGTGATTGGCCACTAATCATGATATGTATCTGATATTTGTATTGATATATGTGTGGACTAAAGGACTAACAGTAAAATTTGTATATTTTAAAAGTATTCATTGTTAATACTCTGTAGTAATTGATATCTGAGTGGTGATGTTGAGGAGAAAGGAATTCCTTAAACTCTGGTATCTAAAATTTAAGCATCATGGAATCATGTTATTCAGCTTTCCATTGCTGGAACAAAATACCTGAGGAAAATCAACTTGAGGGAGAAAATTATCTCCCAAAGTTTCTACCACTGAACATTGCTACATTGGGGGTGAGATTTTGAGGGACATTTAAGATTGAAAGGAGAGCAACCACAATTGCCTAACCACCTATGTTGTTCTAATAATTCATCTCTACAACTCTATGCAGGTCAAGCCACCTTGCTCTTCATAATTGCAATCTCCTGGTTCTATAATGATGGTCAGACTCTAAGAGCTGGCCTCCACTATTGTCTCATCATTACCAAGGATATGAATAAGCTCAGATTTTGACTACTTCTACTATAACTCATAATCTATCTATCTAGCTAACATTATTATATGCATATATACATATATATGCATATATTATTATATATGCATATATTCTCATATATATTTATCATTACTTGTACTAGCTAGTATACATCCTAATATATTTGGACAAATAGATGATAAACCTCTATCACTATATAACATATATACACATATTTATCCAAGTGAAATTGTCTTCTATATATGTGTTTGTTTGTGATCTATCACTTAGAACAATAAAGAGCCTTGGATAAGTTCTTAAGTGATTTTTGACTATTATTATCAAACATCCTCATATAAAAGCAAGAGCTGCCTAATAAGGGTGGAAAGAATAGAATTCAATACAAGGAATTTATATAAAACCAGAGACAATTTAAAACACAANATATATATATATATATATATATATGTTGTGGATAGATGCAATACCTTTATTTTATTTACTTATGTTTACGTGGTGCTGAGGATTGAACCCATTGCCTCACATGTTCTAGGCAAGTGCTCTACCACTGAGTTACAATTCCAGCCTTATAACTTATCATCTTCTGAGAAAAGATACCATGGAACTTGGGAAGTCTGATGCCTCACTTACAAGTGCGTTTTTATGGGCTTGGCTAAGGGTATGTCACCTTTTAACACAAGTACTCTGGTAGATTCCTATGCTTCACATGTCTGTTAATTCTAGTATAACAACTACATTTTTTCTCCCTTCTTCGACCACCTTTCATAACAATTCATAAAGTTCTACTTCATAATATGGCCATTGCTCCTAAGAGCCACTGTACTAGTGAGTTTTTACTATAACCTGTGAAATTTACATATCAATGACCACAAAAAAAGTCCTTAAATTTATATTAATTGCCTCTTATAAACTGGGGTCTTTAAATCACATCCTAAATCTACTCTCAATTCAAAAACTGTTTAGGATTAATGTTTTGTTATGTTCTATTTCCTTAATTAAGCACCCTCAACATTCAGTCCTATGAACACTCCCCTAGCAATAAAGGCCAATTATTACATCTCATTTGAGTTATAATCACTGACTTTCTGTATCTCCATGAATATAATTTTCAACTTAACCCTAGACACTTGTTTGATATCCAGGTAAGGAAATGAGATCAGAAAATTGTCACCTATCAAAGATAAGCCTTCTTCAATGTATTTCCACAATTGAGAATTACTCTTAGTATGAGGGGTTGGCCACTTCTGTAGGACATATGATATACGGAGCCCAGGGAATCAAAATCTTTGTAGGGATCTAGAAAGGTACAAAAATTGCCCAGT
Organism: Marmota marmota marmota; assembly: GCF_001458135.2. NCBI lineage: Eukaryota > Metazoa > Chordata > Mammalia > Rodentia > Sciuridae > Marmota > Marmota marmota. Next base: position 45,186,986 of record NW_026000057.1, read on the forward strand.
GGTAATAATAAATATCATCAGTCAGAAGATAGCCTCTTTGAAGCTTGATAAATTTATTGACTACTAAATTTAGCCTTCTTTTTTTTCTCATCCTCTGCTTATTATCAATTGAAAAGTTCCTTTGCCCTTCACACTTAATTTTTATTGCTTATTAACTGCTTTCAGTTTTTCATTATCCAAAGGCATTGATGCAGCTTAATAGCAACCAACCAGTTCTATTGTCCTTGTATGCACTGTTCTTCTAGTTTAGGAAGTCATATTTACTGAAAAACATAGAGTATTACCTCCACTAATACATCCTCCTAAACCATCTGAGCATATTTAACAATAGAGCTTTTATATTGTGCAGAGACTATCAAGGTCCCACCTACTACCTGTGATAGGATCTTCCCTCCAATGAGGTGATGATTTCATTCCCCAAACTCTAATGAACTAATTCCCAACTATTCCAATTCAGAACTTAATGAAGGTAGATGCTGATAAGGAATCTAAGTGCTAGAGTTTTATAGAAAGGATAATGCTGTGGGGAAAAAAAAGAGGAGGAAGCAAGACAAGGCAGTAAAAACTTCTGACTGTGATGTAGGACATCCTTGAAGGAAAATGGTGGAGGAAGTGGACTTCAACAGAGAGGCTCAGCCTGCAAATTGCTTTTGATAATGTTCCATCCAACCCAACAGGAAGCTCTGCAGTAAAACAGCCAGACTTTTTATATTACTGAGCTCAGTAATTGGCTGGGGCAAATGTCTGAGAAGAGCATGACCAAAGACAGATCCAAAAGGCACCATAGCTGAATGCTATCAGCTAAATCCACTGCTTGAAGTTGAAAGACAAGCTCTTTCATGAGGGGAGATTCAAGCAGTGCGTTCTTGACATCTATTCTTTCTTGGTCTTTATGTGTTTATGATTTTAGTATGGCCTCAGAAGGAGATATATTCAGACCCGTTTTAATATGCTCAAAATATGTTTTATGAAGATAATAAGTTCCCTAAGTGCTAAAAATATTTTTTCCAGTAATATACTAAGTGAAAATCTGAAATAAGCTTAAATAATGGTTGGAGTACATGTAATGGAAAATTTTAAGTAATGTGATTATTAGAACTGTAACATTGGTGCATTATTTTTTTCTTAAAATTAAGTAAATAATTAATTTGCAAACAGTTTCTTCAGGTTGGGGTAAAAATCATTCTAAAATGTTTAAGTTAAACTTGCCATTTTTAAATGTGATGCAATATGTATCATTTTAGGAAAAAATACTCATTTTTTTACATATTTTCTTTTATATCTTTGCAGACAATTGGAGATTTTGCTTGTCTGATATATATATTTATTTATTTCTCTTTTGAGCTCCCCAGGCAGCCCTTATTATGTTGTCCCTAATCCTAGTGTCTAGACAGATTTGTTGAGGAGAATAACAACATTATTACTTATATGATTTTCTTACAAGTCTGGTATACGTAGGAAGACCTCCTCAGCCTGTTGTACACTTTTATTTTTCTTACTGTAGACTTTTTGTGTGTCACAAAAAATCTGTTCTTGTGATTGCAGTACATTCTCAGCAAACCACTTAAGCCTCAGGCTTCTGTTTTGTGGCTGAGCATGCAGTCATATGACCCTTGAGTTATTTTTACTAGTATCAAATGCAATATAACCTCCAGTATCATCTTTCTATCTTCTATCACAGATGGTATTAAACCTCAGAACCAAAACCAAGCAAACAAACAAACAACAACAACAACAACAACAAAAACCCACAGAGAGAAAACATGTACAGGTATCATGAAACTAAATCTTTGATCTGGATATTGGAAAAACCTAGGATTTGAAAACTCTTGTAGAAATTATAAGATCAATGTGATACTGAACTCAGTATATCAGACTGAGGGCCATAATAGTTCAAGTTCATCATTGCTGCAGTATTACAAAAGAAAAAAAAAAGACTGTTAGGCATCAGATTATAATGAGTGAAATCTAATAAAATTAATTTTTTTAAATTAGAATTTGGATCATTAAAAAATGTTAAAAGATCTCACATAATATTGTGTGATATCAATTAATTTATTTTTATAAATGCTTTATTGTTAGTAATTTGTTTGAAAGCCAAAACAAATTTAACAAAACAAACCCAAAAAGTATTTATATTTTTAACATAAAAATAAGAAGTATTGCTTGTGCTTAATGTGCCCACCCAATGAACTACCATAGTGATTTTATAGATGCCTATTTGGATATTTCTTTTTCTAATCCTCCCAGAAAACAGAGCTCAACTTCTGGTGAAAAAAGCAGGAGTTTTCTAAAGAATTTAGAAAGTGGGGGGAACATGCATACTCAATGTTGTAATTAAACATATATTCCATGAGTATTTGGAGTGGTTCTGAGCGAGAAATAGAAACCCTTCAAAAGCAATAATATAGCTCTTTATATTTTCAAAGATGTCTATATGTAAGAAAGACTGAGAGAGTGAGAAAAAAAGCTATATGTGGACATAATGTTAAAACTGTTCTCAGTTATAATCTTCATAACTGACTAATTAAACAATGACTAGACTGTGATATCTGGATTATTTCTTGCCTCTTATAAAATTAATTATCAACCAAGCAGATTGAAATTGAAGGGTTACTAGTATTATTTTTTTTAAATTAAAAAAAAATTTCTAGAATAGTTTTTGATTTATAAGGAAATTGAGGAAATACTGTTAGACATATTCATGTACTTTTTTCTCTCACATAGAATTTCCTTATCCATTAACATTCTGAATCAGCCTGGTGCAGCTGTTACTATTCATGCACCAATATTAATAAATTATTATTGATGAAATCTGATCACTGCTGTCAAGATTCACTGTGTATTGCACAGTTCCATGTGTTCTGGCAAGTGCCATGTTTCTACCATTATGTCATGTAGATATAAAATTTCCCTGTGCTTCTTCAAACCCTTGACAACATGGGGCCAAAAAGATGGGTTTACCTTCTCCACAGATTTGCTTTTCTAAATATGTCATACAATTGGAATCATATGTAAATACTTTCTCAAATTTACTTGTTTCACTTAGTAATATACATTAAGACACCTTTATTTTTTTTCATGGCTTAAGAACGTTTTTTTGCATTGAATAATAATAAATTTTAGGACAAACAACGAAAATAAATGATTTACCTATTGAAGGGCAATTGATTGTTTTCAGATTTGGGCATTTATGAAGAAACTACTATAAACAGGGGCTGGGGATGTGGCTCAAGCAGTAGCCTGCTCGCCTGGCATGTGCGGGGCACTGGGTTTGATCCTCAGCACCACATAAAAATAAAATAAAGATGCTGTGTCCACCGAAAACTAAAAAATAAATATTAAAAAATTTTCTCTCTCTCTCTCTCTCTCTCTCTTTAGAAAAAAAAAAAGAAACCACCATAAACATTTGTATACAGGTTTTTGTGTGGTAATAAATTCTAACTCAATTGGGTAAATGCCTTGGAATGTTATTATTAGATAATACATTTCACTTTGTGAGAAACTTCCAAATTGTTTTCCAAAGTAGATGTACTATTTTTCATTCCCATAAACAATGAATGAGAGCGCCACACCCTCATTACCATTTGAGTTACCAATGTTTTTTTTATTGTACCAAATATATAATATGTATATAATGCTACATTGCTTTTATTTATAATTTCTTAATGAAATATGATATTAAGCATTTTTTGTATGCTATTGTCTGTATATACTTTAGATAAGGTTTGAATTCAGAGCCTTCGCCCATTTTCTTGGTTGACTAGTTTTCTTATTGAAAATTGAGTTTCATGGGCTTTTTGTAGATTTTAAGTATAATACCTTTATCACATATGAATTTTGAAAATGCATATTCCCAGACTATGACTTTAATCTTAATTTTTTGAACACTATCTTTCTTAGAGAAGCAGATTTAAATATTATTAAAGTCCAAGTTACTTACTATTTCTGTCATATGTCATGCTTTTGTTGTTATATTGAAAAGCTCACCAACAAATTAAGTTTACCTAAATTGTCTCCTATGATATCTACCAGAAGCATTACAGTTTTGTATTTTATATTTTGGTTGTTAATTCTTGTTGAATTGGGTGTTTTTTTGTCTTTGTTTTTTGTTTTGTGAAAGATGGGAAGTGAACATCTAGATTCTTTTCTTTTTGTCAGATGAAAGTGCAATTGCTCAAACATGGTTGGTTAGAAATACCATCCTTTCTCCATTGAATTGCCTTTTCTACTTTGTCAATGACAAGTTGTGTATGTTTGTTTTGGTGTACATCCGGGTTCTTTTTTGTTTGTTTGTTTTAGTAGTCAGTTTGTTCTTTTGCCAATATCATACTATTGTGACTAATGTGGTTTCATAGTAAACCTCAATGTAGAATGTGCCAGTCCTCTACTGTAGTTAATACTGTGTTGGGAATTGTGTGTCTTTGGCTATCACATTTAAAAGATATGATCAGCCTGCTTATATCCACAAAATAATTTTCTGATAATTTTTTATGATATTGACTTGGATGTATACACCAAGTTTGGAAGAACTGACATCTTAACAGTATTGAATCTTTCTATCCATGAACATGAATGATTCTCCAGTTATTTAGATAATCTTTGATTTCTTTCATCAGCATTTTGTAGTTTACCTCATAAAGACATTATACATATTTTGTTGGATTTACACCTATTACATTGTTTTGTTGATACACTAATTTTATTTTCAATTCACAATTGATATTTGAATATTATCTTATATCTTGAAATCTTTTTGTAATCTCTTATTAGTTCTGGAAGTTGTTTTTTTATTAATTCTTTGGAATTTTATATAATCATGCACCTTGAAAAGTAAAGAGGTTTATTTCCTCCTTTCCAAGTTATATTTTTTTAATTTTATTTTCTTGTCTTGCTGCATTAGCTAAAACTTTGAGTACCATATTGAATAACAGTAATGACTGCAGATATCTTTACTTCTTTACAAACTTAAGAATCTTCTACTTTCTCAAAATTATGTGTATTTTCCTTTACTGGGTGGTGTATATGTGTGTGTGTGTGTGTGTGTAGTTAATTTTCTGAGAGCTTTAATCATAAATGAGCACTGAATTTTTTTTTTAACTGGGGAACTCAGAGGCACTCAACTGAGTTATAACCCCAGCCCCATTTTGTATTTTATTTAGAGACAGAGTCTCACTGAGTTGCTTGGACCTGGCAGTAACTGAGGCTAGCTTTGAACTCAAGATCCTCCAGCCTCAGCCTCCTAAGCTGCTGGGATTATAGGCATGCACCACTGTGCCCAGTGAGTACTGGATTTTGTCAAAAATTTTTCTGTACATATTGATTTATCATATGACTTTTCTTCATTAGCATTACTTTATATTCATTTAATGTATACAGGATGAATATTTTTTTTCAGTTGTCAATGGACTTTATTTATATGCCATGCTGAGAATTGAACCCAGTGCCTCACCCATGCAAGGTAAACACTCTACCACTGAGCCACAACCCCAGCCCCACAGGATCAATATTGATGGCTCCTTTTACATTTCTGATATTAGAAATTTGTGTCTTCATATATTTTTTTCTTCTTTTGCATGGGTACAAGCCCATTAAATTTACAGGTTTTTTTTTCCCAAAGAATCACTTTTTAGTGTCATTGATTTTCTTTATAGATTTACTTTTTAAATTTCATTGGTTTTTGTTCTAAATTTTAGTATTCTATATTCTTTGCATTTAATTAAATCTTTTTTTCAGACAGTGATGCTTAATTAGGGATTTAATATTTTTTTCTTTTTGAGTATATGTAATCAATAATATAAACATCTCTCTAACTACTGGTTTTACTGCATCCCACAACTTTTGATTATTTTTATTATTTTTATTCATTCAAAATATTCTAAAATTTCTCCTGATGCTTCTTTGTCACATCTGTTATTTAGAAGACAATTGTTAAATCTCCAAATATTTAGTAATTTTCAGCTATCATTTGCTTATTGATTTGTATTTTGATTCTGTTATGGTCTAAGTGCATACATTATGTGATTCCTTTTTCAAATTTGTGAAAGTTTATTTTATGGCCTTGAATGAATTCTATCCTAAAGTTCCATGTGAGCTTAAGAAGAATTCATGTATTGCTATTTTTGGATGAAGCATTCTACAACTGGTACTTAGATACAGTTGATTGATGGTGCTGTTAAATTCAACTACATCTTTGCTGATTTTATGCTTGATATGTTTATTAATTACTTAAGTATTTAGCTCTGAGAACATATTTGTCTGTCCCTTCTTACATTTTAATTTTGCATCACATATTTTGAGTTCTATGGTAAGGAGTTTAAACAATTGTTATGACTTTATATAAGACTTGACTTCTTTATAATTAACTGATATCATCTTTTTATCCTCAATAATTTATATTGTTCTAAAGTCAGGTTTACCTGAAATTAATATAACTATGGTAGCTTTATTTTGATTTTTATTAGCCTGATATAAACATTTTAATCCCCTTACCTTTAACCTACTTGTCTACTGCTAAATGAGTTTTTTAGATAAAATTTGCTTACTTATTTTTTTAATTTACTCTGAAAATCTTTTAATTAGCATATTTTACCATTTACATTTAAAATGATTATCAATTAATTGTATTGATATCTAAATGTTTATTATTATTTCCTATTTCTTTCCATAAATCTGGAAAAAAAAATTCACTCTTTTCATTTGACTGGGAACCTTTTTAATATTCCTTCACTTTTTAAGAATAATTCACTAAAACAGAATTCTATTATATATNAGTCAGCAATATTGTGTTTTGTAAAATGAAGTTGTACAAAAGAGTTTATGAGATAAGGATGGAATGAATGACAGAACATCCCATATCCAGAATTGAACCACACTTAGCTTGATTACAGTTCCTTATCTATGGATGAATTTGAAACCTTAGCGAGTTTACAAAAGTCAAAATCCAAGAGTAATTTGAAAAATGAAATTCAAACGGAAAGCTTATTTTTAAAGGTTATTTGTGGAAGGAGACTTTTTTTTTAAAGTATGAAATGTGATAGCTGTGAACAAAATTATTAATATATAAACGATAGACAGTTGTTCAGATTACTGAGGAACCCTATAGAACCATCCCTCAAATTTTAAATCAAGAACCATAAATGGATTTTGTGCTTTTTTAATCTTGATTTTGTGTATAATGATGTGATTCTGTTATTTATATACTATTTAATTATGTGTGTGTTTTTAGTAAAGAAATCTTAGAATGTTTCCATCAAATAAAAATTTTGAATTCCATAAAAGCAAATGTTAGCTAGTTAAAAAAAATATTACTAGGTGCTAAATGGTTGCAGAACATAGTAAAATTAATAAAATTCAAACTGCTCAAGCTACAATAAAAGTTTCCCAAGGTATTGTTGAAGTGATAAAAGGGAGAACAAACCAATGGAAGTGTCAGGGACTATGCTTTGAAGGCTAATTGAGTTTTTAATGAGAGATCTCAAATGGATGGAGACAACCTTAAAATTGCAAGGAAGGCAGAATATGTAACAATCGTTTTTTACAAATCAAAAGATTTATTCTGGGAAGATTTCTACAGAACTCAATGACCATGAAAAATTGACATGGACTCCAATTAATTATTCATCTGGAAAAATCCCTGGGAGAAATCAACAAAAATCAAATTGCAAATACATAGAAGGAAATGGTCTAAGGCCAAGAATAATCTATGCTTCTCCTGTCAGAATTGTCTGACTTCTTCCTCCAAGATAAAATGAAGTCTGACAGATGTGAGGCTTGAAACCCACAATAGTATCTTGACTTTCTTTCTTTTTTTTTTTGACTGCACTTTTTTCTTGCTTTCATAGAATCTAAACTTAAGTCAGATTCAATTCAATTCTTGCACCTCTACAAGTAAAATCGTGTTTGTTTTTCTTTTCTCCACCTACTTACCCCCAGCTTCTTCTAATATTTTTATTTTGAGTTTCTTCAATCTGAATAGGACATTCACAGGTACAAGTTTGTCCTATGATTTATTTTTCATTATTTATTTGCTTTGCCTTCTTTGAGTACCTATGGTGGGTGCTTTTTATTAATGTTAATTTTTGAAAATCATCTGATTATTTCTTCAAATATTTCCTGTTTATTTCTCTTTACCATTTTTTTTTTTGGTGCCAGGGATTGAACTCAAGGACACTTGACCACTGAGCCACATCTCCTCCCCTATTTTGTATTTTATTTAGAGACAGGGTCTCACTGAGTTGCTTACACCCTTCTTTTTACTGAGGCTGGTTTTGTACTCTTGATCATCCTGCCTCAGCCTCCTGAGCCACTGGGATTACAGGCATGAGCCACTATGCCTGCCTATCTTCATCTACTTTTATTTTCTTCTTCATATTGTTACATCTTTGACAATTGTTCCACAGGTCTCAGAAGTTCTTTTTCTCTTTTAAATTTTTTTCTCCTTGTTTTTCTGTTTGGAAAATTACAACTAGCATATCATCAGCCTCATTGATTCTTTTATCATCTTTGTCCAGACATTTAAAGTTTCCATCAAAGACATACTTTGTTTCTTATTCAGTATTTTTGATTTCTAGTGGCTTTTTAAAAAAATTCATTCTTAGGTTTTTCATCTGTTTATATTCCCCTTCTCTTCTTAGATGTTTTTAACTTTTTCCATTAGATCCCTCAGCATTGTTAGGGCTCAGAAAACAATCTCTCAAAGTTTGCTACTTTCATATGCCAGGTACATTGAACTGAAGGATACTGGAAGGGGCTGAAAAGAAGTTTCTTTTTGCCATTTTCCTAATCTCCTTAGTTCCCCAATTCAGGCCATAAAAACCTAAGAATTCATCTTCCTCAAGATGATTAATAGAAACCTGTATCTCTTTTCTCCACTGCCAACTGTAAAATCTAGAAATATTATTCTAACCACTTCCTCCCACTTTTCTCTAAGAACTGACCTTGAAGAAAATCTCTGACCTCCCTTGTCTGACAGATTATAAACCCTTATTCCAGAAAAGGATAATATCCTATACCCAGGAGGAAGAAATGCAACAGAAATTTTAAGTAGAAGCTGAATAGACAGTTTTTGCTGAGTGTACCTTTCAGACTAACAATGTTGAACATTTTTTCACATATATTTTTGGTCATTTGTATGTCTTCTTTTGAGAAGACACTATTCAATTCATTTGCCCATTAATTAATTGGGTTATTTGATTTTGGGTAGAAAGTTGAGTTCTTTACAGAAACTTTTTAATTTGATATCATCCTATTTATTAAAACTCGTGGCATTACTTCCTGAGTTTTAGGGGTCCTCTTGAGAAATTCATTGCCTGAGCCTGTATGCTGGCATATTAAGCCTATGCTTTCTTCTAAGAGTTTCTTAGGTTTTGGTCTAATTCCTAGGTTTTTGGTCAGGATAAAAAATAAGGGCCTTGTTTCATATTATACACATGGATAGCCAGTTGTCTCAGCACCATTTGTTAAAAATGCTGTCTTTTCTATTATGTATGCTTTGTCTCCTTTGTCAAATATCAGATGACTGTACCTGTGTGGGTTTATCTGTGTGTCTTCTATTCTGAACTATAGGTCTATATGTCTTTTATTATGCCAGCACCATGAAGTTTTTGTTATCACAGCTCTGTAGTATAATTTGAAATCAGGTATTGTGATGTCTTTAGCATTTTTTTTTTTTTTTTGGAATAGAATTGCTTTGACTATTCTGGGTCTTTCGGTCTTCCAAATGAATTTTAGGACTGTTTTTTTCTAGTTCTGTGAAGAATGTCATTGTGTTTTGATGGGGATGGCATTAAATTTGTTTAATGCTTTTAGTAGTATGGTCACTTTGACAATTAATTCTGCCAATTCTTGTACATGTTAGGTCTTTTCATCTTTTTGTATCTTTAATTTTTTTGTTCAATATTGTTTAGTTTTCACTGTAGAGGTCTTTCACCCCCTTCATTAGATTTATTTCTAGATATTTTATCTTATCTTATTTTTTTTCAGACTATTGTGAATAGAATTGTTTTCCTGATTTCTCAGAAGATAAATGAAAAAATAAAATAAACAAACAAACAAACAAGAAAGGAAAGAAGAACAGAATGAGGCTTACCTAAGACTGGCATGCGAGGGAGTTTTAATCCTTATATTAAAACACACTTATATTTAAGTTTGTCTACAAGTTTGTGGTTCCAGTGGCAGCTCCTTCAGATTTCAGAGGTGACTCATTGTATTTGCCAGTAATTCCATTTTCCAGGGTGGTGGTTTGCTCTGTGACTTCAAATATCTGGTGAATCTAAGAAAAGGCAATAATTATTAATCTTTTTATATATCTATGTGTGTGTGTGTGTGTGTATATATATATATATATATATATATATATATATATTTAACTTGAGGAGAAGAGTTATGACTTCCAAACACTACACGTCTGAAGTTGGAAGTCATAGACCAAAAGTTGAAAATCCGTAGTTTTTTCAAAAATGGAATAACAGCTTTGATGGCTTTTGAACTTTCTAAAATTTGCTTTCTCTAAAGTTCACTCACAAAGTTTCTTGCTAATTTATTTACATAAGATCTTAAATGTATGCATTTGCTATCAAATACAAATTTACATATATTTCAATGTTTACTGTTATATTTATTAAATCTTTGTTATTTTTCTTCATTCTTCTTTATTATTACTCATTATAACATGATGTTTCTGAGAATTGAGGTATGTTAACTATATTGTTTATAAGCAAATACATTTCAGAAAATGAATTATAATTTTATCCTATTTTGATTATGGAAATCTATTTCAAAGTTTTATTCATTCTCTGTGTAAACATATCTTAAAAAGACCTTAGTTTATGGCTAGTTTTACAATCTTTTTTGGTGAATCATTAATCAGTAAATTTTATGCACCTTAATATAATCAACATGAATTTTAAAGAGTACTTTGACTGTACCAACTTACTTTTGTTTTTCAAGTACCATGATCTGTAAAGGAGAATCAAATATTTGTCATTTTAAGTACACTCCAAATCAAGGTAAGGCTGTGTTTTTGCATAGTCTATCTTCATGCATACTAATAAAGGCACTTAATACATTATGCTTCAGGGGATATTGCTTTCATATCTAGCTCCCTACATTTGTTATTTTTCTGTGGATGCTAATCAATTTCACACATTGTGCCGAGGGACTCCGACCTATTATAGAGGAGAGATTTGACAAATAGGTACATTAAAGCAAAATAATTCAAAACTGCCAGTTTATTTATAAACAACTCTATAACTTCTGGAATAAGGCAGAATGCTATCATTCTAAAAGCTAACACCATTAATTTAATAGAAAATACCATAGTATTTCAGTGACAACAGATTTGTTATATTCTTCAACCTTGAAGATTATCGAAAATTGTTCATATCTTTCGCAAGGGGAAAGGAAACAAAATAAAACAAACCCCCACAAGATTCAATGTGTATTAATTCTCAAATAACTGATGTCTCCCAATTTCAAGCTACAATTATGACTTACCCATGCCACACAATAGTGCCTTTTGTCTCTGATTCCAATCTTCACCTTACCATTCCAGTGGACTCTGCAAAGCTGGCGGATATTACCACATTCAAGCTTAAAACTTTGGAAAAGTTTTTATTCCTGTTTATTTAAAGTTTAATTATTTACAAATGACCAGCTAGGACCAATGTGGCCTGGATTCTGCTTAACTCTCAAACTTCATATTTTCTTGGTGTTCGCTCTATCAACAGCAGTTTGCCTGTTTCCTGAAGGTGAATGCTTCCAACTCTAGATCCCAAATTTGATATGCATTGGTCCTTCAATTCAGAACATTATAGCATTGGCTCCTTTGCTGGCTTGCATACAAGTGTATTAGTTAGTTGTTACTTTCAGTGAATGACCTGAAGCATAGTGGTGTGAACTAACATTACTTCTCATGATTTCATAGATTGGTTGGAGGTCCTCTTGGTCTGTGAGATTTCAGTGAGCCCCCATGGTCTCTGTCACATAGTTTGGTCTTTAGCTAAGAAAACAGCTTTACTCATAACCTTGATGCATTTGGTCTCAGATCCTTAGCTCCCAGGCACAAGCAGGCACTTTCAAACCATTCCATTTGCCCTTCTTGGTATTGTCCCATTGGTGTAAGAAAGTCATATAGTCAACCTGACTCAGAGGAGATATAAATTAACTCCACTCTTTTATAGAAGTAGAGGAAAGTCGGAAAGGTGATAGAAAAAAGAAGGAAGGAAGGAAGAAAGAAAGAAGATTATATAGATAGGAAGAATACTTAAAGTTATTTTTGCAAAATACCACACCACCTTTCTAACTTACTTCAATTTTTCCTTTTTGGGAAGAGAGATTCTTTCTGAACCAACCCACTCCATCAACAAGTCAAGTTTTGTGAACTTTTGTACCCTCATAGAACCATGTTGTTTTCCTTTCTGACATTGATTATACTTTGAAAGTATGCATATTATAATACATAAAGTATTATTTTATTTACTTAATGGCTGTAAGATATATGCAAATTTTTATTAGAATAAACAATTTCTGAAAATTTTAAAAATAATAAATTAAATACATATAAAATATGTCTTTGTGAGTGTATGGAATAGACTTTATTTTTCTTTTGCACAATGTATTGGTTACATATTTTTATTTTGGTGAAACAAAACTAATGTATTAACTTTGAAAAAGATTATACTAAAAAGAGGATTAAATAAAATTGAACCACTTGAAGTAGGTCAGGGAAAGTGTCTGTGAAATGCACTTTGTATCTTGCACATATGGTGTTTACTCTTTAGCACAAAGAAAGAGGTTTATCAGAGCATATATTCATATGTTTTATCTCTGTCTTAAAAGTAAGTTCTCAAGCACACAAATATTCAAGTAATATCATTAAATAAAGTGTTTTCTGAGCAATTTAAATTTCTCATCAAAATATTACTGATCAAAGATGAAAGGTTTTCTTAAATAAGTCCCTCTATAGCAGAGAAATCAATATTAGGTATCTCTTGACTGAGTGTCTAAGTCAGCTTCCTCTCTACTGCACCTTAAAAATAAGTTTATCTCTGTACCTGTTTATCTTTATAATAAATATATAGAGGGGTATTATTAATCAACACATGTAAAACCTCTTAAAAAACAATGTCTTAAATCAATATTCCTAATAATATTTGATTGTACATGTTCTTTGTGTCTTTTCCCCCCAAATACTCAACTTACTTAGTATTTTTCTAAATACAAAATTAATTCTCCCCATGAGAGTTCTACTGGATTCTTCTTGGATTGTAACAAAATGGTAAAATGTATGGTAGGGAGAAGAGGAAGAAGAGTGTTAGAGGGACACAGAGAGGCTGTCATGGGAGGAAAGACAACCCAGATCTGTAAATAAAGAATGGAGCCAGGAACATAAATAAATTTGGGGCCAGGAACAGTGGCACACATCTGTAATCCCAGCAGTCTGGAAGGTTGAGATAGGAGGACTGCGAGTTTGAAACCAGCCTAAGCAACAGCAAGGTGCTAAGCAACTCCGTGAGACCCTGTCTCTAAATACAAAATAGGGCTGGAGATGTGGTTCAGTTGTTGAGTGCCCCTGAGTTGAATCCGTGGTATCAAAAAAAAAAAAAAAAAAAAAAAAAAAAAGAGAGAGATTTCAGAG
>NW_026000057.1:45205262-45227971 GCF_001458135.2 Marmota marmota marmota
GAGGGAGGGAGGAGGAGGAGGAGGAGGAGGAGTGGAGTTGGGGAGGGGGGAGGGTGGAGGATGGGAAAGGCAGCGGAGCACAACAGACACTAGTATGGCAATATGTAAATCAATGGATGTGTAACTGATGTGATTCTGCAATCTGTGTATGGGGTGAAGGTGGGAGTTCATAACCCACTTGAATCAAAGTGTGGAATATGATATGTCAAGAAATTTGTAATGTTTTGAACAACCCACAATAAAAAATTAAAAATAAAAAAAAATAGTAAAACGTGGGAAAAGAAATGCATTATTAAAAAATATTTGAATACTGTCAAATATTATCATGCAATATAATTTTTTAATTCCTGGTTATTTGGGGAAGAAAAGGCAATTGTCTCATTTTTAAAAAAATTTGCAAAAATAAATGGGGAAATCACAGAAACAGATAATACAATGGTCAATAAACAGAATGGGTCAATTTCACTACTAAAAAAAAAAAGAACACAATATGTAGATACAAAACTAATATGAATAAAAATTTTAAATATAAAGTACTTACTTAATATATTTATACACATATTTTAAATATTTGAAAAATATAGTAAATATGAAGGAAATGTAAAATACACAGTGATAAAACCAGTATTTCTATTAGCTGGTGTATTTTTTTTTTTATTAGGCTTATGTAACAAAGTAACAGAATCTGGATATTTAAAAAAAAATTAATGAGGTGAAGAGAGAGCCTACATTTTGGAAGCAAATTTTTGCCACATGCACGTCAGATAAAACAATAATCTCTGGGATATATAAAGAAAAAAACTTAGCAGGCGCACGCGCACACACACACACACACACACACAAATAACCTAATCAATAAATGGGCTAAGGAGCTCAATAGACACTTCTCAAAAGAAGATATACAATTGATCAACAAATGTATGAAAAAATGTTCAACACTTCTAGTAATTAGAGAAATATAAATCTAAGTTCTAAGATTTCATCTCATTTTAGTCAGAATGGCAGTTATCAAGAACACAAACAACAATAAGTGTAGGTGAGGATGTGGAGGAAAAGGCACATTCATACATTGTTGGTGGAACTGCAAATTGGTGCAGCCAATCTGGAAGCAGTATTGAGATTCCTTAGAAAATTTGGAATAGAACAACCATTTGACCCAGCTATCCCACTCCTTGGTCTATACCCAAAGTACTTAAAAACAGCATACTACAGCGATATACTATATCAATGTTTATAGCAGCACAATAGCCAGACAGGGGAACTAACCTAGATGTCCTTCAGTAGATGAATGGATAAAGAAACTGTGGTATGTATAAACAATGGAATATTACTCAGCAATGAAAGAGAATAAAATTATGACACTTTCAGGTAAATGGATGGAGTTGGAGAATATCATGCTAAGCAAAGCAAGCTAATCCCCCCAAACCAAAAGCTGAATGTTTTCTCTGATAAATGGATGCTAATTTATAATTAGGGGGGCATGGGATGAGTGGAGGAATTTTGGATTGAACAAAGGGGAGGGAGGAGAAGGGAGAGGTCACGGGGATAGGAAAGATGGTGCAATGAGACAGACATCAATACCTTAGGCACATGTATGATTTCAGGAATTGTGTGACCCTACTTTGGGTACACCCAGAGAAATGAAAATATGTGCTGCATTTGTGTACAATGAATTGAAGAGCATTCTGCTGTCATGTATAACTGATTAGAAAAATAAATAAATAAATAATTCTGTGAGAATATTTGAAACTGAAAAAGTTTGAATCCAGGTGTTAGAAGAGCTGACATGTGATTGAACATTTCTTGACTCTTCCCACTTCCAGCAGCCTCAGGTAATTCTTAGATATGGCAGCATTGATCCAATCTCTGTCCCATTATCATGTCATTCTTCTCCCTGTGTATCCTTACATATCTTTTACATTTGTTCTTCATAGCATGTACCCCTCTCTTATAAGGACATAAGTCATTGTAGATTAAGGACCTACTCTACTTCAGATCTAATGCTACATAAATTTACCTGTAATGACATTATTTGCAATGAAATTTTTACTCTGAGGTACTATGTGTTAGTACTGCAACACAATCTTTTTTGAGAGATGCAAATCAATCTAAGATGTTTACATTAAAATGTACTCAATTTTATGTACTTCTACCAAGACTTTTCTAAGAAAAAATGTTGACCTTTTTGGTAAAAAGAATGATAGATGCTCCAAAAAAGTAATAAATAAAAAAATGATAAAAAGTTGTAACAACTTTAACTTCTAATTATTACATCGATGTAGTGAAAGATAATAATATAAGTGGTATCCTTCCCAACAAAGTTAGATGAGATGTGAAAAATAGAGTTTCCTTTGAAGGCAAAATATTTTATAGAAAATTCCAGTTCTTCAAACTACTGGCTTTATTTATTTGATGTAGTCATAAAATTTTTTCATCTCCTTTTCCCTTTCTGCATATTTATGATTATAATAAATATTTTTAGAAAGTTTCAATAAGGTAATGAATTTGCAAATGCTTTTAAAAGCAAGTTATTAGAAGTTCTAAACTCTGTGATCATTAGACTATTAATTTCACTTTGAGTAATTGTTTTTTAAATGTATTAATAAGCAAGAGAAATGGGCATAAGTTATAAAGATAAAATTAAAAGATGTATGACAATGTACAGCTTGAGAGTAGTTATGGAGTATTGAAAAGACTACTATTTTGTATATTTGAAAACTGTCTTAAGGCACTTTTTAAATTAACATCATATTTGTTAATTATACTCTAAAGTAATGCACTTTTTTTTAAAGGAATCAACACCTTTTGAGATTACATGCATTGTGAAATTACAAATTAGGGCAATTAAATTTTGCTCTGTAGTAGAAATCATATCAATGTCACATCCTTTTAATATATAACCATGGTTGATTAAATAAGCCATGGCCTGTATATCCCATTGCTTTTTCTTCTGTGAAGTGTTTGATTCGGTTTATATGCATACTAATTTGACACTCTACTTGCTATTTTCTGAATGTTTGTGTCCTCTCAAAATTCATACTGTGATACCTAAACCTCAGTGCATTAGTATTTAAGGTGTGGAGGCCTTCCATTGATTGGTCATGAGGGCAGAGCTCTTATGAATGAAATTAGTGCACTTAAAAAGCAACCTGACGGAATTTGTGAGAAATAAGTGTAGGAGATTTAATCCATGGGGTAGAAAGTAAATACTCACCAGATCTTTTACATCCCAACCTCCACATACTTGAAAAATAAACAAAGTGTGAAATATGATATGTCAAGAACTATGTAATGTTTTGAACAATCAACAATAAAAATTTTTAAAAAATAAATAAATTTCTGAGTGTTTTATAAATTACCGACAGAGGTATTTTGTTATGAAAGTCAACTGGACTTCAACAGAAACTGGTGCCAGAATGTACAGCTGCTGTAACAAATACTTACCAACATGAAGGGAGCTTTGTTACTGGGTTCTGGATAGATGATGGGAGAAACTGGAAATCCAAGCAAGGAAAAGCCTGTATTGCCATGAATAAAGCATTAAGGGAAGTTCTGAGGAGGACCCAGAAGAAGAGGAAAGTTATGGAGAAAGCATCAATCTTCTTATATATTACATTAGAAGTCAAGAAAATGTTGGTGGAAGTACAGACAGTAAACCCATTCTGATTAGATGTCAGACAGAAATAAGAAACTAATAACAAACTAGAAGAAAGGTGTTTCTTGTTATAAAGTAGAAAATAACTGGGCCAAAGCAGGTTCATATCCTAATGATGTGTGGAAGGTGGAGCTTGTGTGAGATGAAATTGGATATTTGACAGGTGAATTATCTAAGCAAAGTTTGTAAGGAATGTCTTTCCTTGAATATTTACAATAAAAACAAGACATTGATGATTTAAAGATGGAATTTATAATTGAAATGAAAGCAGAACTAAAATATTTAAAAAATTCTCAATCTATTCATATTACAAAGAAGGAAAAGACAACGTTTGGGGGAGAGCAACAAGTTTTACATTTGATATGAAGACTGCATGGATAGAATGTAAGTGCCATTCATCAAGACAAAGGAAGAGTGACTCCAAACACATTCTGGAGATCACTGGGTCTTCCACTACCATCACACTCAGAGTACCAAGGCCTAGGTAACAGAAAGATGTTAAGTTTGAAACTTTAGGCACCACAGCAACCTCAGCACTGAAGCCAGAATTAAAGACAGACAGTCAGAATAGATATATAATCAAATAATTGGGTAGGATATAGCGAATGAAGGCCAATTTGGGTTCATGAAGTTGGAGACTTCCAACTTTCAATTTTCTGAGGGATTGAAATGTTAATGCCTTCACCGCCCTTCCTGCCCAGATCATTCCAACTTGGCCCCCCCAGCCCATCTACTCCTCACCTTTCGGCCATCCCACCAGAGCATTTCCTGGGTCTAGTCACACAGGAAGATGAGAGAAAACCAGAAGAGAACAGGAGAACAAGGGAAGCCTAGGGCATATAAAAAAGGCAGAACACTCTCACTTCTTGGGATACTAGGATATCAGCTACGGTCCCTTTCTCCCTCCTGGGAGATGTCTATGTTACCCCTGTTTCACAATGGAAAAAAATGCAAAAGACATAGTGGAATTAAATTTTTTAAAATACTTTATTCAAACAAAATAAGTGAAAATGCCATGTTTCTACATTTTTTAATTATACAAATTCAATTAAATTAATCAATTTAATTAATACCAAGGTGCTTCAAGAAACCAAACACATGCTCAAATATGGGTTAGCAACTAGCAAGCACACCTGGGTGGGCAATCCATCTGCTTTTATCTCTAACATAGCACTCTCCCTTGCCTTGATAGGAGGAGTTTGGGATTACAATCTACAAATTGTCTAATTTTAAAATTGGGGCAGGTAAAGGGAGGGCTATAATTAAATGGCTACAATGTATCTTTATATCTCAATTAAGGATAAATACTATATTCTGAAAACGGACAGCTAAACATTCTATTTCTTACAAAGCTATAAATTTAGCCTAGAATGAAAAGCACAATAAAAATAAAACATTTGATGTGTCAAAGCATGGTAATTAAAAATTGTGGATGGGGCGCAGCCATATTTTTAATTTTTAGGCTTTTTACTTCTGTAGTTTTGGGATATTTGCCTGATTTGTTTACAAGAAAAAATAGAATGATGGCTATCTCTGTTAAATGTTTAATGCTATCTTCATGAGTAAATTAATCATTAAATTAAATTAAAAACAACTTCCATGCTCACCCCTCTTTCTCTGCATTATTTTTTTCCTTCAGGGTATTATTACAATTATAGTAATCCACATTAGCCTTCTGAATAGTGTTTTTTGTTTTTGTTTTTGTTTTGATTCTAGTTTGAGGGTAGTATTTTTATCGTCTGCCTTTACATGGCCTTTACCATAGAAGTGAACCTTAACGTAAGAGGCATATACTTTGTATAAATGAAAACATACTAAGTAATTAAAGAAAAAAGTTGGAAGGAGTAAAGAAAAAGGAAGGAATAAAGAGAAGAAAGAAGGAAGGAAAAAGGGGTTGGTTGGAAGAATAAAAAAAGATATTGGAGGAAAGTAACTCAAAAAATAAATGAAACTATTTGTATCTTAAGGACAATAAAAACAAAACATCAACGGGAGATTTTAATTCACCATTATGATTCATATCAAATAAATTAAAAAAAAAAGAACCTAGAAAATGTGAGTAAAATAATTAACATTTAGAAATTTACAAATGTCAATTTTTTTACCTGAATGAAATAATTTTATCTTCTCAACCATTCACAAATATTTCTAAGTGTTTGTTTTATGTAGAAACATAAGGAAAAATTATATAAAAAAGTTAAATGTGGCCAGGCACTGTGGCACATGCCTGTAATTCCAGTGGCTTGGGAGGCTGAAGCAGGAGGATCTAGAGTTCAAAGCCAGCCTCAGCAACAACAAGGCACTAAGCAACACCATGAGACTCTGTCTCTAAATAAAATACAAACTAGAGATGGAGATGTGGCTCAGTTGTGGAGTGCCCCTGAGTTCAATCCCTGATACCCTCCCCAAACAATAGTTTTTTATATATTATATTATTAAATTGCTGAAAAAACAACAAAGATATTTTCATAAATCACTGAAACATTTCACAATGAGAAAAAATGCAAGACATAGTAGAATTAAATTTTAAAAATACTTTATGCAAACAAAATAAGTGAAAATGCCATGTTTCTACAATTTTTAATTATACAAATTCAATTAATTTATTTTGTTATAAGCTAATCACACCAACACAGAAATCCAGTTGTAATGACCTTGATTTTGTATTAGAATAAACAGTAAACATAATCACTCTTGCAAGAAATTGAAGATTGGAAATATCAGTTTTTTAAAATTTTATTTGTTCAAATGGATTTTTCATTTAATTTAATTAATTTGTGCTGGAGTTTGAACCCAGAGCCTAATGAATGATAAGTACACGCTCTTCCACTGAGTTGTAGCTAAGCCCCCTCAATGATTTTACTAAAAGGAGTAGATAACAGTTATTAGAGGAAAATGTGCTCGCTCTGCCTCACCAAATTTTATTCAACTGAACATTGTAATGGAATGTTACTGTATGTTATGCAAGATAGAGAATTTTTATATAGGCATAATATCTTAAATATTGGTTATTCAAAAGTAAAACCCCTCATTTACTGTAAAACTTCTAATAATGTATAACATGCTAACAAGATTTTAAAAAGAAATTGTTATTACAATTCTCAAACTGATTCTTCTAAATATATTTTATTAAGGGTGGTCACTTACTTAAACCAAAACATTTTCCCTCTTATTAATGTCAATAGATAAGTGTCACTTTATAATTAATAAAGAAAAGAAATCTCTAGCAATTAGAGATATCATTTTAAATGTGTAAAAAGTTACTAAAAGAGGCAGATCTCAAGTATATTAAGAGATAAAATAAATACACAATGTAAATAAGTAGAGGAACAAACACATTTACATTATTTCTATAAATTACTGAAGCAGGTTTAATAGTATATACTAACTTTATTGAATACTGTATATAGTGTTTCGGCAAGATAATTTTGAGGAAATATCTTACTACTTTATAGCAGACAGCAGACCAAATTCCCTCTTGTAGCATTTTCAAATTTGCATCTCTTGAACACAAATTCCCAAAACATTTGAAGGGAAAATGTAAAAAGATCATCTCATAAAAATATGGTTAAATTTTGGTTGGAATATTATCTGAAGATAGTCATGGTTTAATGTCCTTGTTGCTTTCTGAACTTTTTTAAAAAATTCATAGTTTCTGAGAAAAATGTGATTGTTCAGATGTGCTTTGATATTGAATTGAATATCATCATCATTTTAAGTTTACAGGCAATAGCTAATTTTCACTTTTCTCAAAAATGACTAGATTAAATAAGTGAAAACATTATTCCTCAGTAATCAGTGAAAGGAGCACCATCTGTTAAATTTTTAATGTTGTAATATTTGTAATTGTTTGAATATAGAATAGTAACATAGATCAGCAATATATTGATTTTAATAATCAATATATTATTGCATATAATTCACTGATATATTAATATTTCCATCACTATATGGTTTATTAAAAATTAATTCACATCTGTTGTTATAAATAAACACATTCAGATAATTCATGTTTCAAAGAATAATATCAAGATAATTAGGTGACATTCAAAGAAATTCTATTTTGCATTACAAGGCAGTGTTTAATCAACATAATTAATTCCACTTATTAGTATTGGTGTAAACATTTACACATGAGGTTTTTATCTTACCTGTGTTCTATATATTTACACAGCTGTGTTAGTCTTACCCAGTCAATAAATATTCAAATGCTGACAACATGGGATTTGATGATAGCAAGGCTTTCTTTATAACAAATAATAATCAAATGATGGGGAAGGTACAAGAATGTTAATACTAAATAAATAAGTATAAAATAAGGTAAGATGTAGTAATAAAAAAAGAGTAATTCAAATCCCACTACTGTCCCTTATTAATTAGTACTGTAAATTAAGATAAAAATTATACTAATATTATGTTGAACATTAATATGAAAATTACTCTCATTTCACTACATTATCTTCATGGAAAATTATTATAAGATATCTGGCACATAGAAAGTTCTCTGAAAAGTCTTGTTCATTATTGATAAAAATCCTTGCAACGTAAATAATGTGGAAATTCAATGTACAATTATGGCTATCAGAAAAAGTACTGGGAGAAGATAATAAGTAAATAATAAAAAAATTAAATGAAGCATTTCTTGTAAGAGGTAGAAATATATTTAACTACGAAAGTAATAAGGGATAATTTTGAAATTTATGTTTGTACAGAATTTCAATTCAGGAGAATTTTATTATTAGATTTATGTTTTCAGAACTTATGTTTAATATTGGTTTTAGTGTGGATTAGGGTGTAGAGTCAGAAAATATGAAATGACCATATTTTATGATTTGTACATTAGACCAGGTGAAAAGCTGATAATAATGGAAAGAGAAGATAGCTGAGAAAATATTGTGAAGAAAATCAATCTAGTATATAAGGACGGACTGTAGGAGAGGATACACACAAACACACACACACACACACACACACAGATAATCCTGCCTTGTTAACTTTGTGAATAACGCCTTAAGGAAAACAAAGAGGAATACTTGCTTTCAAGATCAGACAATGAGTTCACCTGTGGTCATATTGAGGATGCCATGATACTAAATGCAGGTATCCATCAAGCAGTAAACTGAGGCAAGTTATTTAATTTATGATTCATCCTTATGGAGAAAAGAACTTTAGTTGAAGCTGGATTTCCATTATTTCCTTACTGCTACATTTACTCTGCAAATTTGAGCTATATATTTATCTATTTAATTATATATTATAGGTATTTACCAAGGATATGTAGTTTCTATTTTATATCGCCCCAAAAAAAGGTATTCTCAAAGAGATATCTTTCCCTTTATATTTTCTTTTTTCACATTTTCAATGTTGTCAATTTCCTTAGAATCAGTTGAGATGTGGGTTTTGAACAAGTTGCTTTATTGAAGAAATATTCTCAGGAGAAAGAAAGTGAGGCAAGTTAGATAAGGCAGGGAAAAAGCTAAGCAAGACTATGTCCATACTGATCTCAAAGGACCAAATAATAGTATATTGTCCGGAAAAATTCCTTCCAAGA
Organism: Marmota marmota marmota; assembly: GCF_001458135.2. NCBI lineage: Eukaryota > Metazoa > Chordata > Mammalia > Rodentia > Sciuridae > Marmota > Marmota marmota. The sequence goes on from NW_026000057.1 coordinate 45,214,469, forward strand.
ATGGTGAATAATTTTGTTTTACTTTGTGTCAGTTATTGGTTCTGGCTGTGTTCTCTCTTGAGAATGGTGATCATGAACTCCCAAGGCTCCACAGCTCTCATTTATTAAAAAAAGAGAGTGATTCTTCCACAAAGGCAAAAGGATGACATGGAGATGGGAATTCTTCCCAGTCAACTCCCACAGCAGAATAGAATCACTGTCCTCATAAAAGGAAATTTAGCTGGAGGTCAAACACATTTGGGCATCACTTTGAAACTGGGTACTTAGAAAAGAAAAATGGCATTACAGGGAAACTATCTAAAACTTATTTTCACCTTCTCATAGAAATTGACATATGAAGGATGACTGTTGTTTTGCATAAAACCTAATTCAAAGCATTCATTGCCTCGGCCATATTTGGAGAACATTTGTTTTTTCTTCGCTTTCTTTTGGGAGTTGTCATAGAATGTTAAATATGGTTTTACATAAGGTTTTTACACAAGTCTTTACATAAGGTTTTAAATAAGTGTATAGCAACTAATAAAGTACTTTAAAGCATTCAATTATGAAATGTTTTCAAATATTTAGAAAATCACTAAAATGATTGTTTAATGAAATGTGGACACTAATATTTGAGGAAAAACTAAAATCAAACAGGTAAAGTCAGACTAAGGAACCCCAAATACTAGACTGAGACGACATGAGAGACAAGTCTTCAGTCATGTCTACCTCTAAATAAACCTTTGATGCTGTGCAAGCTGTACACCATTTCCCAGCACACAGTCACTTGTCACTATGTGACAGGCCAAAGTTTTCTGCATCCTGCAGTTCACACCCTGAGAGAAACAGTTCACATTAGAGTAGAGCATTCTAATCCTTTGTAGTCACCAATGTCATTTTTGCCCCTAAATCCTTTCCTCCCTAACAATTTCCTTGTTGTTTTCTTTTCCCACCTTCCTTTCTGGGAACATCTTCATGTATATTCTTTAAATTATCCGATCCTTCACTTACCAGACAACCTATTTCCCAGTATGCCTCCATAAAATTCTTGACATGCAGCCGACATAATGCCCCCACCCATTTGTGGATTTGGGCATTAAAATTTGTTTGAAATCTGTAAGACTCTAACAGATATTTCAGTCTGCCTGAAATTTGTGGCTCTTGTGTTGCAACTCTCATCAGTCCAAATAAACTATTTGTTTCTTAATTTGTGCCTCATTTTCTCCTCATATGCTACATATTTATGAATACCTTTTTGAGTATGATGTTTTCATAATTTCTAATACTACCAAGGTATTTTTCCTTAGCCTGGTTAATATAGGTTTTGTGTGCATCTATATATTAAATCCTTGTATAAAAAAGTATAGGAAACAATAATATATATTTCTGAGCTATGTATTTCTCAAATGACAATACATAAAACTATTCATGCACAAATGAATAGTGGAGATTGATAAAACAAGAATTGTTAAGCCAAATGATGTAATAAATAGTTCTGATCATAAATTGAATTTATACCTTAATTCCACCTTTTAGTTCTACTTCTTATTAGTTTCGTGTCACTGAACAAACCATTCTGTGATTCCATTCTTCCCTGTGTCTCTGTTCCTGATCTGTAAAAATGACATGAGCATGGTACAAATCTCAAAGGTTTTTAAGATGCAACTTACTTTAGTCACCTCCTTTCTTTCAAATTGACTGCCTCCAGAATCTTTTAACCTACATACACAGAGAGGATTTACAGCCCAGGGGAATTATCATGATACCCTAACTTAGGCAGATTACATGTTGAGCTCACATGTGGTAAATTCCATATACAGGTCAGATTGAAATCCCAAACCCTTATTCCAGATGTTTCACAAGCCAGTTATTAATTTTTAGCCTTATTACTTGAAGAAAATTTTTGAAAAATGACATTTAATATAATTTACAGCCACTGCAGAATGTCTCAGTATACTTTAACTATTTTACATTCATTTTTTTGGAAGTAGGTGGAAAGCTCCAATTATAAAATTAATGAAATTGCCCACTGATATTTAAAGATAGTTTCCATACTAAATGTAAGAGCAAAGACTAAGTTTAGAAGATTAAATTTCAATGAGAGATAGTAATATAAAAAAGTGAATTATATTTACGAGTGTGTGAATAGTCTTATTTTTAAATGCAGAAAGTATTCACATGAAAAATATATATATTAACATTTGTATTTAAAATATTTCAAAATATATGAAATAAAAGTAGTAGGAGAATATCTTTGTAGTACTATAATAAAAATAAACCATGAGATTATAAGACAGAGAAAAAAAGATCATGTATTTCTTTATTTGTAGTAATCCTAAAATCAAAGCAATGTTAAGGTAAAGTATTATTTTATAATTTTCTTTACGTTTAAGATAAGAAACATCTTGAAAATCTATTGTAAACACAAGCTTTTTTGTATTATTTATAAAGAATAATTCTAAGAATGTTTTAAGATATAGGTAGCAATCTTTTGGTGGGCATAGTTTTCCTCTTTACAGATTATATCAACTAGTTCTTCTAAATGATTTATTTTCTGCAACATGTACATTTTATTCCCAGATTTCTATTCTGTATCTGGTTTTCTTATATCTAGATATTTATTAAAGTTCATTTGGATATTATAAACATACAAGGAAAAATGAAAAGAAACACAAGCCATTTATTCTCCCATCTCCATTATCATTTTTCCTAATATGTTTTACACTTGTAAATAGTATTCAGTTTCTCAGGCTCAAATATCAAGCAACTTTTGACTCTTGCATGCCCAATGTCTAGCCTACAGATCCTACCTTCAAAACATACCCCAGATTTATTCATTTTACATCACCTTCAAAGTCACTACCTTATATTGTCATCTTTAATTGATATAAACTCAAGAGTCCTGTAGTGTTTTTCTTTACTTTTGTCTCACATAGCCTTTTCTATAAAAAGGAACAAAATGTTTTTTTTTCCCCAACAATGAATTCAGAACATGTCACTTCCTTGTTGAAATTCTCTAATGGCTTCTCATAACAACTATTATGTAAGAGTATTTAGATGGAAGAATTTTATTTTTGCACATGTTCTAATTTTATGACTTTAATTTCCTCATTAAAATCTTCTTGGACATGTTATGGAATACAGACACTGATATGACAGCTGTTATACATATCTCTGAGGACTTGTATGCAATGACATGAGTAAAAGGCAATCTCAATATGAGTGTTCAGTAAAAGGCTTCATAAATGTTTAGACAACTTTGCTGTAAGAATTTTAAAACTAAAGCATAGATGATATATAAAGCAACTCTAAGTATGCATAATTTAGAAACATCGTATAGAAAGATTCAAAAGCCATATAAATGTTCCACAAGAATGCTAATATATGTAATGCATATTCTATAATAGAAAATTGTACATATAATTTACCTTTATTGCCAGGCAAATTAAATCTTTTAGTGTAAAAATATGAAAACATTTCATGAGGATTGTGTGTGTGTGTGTGTGTGTGTGTGCGTGTGGGCGCTTGTATATGTGTGGTGTACTTTGTATTTGATGGGCTTAGGGGGAGAGTGTAAGAGACAATATCCTGAACTTTATGGGTTAAAAGTAAGAGTTCTATTGTGAGATGGGAATAAGAATTATGTTTTTTCATATTAGAGAAACTTTGCTATTAAACTTTTAGAGGCTAGTTTATGTACATCAAGAACTTTGATAGTCTGAGAATTTTAACTACTTGGAAATTTAGGAGTTAACCAGCCACTATTTCATAGAAGCTGGCAGAAGACAAAAAACAAAACAAAACAAAACAAAAACTCCTGAGTCAGACACAAAAATATTTATTGCTTATTGCATAACAGGCAGCATAATGGTCAAGGTCACAAGGCTTGCTTTGCAACCCTTCATGTGGGGAGCAATATAAAGTGGACTGATAGATGCTCCACAAAGTTTGTTTGTTTCTGCTGAACAATATCATATTTAAGAAACCCACATTTTATAAGAAGGCCACCAGAACGTCTGTCTGAACTTTGTGGCAGAAGGAGACTTTATTTTCCCTGTCAAAAAGTAATCCTGCCTTCTTCCCTGGGGGGATATACTACCTATTCCTTAGGAGATTGTTTTCATCTTTGAAAATGTAGAACAGGACAGAAGGTGTCACAAGTTGTTATGCCTACCAGATGCATAAAACAGGTCACTGTTAGTTTAAAAGTCATTGCCTGAACTATCTTGACATAAATTTATATGAGAAAAAACGACTGCAACTCCTGAGAAAGTGATCACAATTTTTGTGGAGAGATTTTATCCTGTGTTTGCCTTTAAATATCATCCTGATGGATTTCAAATTTAAATCTTCCAATTTAAATTAAACATAGCTTTTTTTTCCCCTTGAATTCATGCTATTCCAGATAAATTTTTAATTTTTATATATAGAATATGATGACATTGTAATTTTGATTGCCTAAATTCTGGATGACATTTAAATAAGTTTTACGTTTTGATGTTTCATCATACAGTGCAAAAAAACCTTTCCTAACCACCCTTAATTCTTTATGCCAACTCTCTTCTATACTGTATTCTATTATAACATTAAGAATTATGTTAGTTATCTAAATTTAAGAAGATTTTACTAATTGGATTATGGCATATTATATTTGCCTACATCCTACATATTCATGATATATAAAATATTCCTTTCCCCTGCAACAGTTAACAGTTTCAAACAAAGACCTCCATAAAACCTGTTCACCTAGAATGAGTAAGACTGACAGCAGCCGTTCTCTATTTTTCGTTCTGTATCTGAAAAGATGTTACAATCCTGAAAAATATTGAAGCCAGTCTTTTGGTTTCAGCTGAGTGGAACTTGGCATCACTATTAATGGCCTTACACTCAATAATCAGTTTTCATGCTTTAGAAGTTCTAAACTCTTAAGATTAATTTTTGTATTAACTGTCTTCATGGGTTTTTCTAGTTTTTCAAAATGTATTCTATTTAGTTTTTATATACAGTCCCTACATCAATAAAGTTTGAAAACTAACTTTAAATGTAGAAATGATAACCTTACATTCATCCTCTAAGAGAATATAATAACTATGAAGCCTATAAAATATTATTAATGATCATCTATCTACTGCAAAGTAATTTTTATTATATAGAAATGAGCAATGTTCACTGAGAGTAGCTGTCTGAGTAAACAGCCATGATGGGGGATTGAAGTTATGACAATTTTAGATTATGACAACTCATAAACCCAAAAAGCATGAAATATTCTCATTGAATATGGCAATATTAAAACATATATGCTAACCCATTCTAAAGATTCTAGACAACTTGTCTTATTTAAATTTAGCTTTCAATTATGATATTTCCATCTAATATTATTCCAGCTAAATTTGTTATTCACTATCAAGTCTGATGAACTATATTTTCAGAAAAATTGGATCTCAATTTCAAGTAAATCACCTTTATTCCTTTGAATATTCTTGCATAATCAAACATTACCTTTTGTTCTTTAATTATATTTATGTTTATTTTTTATCAGTGAAAGTAGAATTTACTTTTAAAATAATTAAAGGGATATTTCCCTTAGCAAATTTTCATATGAATTATCTATATTTGCCTGTTTCCATTGTTTAACAGAAAGAAAAACAAATTTCTAGAATGTCGTGTGAACATAAAAATAAAACTTCAAAGCACAGTTTGAAAGTATCCTGAATTATGTTTTTACTTTAACCTCTATAGGAATCCTTGTTTCCCAACATTTTGTTTGCTTAGTTAATTTCTCTAGCAATCTATTCACTCCTGAATGGAAATGGGGGAATGCTTCATTTATTGTTTTATTGTCAGGGCCTGCCAAAATTATTTATGTTTCAAAGGCTCATTAAATATTTATTGGATAAATATAATTGTGATTAGTTAATAAAGGAAGATAGCTGACAACATAGCATCCCTTACATTCTCTTGCAAAAAAAAAAATGCCTAAAAAAATATAAAGTAGAACCCAAAAGAATGGGTTACAGGAAATGGATGTTAAAATAATTGAGGGCTTTATAAGTCATAGTCTATGATGCTCATCTTCTGGTAAACATACCAGAGAGTAGGATAGATTCATCTGTCCTTATCATTACAACAAAAAGTAAAATAAATAAATACATAAATAAAGTAAAAAGGAAGAAGTTATAACTAACTTGGCCTTCTGTTCTCCTTTATTGTGAATGTACTGAGATAAGAGGGTGTTGAGATTCGATTTCTTTATTTTTTAATATTTAGTTAGATTTAAAAAATAATAAATTAAAAAACAAAATGTCTCAACAAGTTATCTTAGCTGTCTCCCCCAATCATAAATAATAATAAACTTTTTACTTCTTTTTAGTTACATGTTCAAAAGAAGAGATCATTATTGCATCTGAGAAAACAAGTTTCTGGTGGGTGATTTCAGAGAGAAAGTGAGGGCCCACAAGTTAATTGTCTTCCTATTTTAGATGACAGATTTTGGGTGGAACTCTAGGTCAATCCTCCAAGAATTAATTCCTTCAAATAGGCCCAAGCTTCAAGGATGTGGACTTGTAATCTGTTTGAAGTTGTGCCAGAGAAATCCTCCTTTGCTTGAAATTAAGTTCACCTCTTGCTACAGTCTCTGGTTTCTAAAGCAGAAGACAGCCAGGATCACAGCAAGCAAAGTGCTGAATATTTAAGTTGTTCTGAGGATATAACTCATCTTTAACAACTCACAGAAAGAAGTGAACAACATTTGAGGTTGTAGGTATTTGTGGATGACATCAAGAAAACAAATACTCTTAAAATTATACTTATTAGCACATATTAACTGTACAAATTAATGGCTTCACTGTGACATTTTCATATATGCATATATTGTGTTTAGGTCATATTTGCCCTACCTACACCCCCATTCCCATCTCCTTCAGTCCTCTTCCCCTTTCCTAAATTCCCTCAAGAAGCAAATACATCAGATGAATGAAGGAATCATCTATGTCATGGCAACCTTGGCTTATCCTCCATAGGTTAGGGAAAAGCTTTCCACAAGTGTAACACTTTGATAAATGCCAGCAAACAGAGCACTCTTGAGCTTTCTTTCTGAAACCTCTTTGCTTTTTTCACTAAGAACCCTTCCATTTTGAAGGGTTTCCTAACTTCTTAAATGATCCATCCATGTCATCAGTGGCTCCCAGAAAAACTATAAAAGCCATTGGATCGCCTTGACTTTTTTTTTTTTCTGTTTCTTTTGCCTCTCAAAGAATCAAATGCAGAGATGAAATTGAGATGTCTCATTCTGCACCAACCAATTTTATACAAACAGACATGTTGACTTTTTCTCAGATATTTTACAAGTTAGAAAAGAGTGAAGAAAGAAGCGAAGGTACTTCTGATTATAAATGGTTTAATTATAAAAGTCCCAACTCAGGAATAGGAAGTACAAGAGAGAAATAGAGCAAGGTGTCTGGGAAGGGGCCCAGAGCTTCCATGCTTTCACTGGAAATGCCACCTTCCTACCACTTCCATGGCAGCTTCATAAACCCCAGAAGCTGCTGCTGCTGCTTCTCTCTTTGGACCAGGAATTGTACCGGGGGTGTTAACAACTGAGCAACATTATCACACATTTTTTATGTTTTATTTTGTGACAGGGTCTTGCTAAGTTGCTTAGGGACTTACTATATTGGTAGAAAGACTGGTTTTGAACTTATAATCTTCTTACCTCAGCCTTCTGAGACACTGGGGTTACAGGAAAATGCGACCGCACCTGGCCTCAGAAGCTTCGGTTGGAAGAAGGTGTGAGGGCATCTTGCTCTCTCGGCTCGCTCAGCCAGAGGGTCTAGCACCCACTGAGCTCCTGGCCCCCACTTGGACCAGCCTTTGGGCCCCACACCAGCCTGGTCCCCAACTCTCCTGCTGTTCCAGCATATGACCTACCCAAACTGAATCAGGAGGACATACACAATTTAAACAGATCAATTTCAAGCAATGAAATAGAAGAAACCATCAAAAGTCTAACAACCAAGAAAAGCCCAGGATCAGATGGATACAAGCCAAGTTCTACAAGACTTTCAAAGTAGAATTAACACCAATCCTCCTCAAATTGTTTCATGAAGCATAAAAGGAGGGAAACCTGCCAAATTCATTCTATGAAGCTAGTATCACCCTGATGCCAAAAACCAGACAAAGACACATCAAGGAAACAAAACCTCAGACCAATATCCATGATTAACATAGATGCAAAATTGTCAATAAAATTCTGGCAAATCACATACAAAACATAGTAAAAAGATAGTGCACCATGATCAAATTGGGTTCATTCCAGGGATCCAAAGTTGGGTTAACATACAGAAATCAATAAATGTAACACACCATATCAATAGACTTAAAGATGAGAATCATATGAACATATCAATAGATGCAGAAAAAGCATTTGAAAAAAATATAGCATCCCTTAATATTCAAAACACTAGAAAAACTAGGGATAGTAGGGGCATACCTCAATATTTTAAAAGTTATCTATGCTAAATCCAAGGCCAACATCATTCAAATGGAGAAAAATTGAAAGCATTCCCTATAAAAACTGGAACAAGACAAGGATGCCCTCTTTCACTACTTCTATTCAACATAGTCCTGGAAACTTTAGCCAACACAATTAGATGAAAGAAATTAAAAGGATATGAATAGGAAAAGAAAAACTCAAAAGAACACTATTTGCTGTGACATGATTCTATATTTAAAGATCCAAATAATTCCACCAAAGAACTTCTAGAACTCATAATTAATTTAGCAAAGTACTAGGATCTGAAATCAACACTCATAAATCACACATATTCCCATAGGTCAGTAATGAATCCTCTGAAGGAGAAATTAGAAAAACCACCTCACTCAAATAAAATAAAATAAAACAAAATACTTGGGAATCAATCTAAGAAAAGAGGTGAAAAATATCTACAATAAAAACTACAGAACACTAAAGAAAGAAATTGAATAATACTTTAGAATGTGGCAAAATCTCCCACACTCTTGGATAGGTGGAATTTATATTGTCAAAATGATTATATTACTAAAAGTATTATACATATTTAATGCAATTCCTATTAAAATATCAAAGAAAAAAAGTAATTATGAAATTCAATTGGAAAAATAAGAAACACAGAATAGCCAAGGCAATCATTAGCAAGAAAAGTGAAGCAGGAGGCATAACAACACCATGCCATAAATTATACTACAGAGCCATAGTAGCAAAAACAACATGGTATTGACACCAAAACAGACACATAGACCAATGGTATAAAATAGAAGATACAGAGACAAACCCACACAAATACAGTTATGTCATACTAAAGTTACCAAAAATATTTATTGGAGAAAAGATAGCCTCTTCAAAAAATGATGTTGGGAAAACTAGAAATCCATATGCAACAGAATGAAATTAAACCCCTTATCTCTCACCCTGCACAAAACTCAACTCAAAGTGCATCAAAAACTTAGGCACTAGAACAGAGACCCTATGCCTAATAGAAGAAAAAGCCCATATCTTCACCATGTCAGCTTAGAAACTACCTTCCTTAACAAGACTCCTAAAGTGCAAAAAGTAAAATCAAGAATCAATAAATGGGATGGATTCAAACTAAAATGCTTCTTCTCAGCAAAGGAAATAATCAATAATGTAAAGAGAGAGCCTACAGAATGGGAGAAAATCTTTACCACATGCACCCCAGGTAGAGCATTAACCTCCAGGATGTATAAACAACTAAAAACAGAAACAAAACTCTCAACAACAACAACAACAAAAAACCAAATTAATAAATGGGCAAAGGAATTGAACAGACACTTCACAGAAGAGGAAATGCAATTAAGCAACAAATATATGAAAAAATGTTCAACATCTCTAGAAATTAGAGAAATGCAATCAGAACTATTCTAAGATTCCATCTCACTTTAGTCAGAATGGCAATTATCAGGAATACAAGCAACAATAAATGTTGTCAAAGATGTGGGGGAAAAGGTACACTCATACGTTGCTGGTGGGACTGCAATTGGTGCACCACTATAGAAAACTTAGAATGGAGCCACAATTTGACCCAACTATCCCACTCCTCAGTTTATACCCAAAGGACTTCAGCATACTACAGTGATGCAGCCACATCAATGTTTGAAACAGTTCAATTCACAATAGCCAAACTACTGAAAAAATCTAAATGCTCTTCAACAGATGAATGAATAGAGAAAATGTGGTTCATATATACAGTGTAATGTTACTCAGCCTTAAAGAAGAATAAAATTATGGCATTGCAGGTAAATGGATGGAGCTGCAGAATATCATGATGAATGAAATAAGCAAATCCCCAAAACTCAAAGGCCAAATGTTTGTTTGTTTTTTTTTTCCCTGATATGTGGATGCTAATTCACAATAAGGGGTGAGGAGCTAGGGAAAAATAGAGGTACTTTGGATTAGGCAGAGGGGAGTGAAGGAAGGGGAGAGAAGGGGATATGGGAGTAGGAAGTATAGTAAAATGAATCCAACATTATTACCCTATGTACATATATGATTACACAACAGATGTGATTCTACATCATGTACAATCAGAAGAATGAACAATTATACTCCATTTATATATGATGTGTCAAATGCATTCTATTGTCATATGTAAATAATTAGAACAAATAATAAAAAGAAATATCTATGTTTTAAATACACCAAATACCTTTGCCATGCTAATATTTTTAAACAGCAAAACAGCAATATCACCTGCCTGTTGTTCATTAATGTTAGTTATGTTTAACTACTACAATAATATTAGATACAATGACAAGTTTGTTCTGTGGGGCCATCTCAGTGGTTTAAAACTATATATTTACCTTTGTAGTGATACAGATCTTGGAAATAGGAAACAGTTTTCTGAGGAAATAAAACAGTGTCTTTGAAAAGTTTATTAAAGCATTTAGTTTATAGATTGTCACCATAACCTTTTTTAATGTTTGTGAGAAACATTTGTAAGCCTCTGTTTTGAAAATCTACAAACTGATATTCTCATACCTAATTAAAATGAACAAGACAGATTGGCTTTAGCATACACTAGCATTTTTATGTACTCTCATTTCTTCATAGACCACTTAGCTGTAAATAATCCATGCAAATAGCAATTAGACCTTTTCTAGTTTATGCATATAAACATAATGGTTATTCAAGTAACTCAGAAATATTTCAAGCAATTTTCTATGTAAAATATGCATATTTAAAACCATATGTTTGAAAATTTCATTGACCAGTTCTGAAATGAGCTACAAGATATTTTGGTATGCTCAATTTCTATATATACTTCCTTGTGCAGAATCAGGTAAGTAAATTCTGCAAACCATAGTAATCAGGCAAAAACTCCTGTTGAATTTTGTTGTTAGCTTAATATCTTTCATTTTTTTCTTTGTACTGGGGATTTCACCCAGGGGCACTTTACCACTGAGCTACATCCAGTTCATTTTATTTATTTATTTATTTTTAATTTTGAGACAGTCGCATTAAGTTGCTTAAGGCCTCACTAGGTTGTTGAGGCTGGTTTTGAACTTGTGATGCTTCTGCCTTAGCCTCTTTAGTGCTGTGATTACTGTGTGTGCCAACATGCCTAGCAATCCTTCAAATTTTAAAGTCTAAAAGATTAAATATTTAAGTCTAAGATTAAAGATTAATTTTAAAGATTTTAATTCTAAGATTAAAACAATGTTTTAAAAATATTATATCCGAAAAATTATTAGTTATGGATATAACATGAAAAAATAAAGATTGTACTTCAGAATAAAATTATAAAAATTGAGAAAATATCTTTGTTACAATACTATTATATAATTTAGTGTCCTCATTCAAATTTCTCTATTGTTTCATGGTATCACTTATTAGCAAAATCTATTCATGGATCCAGTTAAAGATTTTAACTTGCATTTGTCTTTTAAATATCTTTACTGGAATAATTTCTCAGTAAGTTTTAGTCTTTATGCCCTTGATATTTTGTGGGATGTTTCCCAATTTATATTTGTCTAACATTTCATCATGAGTAAATTTATGTTAGAGGCTTTTAACAGGAATACCAGAGATGTAATATTTTATACTTGAGAGTAATAACAAGAAGCACAACATTTTTATTCATCCTATTAGTGGTGGTGTTAACTTGTTTTGCTGAATTTAGGTAGTGTCTATCTGACATCTACCCTGTGACATTGCTATTGCTCTTTTTTTTGTTTCTAATTACTAAGTTTTTGGAGGAGGTACTGTTCTGAAGGTACAATTGAGATTCCTGCTTATTTCAACCTTGTAAAAGAGCACAAATGTAAAGGTCTGGAATGATTTCTTGGTCTTTATATAATGAACTGTAACAACATTGAGATGTTCAGTACAGGTTTTGGTGGTGAGTGATCTTCTGTGACAGGAGAGAAGGAAGGTAGAGTGTTGACAATGCAAGTGCATGGCATATTTCTTGAAGTAATTTGATTTCTTAGACTCTATTTCCTAAAAAAAAAAAAAAAGATGGAAAGATATCATCTTGATGCAGGAGGGAAGGAGATGTCAGTTATCTGAGGGGGAGAAAAGGGTCATGAATTTTTTTTTTAAGAGAGAGAGAGAGATAATTTTAATATTTATTTCTTTTAGTTTTTGGCAGACACATCTTTGCATGTGGTGCTGAGGATCGAACCCAGGCCGCACGAATGCCAGGCGAGCACGCTACTGCTTGAGCTACATCCCCAGCCCTCATGAAGATTTTTGAGAGCTCATTGACTAGGGAAAAAGTATAGTAGGACTGCTTTGCAGAAATAATTCATTACTTAAGATATATAAATACATCAATTCACATAACATGAAAAGAGTGAGAATAGATGCTTTACACTTTCTTCCACTTCATTTGTCTTCTTGTGTACAATCAGAAAAAGATTCTGGCTTTAACCATTAGAGTTTGAAATTAGAGATTTGGCAGTCTACTATTGATAAATGTACAGCAGGGCAAAAAATACTGAAATACTGTCTTTATGAAGATTACAACTGTTCATAAACTTTAAAATAAAGAAGTAACTTGTAGAATACCAAATATGACCCAATGAATGAACAGCCACATTCCCAAAATGGATGTCACAGGCATTCACATAAAAAAGTACACAAGTTATAAATATTCAAACTAGTGAAATATAACAAAATGAATTGAAAAATTACCTCACAGACAATAAATAATAATAGGAGAATAACAGCAGTATTTCATATCAAATCCAAAATGAAACATTCCCCAATGAGATTTGCAAAGATTTGAAAATGATAAAGAGAAATTGGTATTTGATGATATATTTTGTTGAAATTGATTATACTGATTTTTTTTTGCCACTAACCAAATCTTTTTTTTTTTTTTAATTTTTTATTGTGGGTTGTTCAAAACATTACAAATTTCTTGACATATCATATTCCACACTTTGATTCAAGTGGGTTATGAACTCCCACCTTCACCCCATACACAGATTGCAGAATCACATCAGTTACACATCCATTGATTTACA
>NW_026000057.1:45229677-45343085 GCF_001458135.2 Marmota marmota marmota
GGATCTGCCCCTCAGCAGGCCGCTGGGCCTGCTCTGTGGATGGTCACAGTTCCCTCTACCTTGCCAGCGCAGGGGGAGGGGGCGGCTCTGCCTCTCAGCAGGCCGCTGCTCCTCTTCTGCTGGTGGGTCGCAAGCCCGCCTACCTTGCAGGAGTGATTGGAAGCTCTGTTCAGCCGTGGGCCACTGGGCCTTTTTTAACCAAATCTTTAAATGCACAAAACTTATGATTCAGCACCCTCGTTTCTGGGACTATACCTTATAGATATATATATATATAAATTTTATAATAGCAACAAATAAAATAAATGTCATGTCTATTAATAGTGCAATAATTGGAAAATCAAATGACTTTCTTAAGATACACACATGAATTGTGGAATTAGTTTCATATTATAAATTAAGTATAGCAAGTTTAGAGTAAAACATGTACTTTGCCATTTCAATTTATATTCGATGAATTATATGTCATTTTGCTTTGGGTGCATGAATTCACAATTTCACTTATTTTATTTCCTAAAATCAAGTCATTACAGTTATTTTTTTTTTTAAATTTACCTCTCCCAATTAGTTAATATATTTAATATAGTCAATACTTTTCTTTTTTTAAGGTTAATACTTCCTTTATGTGAGTTAAAATTTCTGTTTATTTGCTTTCTTAATGTTAATAATTTATGTGAATTTTCTTTAATCCAATTTAAATGTATTACCTAAATTTAAAGATGATTTTCATTGCAGTTTTTTTTCAATATAATTTTACATCATATATCACTTTTAACTCAGAATTTATTTAAAAACATTTTCTTATATTTTAATTCTATTTCGATTTAATGATTATGGCATTAATTTGGTTTAATTTTTCACTTTGCAGGTGTGAGGGACTGTTTTCTGTACTATTTTTAACTTCTATAAAATATGTTGTGTTCTTTGTAGCCAAGCCTACATGAAGGTTCTGCAAACTATTTTAGAAAACTTAAAAAGTAAATATTTTAAGAATTATAGTTTAATCCTTAAACTTCCTATTTTACTTGGTATGGAACACTGTTTCTAAATTTTTTAATTATTATTTTGTCAATCTTTCTCACTCAAGGGCAGAGCAAATGATCTTGAAGTTCCTATTATTTTGGGCTTTTGTCTATATTGTATTGAGAAATATATTGTTCTTTGCATGAAATGCATATTGCAGCTCTTTCAACTGTCATGAAGTCTGAAGCATTTCTGTTTCTTTCTTTTACTCATCTGCAGACAAAGAGATGTGACATTCATGTGATTCACCTTGTGAATTTCCATTTTCCCAGAACTTGCACTGCCTGTTGTCCAATTCCTGAAAACAGTACTGTATTAGTCAGATTTCATTACCCTAATGAAAAGCTGGGCATCGTCTATTTATGAAGGAAAGAGGCCAATTTAGCTCAGAGATTTTGAGGCTGATATTCCAAACAGCAAAGTTGAGGCTTGCTGAGAGCTTAGGTGCATCACTTCTTGATACAGAGAGAACAGTGGGAGCATCTCAGAAGCAAACAGTGATTAAACCCAAACCTGTGACAGACTTTGGAATCCTACAAACCATCACAAGAGCACACACCTGAGGAGCTAAGGATCTTCTGCTGGCCCATCTTTAAGGTTGCACTATACTTTCAGTATACTGCCACCCTGGGGAACAAGTCTTCAATCACAATGGACCCCTGAGGAACAGTGAACCATACCAAACTATAGCAAGTATGTGCATATTTTACTCAAGTTTTATTGTTTTATTAAGTGGGAATACTAATCTGATATGAATTATTCCTATTACAGCAAGAAATAAAAGTGTTAGTATGTTTTAAAGTTATTTAGAATTGTATCTGAGAACACTGAATAGAGAAATGTATCTGTATTCATTCAAGCATTAAAGTGGTTTGTTTTGAGCACTATATATCCACTAGTGAAAGACATTTTTTCACATATCTGTCAAGTAAGAAAAGCAAGTAATTTTATTTTTAATTTTATGATTTTACTATTTTTTTAAGATAACTGATCCAAAGATAATTTACAATATATATTTGTTTGTTGTAATATTAAAATATTTATATATTATTTTTAGTGCATGATGGTGTACTTTATTCTTAACAGACCTAACAAAAGTACATTATAGTTTACCTTTTCTATTGTCCATTATTTAAATTAACTTATAAGTGAAATATACATCTCAAATTATATTTTAGCATTTTGTGACTAAGAGAATATTAATTAAAGTGATCTATGGAGCTAATGTTCTTGGGCCCCACAAATTGCTAGCTGCTCTGAAAAATGATTAATATTTCAATTATAAAGCATTTTTTCTTTAAAACATACATATGGTTTATCTCCATTTCAATAGGAAAATCCTTCAGTAATAGATTTTTCTGATTTTTTTCCTATTTAATATATCTGTCATGTTATTTTTTTTCTAAAAAAAAACCCAAAATTACACCAACAGTTTTTATATTCCTAATTATACATCTGGTGACTTAGAAGGGATAGCATTGTAGAATGTCACATTGACCTTACCTGAAATCATATGGGAAAAGATTATACCTAATGACATGTTTTAACTTTCTAAATCTGTTCTAAAATGTAAAATGTTATAATTATTTTGGCCATTAAATTACAATAAACAGATTTAAAACTAAATGACTGTTTTTTATGGCTATAATTACAAAACTAGATAATAAGAAATGGTAAATTATGTTACAGTTTTCCTTTTTCTTTCAAGAATGACAAAGTGCAATCAGTTTTTGAAAGATAGGTCTTTTGTTATATTTTTCTTTATGCAAGTAGGCAATATAATATTTATTCAATGTAAAAGGGAGATGAATATTGTGACCTACAATGCTGGCATCAGCTTCTGTCATAATAATAATAAGTAACAAGAACCCTCAAATCTAGAGGCTTAAAAGAATAATCATTATGTGTCTATGACCTAGGGCCCTTAGGTTCTTGGTTGATTTGTGCTAAGCTCAGTTAAGTAGCTTTGCTATAGGCTGCAAAGTTTGGAAAGGTCTGCTTCTCACTACAGGTTTCCCATCAGATGGGGAAGATTTGCACCACATCTTCTAGTCTCCATGGAACTAATAGGTTCTTCAGAAAACATTCTTCAACTATTTATTTTGTGATTTTTTAAAAATATTAATTCCATTCCCAAGATATTGTGCTAGTATTTGAAAACTCAATTTTGGGAAAGATTAACAGATTATAGTTTAATAGGAATAATAAATAATTGAACAACATGAATTTCTGAAACACACCAAAATAAGATAAATTAATTATACTGTAGCTGTACTTAATGGAAACATATCTATAGATGATCAACAAAACTCTCCCCTGAGAAATAAGTTTTTGCATTGCAAAATTAAAAAAATAAAATAAAATGTGTCTCGTGTGTGTGTGTGTGTGTGTGTGTGTGTGACTGTCTATCTCTGTGTGTTTTGTGTTTCAAAAAGGAAAATTGATGTAAAATGTTTACATGGATATATTGTTTAACATGCTCAAGGATATGACATGAAATTAATTCAGCTACAAAATCAGATTTAGGTCTCAGGTGATGGGAGATGTTTTCTAGCTACTGCTCTAGGCATAGGTTAGATTTTTAAGGAAATTTCTACACTGTGTTTTCTGTTCCAAACACCACATTCTTTGTTATTAGTTTTAATCATTTAAATGGATTTGCAGTGCCTCTTGGCCTGTGTATCAAACTAATCCTCCAGTTTATTTTGCCCTTTATTAAAATTTGTCGGATTATCCCACTATTAGTAGATTACAGCATGCTGGCATGTAAGAAATTTTCACAGCTATTATGTGGCAGATGATAAAATAGCTATGTGTATGTGTAATCTAAACTAGGAATGGCTTGATAACAAAGCCTCCAAATCATCAGTGGATTGACAATAATAATGGCTTTTTCCCCTGATGTCGTCTCTTGGTAGCTAGGAGCAAGCTGCAGTTCTTCTCTGCTCTGTTCAGCTCATTCATGTGTTTTCTTCACACTTGGTTCCTAACTGAAGGAACATTATTCACAAGTGCAAAGAGATCAAGACCCATGGCTGTGCCCATCAGGAATTCAGAAAAGAAGTTCAGTGTTTCCACTGTAGTAGTCTCTGTGTCATGACAAGACAGAAAGCTGAACTTTTGTGTAGAAACACTGAGTGAAAGAATGGGAGTTTGTTTTACCAGTAATTTAATATTTGTTTCCAAACAATGGTTCAGGTGCCTCACACGTGTGAGGAGAAGCTCTTTACCTTATTTCAGAGAGTGGTATAATTTAATTATTTCTGAACTATTTGACTTCAACATTTATTTCAATTAACTTGTGCCTGATATTATTAATTTATCAATGAGCAATTTATACCATGAAAGGATATGTACAGAGACTCTTTAAAGATTTCAGCCTAATCTAAAATATATGTATGCTTAGAATACTGTGATTAGAACACTAAAGCTCTACACACATACTCTATATACTGATGTTAAACCTTTTTAGCCACATCAGTGTCTGCAAGTATAATTGAATCTTTGGAAAAAGTTGGTGTTCAACAAAATGAACAACAATAACTATTACTTGCTTATATGTGTTGAAAGCTGTTACTTGACAATTATATCTACTACAAATGAACACATTAGCTATAGTAATATAGTCACTTTTTAAGAGATTACAGAATATTTTAAATAGAACAGAAATTGAAAAGTATGTTTGTTTCAGATTCTTTATAAAATTGAGATAATCATTATACATAGAAGTTTTATAAAGTTTTGCATACATTTAATTAATTTATATGACATTTGAATTACTGTATGTAAATAATAACTCTTACAGGTAATAAATACACTTTCTGTTTCTTTTTTTTTTTTTTGGTACTGCAGATTAGACTCAGGGGCTCTTAACCACTGAGCCATATTCCCAGACCTTTTTTAATATTTTATTTAGAGACAGGTTTTTGCCAAGTTGCTTAGGTCTTTGCTAAATTGCTGAGGCTGGCTTTGAACTGCCTCAGTCTCCCTAGCTGTGGGCTTACAGGCATGTACACTGCACCCAAAATTCATTTTCATTTTATTTATGTAAAATACCTTAAAAAATTTTAAAAAAGCAAAAAGAAGGTTTTTTTTCATTGTATAGTATTTAATTAGTATTATTAAGGTATTTTTTTCAAATATTACCCTCTTTTTAAAAAAAAATTAATAAGGTTCAATAAAAAGTTTCTCTAGAATTTATTATAACCATCTGGCAAAAGATACTGGACATTTGAAGGACAATAATTTTAGATCTATTGTAACTGATGTGATTCTGCAATCTGTGTATGGGGTGAAGGTGGGAGTTCATAACCCACTTGAATCAAAGTGTCAAATATGATATGCCAAGAAATTTGTAACGTTTTGAACAACCCACAATAAAAAATTAAAAAAAAAAAAGAAAATAAGCTTTAAGATATACAAACTAACGTGTAGACCTTTGTATTAACTTTACAGTATATGCAAGGAAGAAATTTCATAACTTGAAATTTTCTGGCTGAATAAAGAGTGGAGGATAATGGTACAACAGAGATAGGAAATAAAATAAAAGAAAAAAATTAGTGGAAAATCCAATGCATGGATTTATACAAAGTCATCATAATGTAAAAAATTATGTTGCTAAGTTGTAAGACAAAGTGCAAAGTCTCCACAGAGACTCACACTCAATGCAACTCTGTTAAGGTCATCATTCTGCCTTTGAAGATACATACTATTGATCTGATGCAAAATGCATTGATATCAGTGATGTAAAAGTAAACAAAAACCTTGAGATCAGGTGTTTTCACTAGGATGATTGACTAGTGACAGGATGACTAGTGTTAATTCCCCATCCCAGAAAAGGAACAATACAATGATTAAATTACTACAAATTGACCACCTTACCTTGGGAAAATCTGTGCAGTAAAGCAAGACACTGGTTGATTCCCATAAAAACCCAATGGTATTGGGATGAAGAGATTAAAACACTCTGCCTCTGCTGCTCACCTACCCCACTAAGATCACCAAAGAGCCAGAGAAACATCTGCCTGCAAGGAAAAGGTAAGCAAGTGGCTCCCAGCAGATCCCATTGTTGCCACAGTCACCCTAAATCCTGGTTAAATGTTAAAAGGAATCAAAATCACTATATCATCATCTCTGTATGCACTTAAGATGTTAATTATTACAATTATTGTTCATAATAGACAAAATATCAACTTAATATCTATCAATGGTTGAATGGATAAAAATGTGATATATACAAATGGAACACTATTTAGAAATAAAAATGTCAAAATCCTATCATTTGCAACAGCATGAATGAACCATGAGAATATTATGTTAAGTGATATGTCATCCAGACCCAGAAAGACAAATACAATGAGATTTCTACTCATGTGCAATTAAAATTCTGTGTCAAAGAAACGGAGAATAGAATAGTGGTTACCCAAGCAGGGCTAGAAAAGATGGAGAGGGGAATTGGGACAGGTTGACTAATGAATATACAGTCAGGAGGAAAATAAATTCTACTGTTCTATTGCATTGTAGTGTGTATATAGTTTGCAGCAAGGTATAGTATATTTAAAAATATATAGAAAAGAGGATTTTGAATGTTTCTCTACAAAAACAATAAATATTTGAGATAATGGCTCTGCTACTTGTCCTGATTTGATATTATACAATATATACCTCTGTTGAAATATCACATTATAGTACAATTACTATAGGTTAATTAAAATATGAAACTTAAAAATAAACTTAATATTCAATTACTTATAAGTATTTATCAGAATAAAATAAAATTTATAAGTAATACTTTCCTTTATTACCCAATATATGTACTTTAAGAAAAAGAACTAAAAGAAACATCAGATACTATATGTATTTTCTACTGAAATGCATGACATATAATCTGAAAATAAATGAGTAATAACTAATATTTTTCTTTTTTATTTAAATTTTTACTTTTGATAACTCTACCATTGTTATGATCAGTTCTTTAAGAAACCTTTTATAGCCTCAAATTAGTTTCATTTTGGTTCTAAATGTAATGAAATCAAACACTAATTAAAATTGGCCTGATTTATTACCAGAGGACCCTATCCTGGTTTTCATTGGTCTAAAGACAAACATCCTAGATAATTAGAGTTAATATTTTTGATGATTTCAAAATATTTTGGGGGGTCAAATTAGATACCCCTATTTTCACAACCATCAACTGTACATATTTAGAGACTTGAAGACTTTTTAACTTATCTATTGTCATTAATTTCATGGAAATGAATTTGGGGAATTACCTGATAACCTAAGGATGTCTCTGTTGGAAAGCTCTTGACTTTTCTCTGTTAAAAAATTTAATTAAAACATCATTTAGCCAGCATATTTAGGTCTCTTTGATGTTCTTGTAATCATGTTATTTGAATATGAACAGATTAAATACAAAAGCAAAGGAAGGCAAAAGTTAAGAGATTAGAAAAACAGTTTAAACAACTTGACTGAGAACTTTTTGTAAGGTTATTTCATCTGCTTAATCTAACTTCCAGCAATTTGCATCATAACAAATTCATTTGAAATTTTATAAGACATTTGAGAAATCTTTCTTGGACAGGGCGTAAGATATGAAAAATAAAACATGAAGGATGGTTCTTTCTAAACACCTGATTTCATGCAGACAATATTAACTCTTGAATATCAAATGAATAAATAAACCAATAATTAAAATAATGTGTAAACCCAGAAAAATATAATTAAACTTAGATTCATGAGGTGAATCAATAACTTGTAGCCAGTCCTTACTAAATTGCTACATCCATTTCATAAGCTTTATTGTATGCATCTATATGTAGGTTTGACAATTATTACTTAAGAATATTAATGCAGAAAGAAAAAATAAAAACAAATTAATACAATGATAGTATCCAGCTGTGACAAGCACATTATGTATAATAAAAACAAAAATTCTCACTATATTATTTAAATAAAATTAATTTACTCAGTTGTAAAAATTTTACAAATTAGAACTTCTCAAAAGAAGGTATTTATTAAGCATGACATATATTAATCTTTGGAGTAAGCACAAGATACATGCATCTTTGTAAATATATGGAGTGTAACATTTTATTTACTAAAGATTTATTCCATCCATGAAATATAATATTTAGATGACTAACCATACTGGCTTTCTGATCCTACCATTTAGAAGCTATTTCAAAGAAAAATTACTTTCTTCCAAGTTGATTGTTACTAACATATGTTAGCAAAGCAAAATAAGTATCAAATAATATTTTACATTTCCATACCTACTCTTTAGAAAAAGAATACAATGAAAGAATATCCCTTAAAGTCATTTTAAGTATCCCAATTTGTACTAAGGTGATTTTGCTTTGGGGAAGGCATAAGATAGAATGTGTCTCGTAGCAAAAAATATAGATATTAACATGTTGTTTTAGACAGATGTTGTCGCAGATGCAGAGGAAGATTTAGGATGTGCTCTGGCCAAGCAACTCAGAAATTACTCTCTCACAGATGACTAAGCATCAATACCAAACACACTGTCACCAGCCTTGTATGTCTGTAGAACAGATAATGAAAAACCATCTGTCCACTGCAGTAATTTGCCAAGAGCACAACCCAACATACTATTTGATTTCACTATATTTAAAAATGAAATAACAAACAGTATTTCTTATTCACATTTTCTGCAGTGTTTGAAACAAAGTGTGCTCTAGACATCTTGAAATCAGTTAAGGAAATTTAAATTTTGTTTTATGATAAAAGAACCAAGACTGGTTTTAACTCAAGTGGAAATGAAGTCAGTTTTTTATGAATATCTTTTATGCTTTAAAAATGTATTGAATTTGCTTTTCAGCATAATTTTAGGTTTATAGAAAAATAGAGCAAAAATAAAGGGAATTTCATTTTGCTATCTCCCTACTCTTAGCTTTCCCTATTACTATCATCTTGCAACTGGGTGGTGAATTTTTTATAACTGAACCAATTTTGATTTATTATTATAACTTATATTTATAGGAAATAGTATTATGGTTCACTCTTTGTGTCATAATCATCTGTAAGTTTCACCAAATTCATAATGTCACATAGATACCATGACAGCATCAAATATAATATCATACATTATCATTACGGTATTGTAGAATTCATTCAAAATATATATCACATCTATGCTCTAAAAATTCTGTGATACATCTTCTCCTATACCTACTCAAACCCTTGGCAACCATTGATTTTAATATCTGTATAGTTTTGACTTTCCTAAAATGTAATACAGTGTATAGCCTTAGAGTCATAAATTATGTAACTTTGTCTGATTTGTTTCTTTTATGGAGCAATATACCTTTAAGATTTCTCTGGGTCATTTGTGACTTGATAATTTCTTTATTTTCATCATTGAATTTTGATAGAGGTATAGACCTATGTAATTGTCTGGTTTGAATGGTTTTTGTCCCTTTGACATTTATTTTGAAAATTAAATGCCAATGCCACAAGATTGAGAGGTGAGGCTTCCAAATATGATTAGGTCATGAGGTTAGAATCGGTGAAGAAGATTAGGTGTACTTTTAAAAGCATTTAGTGGAGATAGTTCATCACTTTTGCCCTCCCCATCTCCTGCTGTATGAGAACACTGCCTCCCTCCCCTCTGGAGCATAGAGCATCTAGGCAACAGCTTGGGAGCTGAGAGCAGCCAAAACTAGATGAAGAACCTGCCAGTGCCTTGACCTTGGACTTCCTAACCCTGAGGTAATACCTTGAGTGAGTGCAAACTTCAAAATTGTTGAGAATCAAAAGGAAGATACTCAATAGATGAAATGATTGAACATTAGAGCATGTAAAGTGTCTACATTTTCATACAGTCACTTAAAACTTGGAAATACTAATGGCCTATAAAAAAAGAGATGGAGAGAGAACTAGTGGCAAGATCTATGCATCAGAAGCTTGCAGGCAGATTTACTGGGATGATCACCAAGACTGAAATAGCAAATACACATCCTTGCTTGCAGGCATCTGTAGTGGAGACAAGTAGAGAAATGGGGAACAGCTGCAGTGGGAGACTACACAGTTATTTCTCATAATACCCTTACTTTTGCATTTACAAAACCAATAAATTAAATGGGTATCTCTGGATTCCTAAGTCTTTACAGAGTGACAGTAATCTGTGCCATTCCTCACCCACAGGGGTGAGGCACTGTTTCTGATTTCCTGTGTTGGTTATAAAAGAAGTTTTAAAGGCTTCTACTTGATCTCTCTCGATAGATATTTTACTGTTCCACGTAAAAGGGAACCAATGTGATAGTCTGCCATCTGTTAAGTAAATTCATTCCAATTACTTACATAGGGATTGGAGAAATAACCTCAAGGTGAATTTGTAGAATGTTTGGGCCCATTGTGAGATAGAACTGGCATACACTTATCACATGGCATCTATACACTCCCCTTTCTAGTGGGAGATGTTGATTTCATTTTGGTTTTCCTGGTAGAAGTATCAGCTAGAATATTCAGAGAAGTTTCTTATTAATCTGTTGTCCCCAGGATACATTAGTCTCATATTTTTGGGGAAATATTCTCTAGAGTAAGATATACTTTCTGTAGTGTTGCAGGAGCCTTGCTTCAGAAGATAAGCTATTCTTCAATCACCTGGCTCTGGATATAATTGCCTCAAGTCCAGAATTTGCACTAGGTATTGATAATTCATTGCAGCAATGAACAATCGTTGTCTCACATATTTTTTATATATAGCCCATTTTTTATATATAGCCCATTTATTTTATTTTATTTTTTTATTTATTATTTAATTATTATTTAATTTATTATTATTAATTTATTTATTTATTTAATTTTTTTATTGTAATTCTGCCTGTCTTATTTCTGATAGACAGGTATTACTACTAGTTATGTTTTCATGATTTCTATTATGGGGCACCATCATCTCAAAGTTTAAATAATTTACTTCAAAAGCACATAAAAATGTTTAAAAACCTATTCCATAAATTAGTAATGACCTAATTTCAAAATAATCTCACTTATCTGGCATTATAGTCCATATAATATTATACCATAATTTCAAAATCTATTCCAAAGCATGTCTTTGTGGTTCTTGCTAGAATATATTAGAAGATCATGTAGTTTTCTCTTAATAATCATCATGTTTCTCCTAGTGTTGTTCTGGTCACTCAAGTTCTTTCAAAATTTGGTCTGGAAATTGTTTTAGAAGAAATAAGTGGAGAAATGTAGGATCCAGCAGACAGATGTCATCTTGCAAAATAATTTTATCAAGTGAACCACTGGATGTTCTCCAGGTATTAGAAGAATATTCTCTTCTAGAAATTGTGAAGCAACTCTCATTTCAGTCCAAAGGTTCAAGGGAATCTAGGAAATGAAACCTCTCAAATACATGCAGAAAAATGTCTAAATCCTTTGCTTCAAAGTCTGATCTTTTGCTAGTAAGACCTTGATCTTGGAATAGCAGACTTGTGAAGATTGTGAATTGGGTTTCCTTTAAAACACCAGCATCCTTACAATCATTCTTCAGGGTTTAACTAAAATAGTTTTTCTTCTCATTTTAGGAGATAAGAGTTATTTAAAAAACTATTTTGAAATTCCACTGGCAGTCACTTTGTGTCGTCAATTGCTAGCTGGCTGAATTGAGTCTGATGCTTTTATACTTTGGGCCTTCTCTTGCAATTAATAGCAGCCAACCAATTTTACAATCATAAAAATAATTATTACATCTATATTTTTCAAGCCTGTAAGCTACAATTTAGGATAGTCTATCTCCTTTCATCTGTAGCCAATGTCAATTCCTCAATTTCATGAAGGTAGAACTGTCAATAATTTTGATGCTCCAACTCACCAGGCAATAACACACTCCACTTAGCCACAACAAAGTTGTAGATCTCTGGCCTGCAAGTCACCCACTGATATGATCCTGTCCCAAAGCACCATTCTTAAGAGTATTTCAAATCCTGCTAACACAATGAAATAGAGGAAAACTAACGCATGGTGCAATTTAAACTATGAGTAACCTGATCTTACGAGCCACTGGACTCCTTTTTTTTTTTTTAATTTTGATAAACAAGCAGCCCTATGTGCCATCAAGCAGGAACTTTTAAGTATAAAAATACAAGATGGTTTTCTTTTGTTATTATCTAACTTTTCCTTCCTGGATAGTGTCATACTTTTCTTGGAATGGTTCTGGTTGCAGAACAGAGATACTAATAGGCTGTGTACAGAATGTGTTGTTTTAAACTTCCCTACACCCTATTTCTTCACAAGATCTATCTATAGAAAAACAAGATGGAGTACAAGTACAAGATGGAGTTATCATACAAAATGGAGTCTCTCGTGCAACCTATTTGCTTCACTGTGAACTCCACAAAATTCCAAGTGCCTTAGTTTGTGTTGCCCCAAACTCTGAATCGAAGGAAAGGATACAAGTACAAGTACTTTATTAGAATTAACTACAGAAACCAGTAAGGGAGAAGGGGAATGGAGAAATAAGAAAGGGAAATTAAGACAATCAATTTAAATACACATTAATGTGTATAATAGCATTCTCTGGAGGAAAAGAGATTATGTTTATATATGTATGTGTACATATATATTTTTATATATAATATTTATTATATGTAATAATATAAAAAAGTTATTTATTAATTTGGCTTACATAATTAAAGTTATCCCTCAGTGGTCATCTTTAGGCTGGAGAGCTAGGAAAACCAGTATGTGCTTAGTCCAAGATGCTAGACACCACAGAACAAGAGGGTCAAATGATACTGCCTCAGTCCAAGATTGAAGACCTGGATACTTCTGGAAAATCACTACAAGTCCATATTCAAAGGCTAAAGTATCTGTAATCTGATATCCCTGGTTATAGAAGCAGAAAACTCACTTACACTCAACAAGAGATACTTATTTGCATCTGCAAGCTTCATCATTTGGTGAAGGCGATCCCCCACTCACTGTCTTGACAGGGTTACAGTGAGAAAAAGTGTTGGCAAAGCCGCTCTCCCACTGTCTTGACAGGGTCACTGTGAGATTGAATGCTGGCAAAGCCACGCTGGTTGGTGGGAAACCGAAACCATGAGACCCTTTTTTATGTAATTGGGACTTTTCATTTTCATGCTTATGTTTCTGACAGGAGGCATGAGTATGTTAAATGCCAAACAAATTAAATTTCAGATGGCTAGAACATAACAGGTAGTTCATGCCTTGGAGGCTGTTCTACTACCCCTCAGCATATCAAGGACAAAGTAGAAGGCTGTTCTTCTATCTCAGTACATTGTGGACAAACCTGATAATGGACAACAATCATCCTTTGAAAGGTCATGAGAATTTTAGGCACCACATTGATTAGATCAACTAGAACCCAAGCCCATATTTCCAGCCTCTTAGAAAACCTAATCAGTATGCTTATTTTACAAAGTTCACCACCTGTAGTCTCATTTTTGATTAAGGAAAGTTATATTATACACTTAGGAAAGTTAAAACATATAAAGATATATTCTTCTCTTTTTATAAACCCTTTCTTACTTTACATAGGGATATATGATGAGCATAGTTAATATTGGTGGAAAGTGGATTGATGTTTAGAACTTACTTTCTATTGAGAAAGACTATAAAGATATGAGAACTAGTGCACCTTGACTGGGAAACAAAGAAACTCTTTGAGAAAGCAGCTCAACCAGTTTTATGAGAATAAATTTAGGAATTAATTAAAACAACTTTATAAGACACAGTTTTAGAATAATGTTAGAAATATTATTTTATTTAGATTCTTAAGTTTAGAAATTCTTAAGTTTTTAGTTGTATAGGTTTCTGATATGTTTTAAGAATGATTTATAAACTTTAGGATGTTTTAAATATAAGATTTAAGGGGACTTTTTTAGATGGGAATTTTAGATTAGAAATAAAGTACAAGTGTACTTTAGGTTAATGATTGGTTAGGAAACTTAGAGTCTGGCTACGTAGTTTGGCATTAGTTAATAAGAAAATAGCATATCTTGGGGAAAAATAGTAAATCTTGGGAAAATCTGAAAAATGTAAATTAGTGATGTATTTTATTAATGATTCTGTACTTTTAATAATTACATAACTGAAGGTCATATCCTGAAAAAATGTAAATTAATGTTACATTTT
This sequence comes from Marmota marmota marmota, assembly GCF_001458135.2. Classification (NCBI taxonomy): domain Eukaryota; kingdom Metazoa; phylum Chordata; class Mammalia; order Rodentia; family Sciuridae; genus Marmota; species Marmota marmota. Next base: position 45,243,829 of record NW_026000057.1, read on the forward strand.
TTGTACCCCCAATCAAGGTTAAGGAAATGTCATGTCTTGGCAAAGTTTTAAATTATATAATCAATGACGTATTCTGAATCTATAATGATGAGAAAAATTGTAATAAAAGATGACCCAGAGAAAGCTACATTAGCTCTCTCTCTCTCTGGAGATTGCTCCAACGGGAACGACTCCTGTCTCATCTTTTCACCGACGCCACTCATCCTCCATATTTCATATTTCATTCCATCCAGAATCCCAACCTATTGGATAGTGTTGACCATGTTCTTGTCAGGTCTTTACCACTTAGTTCATTGATGCTTTGGGAACACCCTCACAGACTAACAAGACCGTGCTTTACCAGTTTTCTAGCTGTCTCCCAATTCAGTTAACAAGTAAGATTAACCACCAAAATGAGCATCTTAGAGAAAAGGTTGAATGAGGTTAAAATGGGTAGCAATGGGAATTGAAATGGAGAAAGCTATGTGATATTCTTGTCAAAATGAACCCCACTAATATATATAACTATAATGCCATAAAATTTAGAAATAAAAATAAATAAATAAGAGCATGTTAGCATTATTAGAAAGTGGGTCTCTATTTATTTTTAGAAATCCCTTGGAAAGGCAGTACAGAGAAAAACTCAGATTAAGGTGACATTTTCTGTCCAGCAATAATTAAGGCCTGTTTCCAGAATACTGATTGATCAGCAAATCTGTCTTATCTCACTCATTGACTAAGTAGAAAGACACTTATTTTAACAAACCATCAGATACATTGAATAGTAAAGGTCAAGGGTAAAATATCAAGGCACCACCAGAGAGTTAAGAGAAAGAAGTTAGTTCTATGAAAACTCTTTATAAATAAATTCAAATATACATAGGGGCTTTTATGGTAGGTTATTTCTTAAATTCTCTGAGCAGATCATCAAATGGAGATGGAACATATTCATATATGGTAAGGGTGATTCATTCACAAAAATTTGCAAATTCATTGTTAAGTCTTAAAAATTTTTTTTGTTTCAAAATCTTTACAATTCAATGTAATTTTATTTTAAAAATCACATTGATGTATCACTTCATTCAACAAACAATTGCCAAGTTCCTATTTATTAAGCAGGAGAAAAAAATCCATGGTCATTTATGGTAAGAAGATGGAGAATAAGCTTCTTGCTTGTCAGTTTTAATGAATGCAAATGGGAATACTGAGAAAGGATGGAGTGTGATAGAGCCTTTGGACAAGGCTATATCGACAGCAGGGTATATAAACTGGCTTTGATACATAATGTTGTTAGAAAATTCTTTCTTGACTTTGGGGAGAGCATTTTGTCATGAGGTTGGAACCCTTATGATTGGATTATTAGCCTTAGGAGAAGAGACACTGCAGATAGTTTGTTTCCCCTCTCATTGTCCTTCCTATGACAAGAAAAAAATCAGTCCTTACTCAGGACCAAATATTATTACAAAACACATAAATCAAACTAAATATTTAAAAAGAATGACGAATCTTTAAATGGTTAAATCTAAGTAAATGTTTAACATTCCAGAAAATGTCCTTAAGTTTCTTTTTTTTAAAATTTTAACCTGAAGTAACTCGTTTTTTTAGACAGTTTTTATTAGTATATTATTGTTCCACATAATATTGGGGCTAATTTTGACATTATCATACACACATGGAATATGCATACTCCACTTCTGTCCCTAATGCTGATGCTTTTCCTCTGCTCCTTCCCCGCCCCCTGCTTTCATTTCTCTCCTCCACTGGTCTTCCTTCTATTTATTTATAGCCTCTTTAGTTGCTGCTTTATATGTGTACGGATACATGATGAAATTTACTGTGATATACTCATTTTTGTATAGCAAAATTTCATTCCATTTTTCCTCATTTTTTCCATTCCTCCTCACTCCCCGTCATCCTGTTCCTCTACCACACTGATCTCCATTTTATTTTCATGAGCTCCAACCTCATTTTCTCCTTATTTCGTTCTAGCTTTCATATATTAAATAAAAAATTCTACTCCTTGACATTCTCAGTCTGACTCATTTCATCTGGTATGTTCTATAGTTCATTCATTTATTTACCTGAAAATGCCATAATTTCACTATTCTTTATGGCTGAGTAAAACTCCATTTTGTACATTTGCTTTCTTTATCTATTGATGATGGGAATTCCATATGAGAATTATGCTACTATATATATTGGTGTTTCCATATCAGTATAATGTTTTGGTGTTAGTTCTTTTTGATAAATACCAGGGAGTGAGGTAGAAATTTGTTGAATTCCTTGGCTTTTGGTCTATCCTTTATGGAATTTTGTATAAGGTGAAAGACAGGGATCTCATTTCACTTTTCTACATATAGATATTTTCTAGAACCATTTCTTAAAAATTCTATTTTTTTTCTCAATGTATGTTTTGGGCACCTTTGCCAATTCTAAGATGATTATATATATGTGAACTTTCTTCTTTTATCCCATTGGTCTTCATATCTATTTCAAGGCCAATACCATCCTGTTTTTGTTACTATATCTCTGTAGTATACTGTGAGATCATGCATTGAGTTGTCACCAACATCATTCTTCTTGCTTATTATTCCTTTGGCTATTGTGAGTTGTTTTTTCTTCCACATGAATTTCAGGACTGTTTTCTCTAATTTTGTGAATAATGTCATTGATATTTTGATGGGGATTACAATGAACCTATGTTATTATTTTGAAAGTATGGACATTTTAACAGTGTCAATTCTGTTTATACAAGAACATGGGATTCCTTTTCATATTCTAAGTTCTTTTTCAATTACCTTTTACACTGTTCTATAGTTTTCATTGTAGAGGTCTTCTACTTGGAAGACCTTGGTGATGTTCCCAAGTATTTTATTTTTTGAAACTATTGTAAATTGGATATATTTTAAAATTTATTTTTCAGTAGATTAATTATTACATTATAGGAAAGTTACTAATTTTTGTCTATTAATCTTGTATCCTCCCATTTGGCTGTTTGTTTATCATCTCTAGAAGTCTTCTGATGGAGTTCTCTTTTGGTCTTTGACATAGGATCATGTATTCAGCACACAGAAATAATTTGACTGTTCTTTTACTACTTATATCCCTTTAATTTCCTTTTCTTGCCTGATTGCTCTGGCCAAAGTTTCAAAACTATGATGAACAACAGTGATGAGAATGGACATCCTTGTCTTGTTCTCAATTTTAGAGGAAATATTTTCTTTTCTCTCCATTAAGAATCAATGACCTTGGTTTGTTGTAGACAGCAATTACACTGGTGAGGTAACTTCTTTCTATCCCTATTTTCTCTAGTGTTTTAAATATAAATGGTTTCTGGACTCTTTCAAAGGCATTTACTGCCATCTGTTGAAATGATCATGTGATTCTTATCTTGAATTCTATTTATGTAGTGAAATACATATATTGATTTGCATATATGGAATCAGCCTTACATCCCTATGATAAAACCCACTTAATCATGGTGTACTATCTTCTTAATGTTTTTTAAAATGTGGATTGATGACACTGTATTAAGAATTTTTGCATCTGTCTTCATCAGGGATATTGGTCTGTAGTTTTCTCCCCTCTATATGTCTTTGGTTTTGATTTCAATGTGATACTGGCTTCATAGAAAATTTTGGGATTGTTTCCTACCTTTCTCTTTCATGGGGTAATTTGAGGAGAATTGAGATTTGTTCTTCTTTAAAGGTCTAATAGAACTTGGCTGAGAATTCATCTGGTCCTAGGCTTTTCTTTATTGGAAATTTTTTAATTGCTGCTTTAATATCATTGCTTAATATATGTCTATTTAGGTTTTCTATATCTTCTTAATTAAAACTTAGGTAAGACATATGCATCTAGAAATTTGTCAATACCTTTCTAACACCATCATGCACTAGGCACATACGCCTGTCAGAGCAGCACATCTCTGCCTGATGGGTATGCACTGAAGTGACTTGAATTCTTCTGCCTGATTACAACAAATTCAGAGTATATCCCTTGACAACTGGATATGGCTGAGAAAGACTTTCATCACCACTTCCATGTGGAATGAAACTAAGTCAATGTCTTTTAGTAATCCTAAGCATCGGGGCTTGTCTTCTGGTTGTATGTTGCTGTAGCTTGTTCTTCTGTTGTGGCCTGTGGATGCAAGACTCTGTGTTCCTTGGTAAGAAATCATTTCAGAAGGCATCACCATGTAGTTGTACAGTGAGAAACCCTAAAGGGGTGGAATGTGAGTCAGGACCTCACTGAGACTTTTAGTCTGCTAGGATTTAGTATATAGTCAAGTTTATTAACACTATGATTAAACTTGTGTGCATGTGCTCACTTACAGACTCTATTGGCACTGTAACACCTTTGCACATAAAAAAGGCCTATAGGAAAGAATCAGGGGGCTGTTGCACCTCATATCTTCTTTCAACTGCTGGGATCCTGAATCTGTTTCCCAGGATCTTAGCCCCTGCAAAACAGATGTTTAAACTAGAGATATTATAGTTTGCTGTTGCATTTGGTGGCTCATTGTAGAGGTGTAAGGCCATGGACCCTTCTGGAATGCACAGGTTTTGGGCCACTGGGCTTGTATCTGGGCACACTGGGTGGTGGCTGATGTCTGTGTGGTGGTCCTCCATAAACTCCTTTGTGGGGTGTGCTGCAGATGTATAAAAATGAGTTTCTTAACTGACTGCTTGGAATTAGCCTCATGAATTTCTTCTTTATGTCCATGCATCTGAATGAGAATTGAGTTACCTGGCAACTCTTGGACTTGCAACTGTGCATCTTCCTAGAAGTACAGGAGTTACTTCCCTGATTATTTGTCAGCCCATAAACCCATGCTTGTGTGCTTTGAGGGTTCTGTGCTGTCTGCTGGCTGTTTCTATTGGGTGTGGGAGCTTAGTGTGCTGTGCTTAGGGCTGTCACTAACTGCTGTGGGATACTGTGTGCCTCCTCCCCTCCACAGGGATTTCTTTAAAGTGGCATAAACCTTGGAGGCTAACCTGAGCATACAGACTCTCTGTGAGAGGTCTTGGTACATAAAACTTCACCCTGACTGTTGTAGATCACAAGGGTACTATCTCTGTGACTAAGGTAATTTGACTTGCCTGAATTCCTACTGTCTGTGCTTGTAAATTATGGATACCCCCTTTCCTCTACTGAGACTTCTATGAAGCAATACGATCTCTGTGGTTTGTGGCTGTCTGAAACTGTGGGTGTGTGGGTGCTGGCTTCTATGGCACAAAAACCTCCACTATGGCTGCTGCAGATCACTGGAGGTTTACCTGTCACTGTGATAGGGGTTGGATATCAGTTGTCCCATCTTTGCCTGAGTTCCTGTGGAGTGTGGGTTGAGGTTAGCATTGACCAGGAATGATTAACTTTCAGGTTTGTTTCTGTGATGGGGGAAAGGGGATTTCGGTAAACTTCAGTTACAGTGATCCTTCTATAAGTTCCTACTAGATGGATTACTGAGACTACTCTTTTCAGAACAATGCTCTCACCCTCTGGTATTATTTGTTATTATTTAAAAGTGAGGAAAAAATTTTTTTGATTTGAGTCTTTCTAGGGAGGATGACTAGCTATGTACTTGATCAAATGACTGAATGACTGCCCTGCCTGGCACAGCTTTTGGGCCATAATTTGTCTAACCTCTGTTCTTCACTATCTTCTTCACTATCTTTGTTGTTCCAGTCTCATTTTAACTTGGTCTGCTTTTATTTCCAGTTGTTGTTAAGAAAGTAAGCTTATGGGCTTCTTTTTTTCCTCTCCTTCTTTCTCAGTTTGTTTCCCCTACCCACTTACCCAACAGTGGTCAGTGTTTAGGGTTAAGGAGTCCTGTCCTTAATTTCTACTCTTGCAACTAAACTCCAAGTCCCTCTAAGTGTCAACTTGTCCAATATTGACTTTTACAGTATTTGCTCTTATCATTTGTTTCTCTGGTTAACTGGTCTTTCACTGCTTTCTTTCTGAGCTGTGAAGGGGTCAAAGTTTGCCCTCTAGATCTATCAACTATTTTCCTTCTTTTCACCTGTGCTAAACTTGTTTTGTGTAGTTATATTGAAAAGGGTTACTCTCAGCAACAGATAATTGAATGACAGTAAAGAGTTCCTTGTGAGACTTGGTTATCAGAGCCTTACTAGGTCAAATGAATGTTTTACACACAGAAAAAGGAGTGCCAGAGGGAATTTGTGGATTTAAACAAGTGTAGCAAGATTACTCCAGGGTATTTTTTCTGATCTCTGTAATTTTCTATTCAGTAGAATATCATTGAAAGTGACAGGAGCAAAACATTGGCAATGTCTTCTTTATGTCAAATTTCACTTTAGCAGAATGAATTGGTGAACAAATATAGTAACAGATCACCACAGGTCTAATTTAGAGAGAATGTGAGACAGTCAGAAAGCCATGACATACAATCACAAGGAACAAGTAACATCTTGATTATTCAACTAGAGTGATTCCTTATCATATAAAAGTTCAAAAAACTGTATATTTTTGTAAATTCATGGAGATTTTTGTATTCTTAAATTTTCCTCAGATTCTGGTAAATTGTTTCTGTAATTCCAGTTACTGCCCATTATCTTTTGGTCAAGATATTAAGCCTCTTTTGCACAAACCACTCTAAATACACATACACATAAATGCTTGCGTAGTTTTTGTTGAATGTCACAACACATAATAAAATTTAGGAAAGACAGAAAGCAAGATTAGTGGAGACAATTTTTAAAAACATGTGGCTCATGAAGACTTTTGGTCTTCACCACAAGGCATACCTTGTTTATTTTTCATCTGTGGACATTTTTCCTTTTGACTCAGGCTTTCTTTTTGATTTTATTATCCCTTAGCAGAATCATAAAATTAATGTATCTTGTGCATAAGTTTTGCCAGTCATTTTTGCCTAGATTGTCATATCTATTTAAATCTTCAGTTCTTCTTTCTGCATTAGTTTGGTAAGCTTGCCATAATCCCAAACTTGATGATTTAGAATAACATACATTTTCTCACAGTTATGAGACCAAACATCTGAAATTAAAACGTTAACAGGGTTATGATCTTATGAATATTCATTATTTGTCTCTTCAGCTTTTCTTTGCTTGTGGCTGGATAGTTGCAATCTCTGCCTTGTCTTCACATGGACTTCTTTTCTCCTTGTGTCTTCTCCCTTCTATGCTCTATAAGGACACTTGTCATTCAATCTAGGGCCCCTCTGTGTAATCCAGAGTGAAGTCAAGATCCTTAACTTAATTGCATATATAAAGATCTTTGTTCTAAATAAATTAATATTCCTAGGTTCAGAGTTTCAAGAAAATGGTCATATCTTTTGAGGGCCACTATTCACCTTACCTACCACCAATCTAAAGAGAATATCAATGGATTGCTTTGAAGATAGTTTCTTCAAGCAGAATATATATCCTACTGAAAACTCAAATTACTTATGATGTTTTTCAATTTTTCGCAAATATTCAGGTGAGTGACAACAGAGAAAAATAGAGTTAAGGCTGATTTTTGATAAAGAAAAATGTGAGAACAGAGCCATAACTATAGGGGATTTTACAAATTTTATTGCTGTGTAATACTTGCCAAAATGTTTTTTATAATTTTGAATTTCATAATCACTTAAAATTTTAACCTCAATATTGACTAATAGCATATTAGTTCCTTATCATTAAAAACATATTTAAGATTAAACTGAGTGAGTTTGGAGATTGCATTGTGGAAAGATTTTGAAGGATGAACTCAATTTATTATAGTTCCAACTGCTTCTTAAATCTGTGGCTTTATGTATTTCATTAATTTTAGAAACATTTTCATTCCTAATATCTTCAGGTACTATATTTACTTTATAAGTTTTGACACTTTAATGACTACTATGTTATACATTTGTGATATATTATCTATATCTCATATGCTTATTTTCTATTTTTTCTTTTGAGTTGAAATTTTATGATTAACCTATATTTTGAATTTTACATTCTTTTTTCAGTTTTATCAAATCTTCTATTAAGTTTATTAGCCTTTGAATATTTTTAGTTAAAAAATATCTATTTAATTATTTATTATAATTTTCCATTCTCTCTTAATATTAAACAAGTTTCGTGAGTTTATAAGAATTATTTTAAATTCTATTGTAATAATATTTTTTTAAATTTTTTCTTTATTTTAATTTAAATTGACCTATAAAACTAAAATCTACATATTAGTAAATTGCCATGTGAGATACACACACACACACACACATAATGTTTAAATCAGGTTAAACATATCCATCACTTCAAACATTTGTTATTTTATTATTTTGAAAACATTCAAGATAATTTCTTTTAGCTTTTTGAGAAATATAGTATATAACTCTTATCTATAGTCATTCTGCTATGGAATAGAACTTGAGAACTTCTTGCTCTTATTTAAATGTAATAGTACCCATCAATTAAATGTTCCCTACTATCCCTGGTCTCTAGTAATCACAAATGTATTCTCAAGTACTATAAGATCCTATTTTCTTAATTTTTAACCTATGAGCAGTGTCATACAGTACTTGCCTTTATGTGCTTGTCTTACTTCCCTTAGCATACGTCTCTTCAATTCCATCCATATTGTCAAAAATGACAGGATTTCATTTTTTATGCCTGAATATTATTCCTTTGTGCATATATATGTATATATGTCATTTTAAAAATTCACTCATCAGTTTATGGATACTTAGACTCTCCATTTTTTAATTATCATGAATAATTCTAAAATGAACTTGGGAGTGAAGATATTCTTCAATATATTGATTGCATTTCCATTTCCACTGGATAAATACACAATAATGAGATTGTTGGCTTATAAGTCAACTTTACTTTTGATATTTCGAGGCACCTTCACACTGTTTTCTATAATTGTTCTACATTTTCACCAAAAGTTTGTAAGGGTTTCCTATTCTCCATATACTGCCTTGCCAACATTTGTTATCTTTTGTTCTTTTTATAATATTCAAAATAGAGCGATGTAATATCCCATTGACTGGCATTTTGATGATGATTAGTAATATTGAACATTTCTCATGTACTTAATAGCTATTTGTATTTACTTTATGTTTTGTTCTAGTAGTTCCATAGTTTCATATCTTATATTTAAGACTAATTTGTTTTGAATTATTTTTTAACTTGTGAGAGATTGGGATCTTATTTGATCTGCATGTTTATGTTCAATATTTTTAGAAACATTTATTAAAGAGATAATTTTCTTCAATGCATGTTATGAGTAGCTTTGTTGAAAATAGTTAGCTGTAGATATGTATTTATAGGCTATTTTGTTCTATTTTTTTATGTATCTGTCTGATTTTATAGACAATTCTACTTTTTTTTCTTTTTTCTTTGTTTTATGTTTCAGACAGGGTCTCACTAAGTTGATGAATCTGTACTTAAACTTACAATCCTCTTGTCTCAGCTTCATTAATAGTCTTCCTTAGCTTCCTTAGCTTAGTTGTGATTGCAAATATATGCCACCATGTGTGACACAATACCATGATGTTTTGATGACTGCAGCTTTGCAGTTATATTGAAATCAAATATTATATTGTATCTCTGTCTTCATTTTATTGCTGTTGTTTTGTTTGTTTCTTTGTTTTGCTCAAGTTCAATTATGGTATTCAGGGATTTTTTTAAAAGAATGTCATTGATTTTTTGATAGGCATTGCATGGAATCCATAGATTACTCTGTGTGGTTCAGATGTTTTTAGCAATATTTATTATTTTAATTTAACAAATCATTTAACAAATGATATCATTAAAAAAAACAGTGTGTCCCTTTTCTTTTTTAAAATATCTTTAGTGTAGATGGACACAATACTTTTATTTCATTCATTTTTTTAAATTTTTATTTGGTGTTGGGGATTGAACTCAGTGCCTCATGCGTGCTAAGCAAGTGCTTTACTACTGAGCCACAACCCCATCCTGCATTTTGCAGTTTTTAATGTAGATACCTTTTACTTCTTTGGTTAAATATATTCCCTGGTATTTTTTGGTAGCTATTATAAGTGGCATTGTTTTTTCTAATTTCTTTATCAAATAATTCAATCTTGGCATGTAGGAATGTTGCTGACTGCTATATGTTGATTCTATATATTCTCCAAGTTTGCTGAATTTGTTTATTAGTTTAAATAAGGTTTTTTGAGTTTGGGAGGTTTTCTATATTTAAGATTATGTCATCTGCAAACAGTGACAATTTGTTTATCTCTTTCCAATGTGAGTGCCCTTCATTTATGTCCTAGCTCTAGCTAGGACTTCCAGTACTATGCTGAAAAAAAAACAACAAAAAACAGTGAAATGAAGCATTCTTGTTTTTTCAAGGTCAAATGAACAAAATGGAGAGTTTCCATAGAGCTTTTTCGCATTCAGGATTATGTTAGCTTTTGCCTTATTTTTATGGTTTTTATTCCTTCTATGCTTATTTTTTCAATTTTTTAATCAATATTTTCTATTTTTTTTTTCTACCAGAGATTTTACTCCAGGGCACTCTACCACTGACCCACATCCACAGCCCTTTTTTATTGTATTTTATTTAGAGACAGGGGGTGACTGAGTTGGTTAGCACCTTGCTTTTGCTAAGGCTATCTTTGGACTTATGATCCTCCTGCCCCAGCTTCCGGAGCTGCTGGGGTTACAGGCTTCCACCACTGTACCAGGCAGATATTTACTTTTAAAAGATTCAATTAAGTCTATATTTATTATTATTATTATTATTATTATTATTATTATTTCAATGGAATTACACCACCATAATTGTTAGTGCTGAGATTCTGAGTATTAAATCTGTTATTACAACAATGTCCTGGAATAATTAGTGCCTTGTGAGAAGGTAGAAGTACATATTATTATGGGATATTATTATGACAACAGGGCATCAGGTCCTATGGCTCCTGCTGAAGATGTAGCTATGTAAGTGGTCCAAACATTCAAATAAATTTTGTATACAAAAAGGAGCTTGCTATCAGATATACAGATTTTAATATAAGAATAGAATTTGTTTGGCAATCTTTCAAAGAGTAAATTAGTCTTCTCTGACCAAATAGTGTGATCTGAATATATGTATATGATCACAAATGCCACAGTTCCATTTTCCTGGAAAAGGAAAAGTGACTGAGCGACTGAGGCACCAAGATTAAGGACCATGTGGGAGATTGGAAAGAAGTTTATGAGCATGAGCTTTTGTTGGGAAAAAAAACTTTTTCTTCATTTGGCTGGTATATAAGTGTATTCAGTTTATGACAATTAATTAAGTTGTATCCTACAATTTGTAAAATTTTCAGTATAAAAATATTTTTGTTAACATTCTCATCACTGTGACCAAAAGAACTGACAAGAACAATTAGAGGAGGAAAATTTTATTTGGCTCACAATTTCAGAGGTCTCGAAGTCCACAGACTTCAGTCTCCATAACTTTGGAAAAAAGTGAATTAGAACATCATGGTAGAATTATGGTAGAAGAGTATGGCAGAGGAAAACATCTCAGGACATGAAAATCAGGAAGTAGATAAAGAGCTCTGCTCACCAGGGACAACATATAAACCCCAAATCCACACCCCCAGGGACCTGCTTCTCTAGCCATAGTTCATCTAGCCATATTTAACACTTAATTAGTTCCTATCACTGATGAGGTTCTTGCTTTTGATATTGCCGGTTACCTTGACAAGTCCTGCTTGCCCAAATGCTGAAGTATAACACCAGAGAAGCACACCAAGGTAAATGTACTATAGAAAGAAAGAGGCTTTATTGAAGGATAGTAGAACCAACTTCTCCCCTGAAGAAGAAGACCTGAAGGGCAGAATTCGTGGGATAAGGAAGTCCCATCCCTGTTTTTTTTTTTTTCTTTTCTTTCTTTGGGATGTGCAGTATATGCTGGGGTTTGGGGACATTAACATTTCAATCTCCGAGGAGCAGTTGCTGATTTTACGGACTCACATCAGACTTGACTCCATTTTCTCTATTAGATCTGATATCAGACTCAATTTACCTAGCTACACTAACTACCTATTTTTAAATCCGACTTTACTCTCATAATATAATCATTTCACCAATTAAAAAAAAAAAGGAAAAATCTAATCATTTTACCTCTGAACCTTCTTGCATTATCTCATATGTGAGCTTTTGGGGAACACCTTGTATGTAAATTATAAAAGCATGTACAAGTGGAAACATATTTTAAAAATAAATACCAAAAATCTCACTTTTAAAATAACTGCTGTGTTGCTGTTCAGGGGCCTTTCATTTTCCTTTAATCATGGTTTCTTTGCAAGTTTCATAACAAACCACTTTCATGTTTTGAAATATAAAGCTCCTTCATTGTCATTAGTTAAAAATCACTTACTATTCATTCTTTATAGAATTGCTAATTTTTATAGTTATAATCCTAACCCAGTAATAATTAGCATACCTAACACTTAAAAAATAGCTTTTTCTGAAAGAGGCACAGAATAACTGGAACAAGTAATATAGAAATAGCCTTAGAAAAGTCTCTAGTGCCAGTAAGGAAATATATACTCTTACACACTTACACACACCAGCACACAATGATAGGGTTGTGTGAAACAAGGAAAACATTTGAAAGAAGTCCTAATAACCAAATCTAAGCATTTGAACAACAAAATAAAGTTGTATGATAGCCTCAAGAATAAAATAGATGTTAGAAATTCCCTAAAAGTATAAATATATTTTCAAATAAATATCTATGTAAAGGAAAATAGATAAATATCACTTGCAAATGAATTTCAAATAATTGATGTAGATTTTTTTTCTTTCATAAAGGTGAAGTAAAGTTTCTTTAGTGTGGGCTGCTAAAACTGCCTTCTTTAGTAACCCTATGGTAGAGAAACCAAGCAAACGGTAGAAATTTTGTCAAAATATGAGAAACCTCAGCCATGTGCTTATGTCAATAGTGGTAAGTCATGAAGATATGATATGACACGATTAAGAATTCTTGACCTTTATTAAGTTTTCTGCCCAAGCCCCCCAAAATTTCAGTTTAATCATAATGAGAGAAATATGTCATAAATCCAAGTAAAAGAAATTCTTAAAAATAATGTTAGGTTCATCCAAAATAACAAAAGTATAAAAACTTGTTATGAGACTGTAAGTATACATGACAACTAAATATAGTCTGGTATTATGGATGGGATTCTGGAACTGAAAAGTAGAAATTAGGTAACAAATTAGGAAATATGAATAAAATTTTTTTTAGTAAATAATAATGTGTCAATGTGTTCACAAACACATGAAGATAATGTCGGGTGTTTATAATAGGAGAAAAACTGTGAGTATATGAAAAACTCCATAATATTTATAATATTTCTGGAAATTGATAACTGTTCTAAAATAAAACATTTAATTTAAGTTTCAATGTCAAAGATAATAGCTAGAGGAAAAATATGTAAAAAAATTATAATTGGGTGTATGTAGTGCATATATAGTTTTTCAGTATTAAATTCTCTTTACCTTTTTTTTTTTAAAAAAAAGTCTGTACAAATAAGCAGGCGAAAAACATTAAGTTAGTAAAAGTGTAACACTAATAATTTATGTTAAATAAGTGTCTATAATGTGCACATTCAGAAAAAAAGATGCTTTTGCCTTTTCTAAGCTTTTTTCACGTATCCTAAAATATGCATTTACAAGTAAATATTGAAAATTGGATAAAGATATAAAACTTTAGGCTTTGTATTAATTCTATATTTATTGTTATTTCTTAGTTGAAAAATGTTTTGAAAGTGTCTAGACTTATAGCAGACATAACTTACAAAATATAACAAAAGTGTTTGTAATGTGTTCCATTAAATTAACATTGATGTAACTGTTTAGAGAATACATTTAGGTGTGAATTAATTGAAGTCTTACCAGTTGTTCTGAGTATCTTCTATATCAGATATGTGTTTATGTGTATATGCAAGTAAATACCACAAGTTCAAACAGCCTTAAACTCATACAGAATTTTAGTACTTAAATGTACAATTATAGTGGAAATTTTTATTTTATTTACTCCTTAAACTCAAATTGTTCTCTCTGCATTTTACATGCAAATATTCAAGGTTATTAAGTGTTGAACTTCAAGTGGTATCTTACTTCTCATTTCTCTTTTGTGGAGTATGCTCTTAAAACATGAATATTTTATAAGAGAGATGAAATGCAAAGAAGGAAGCTCATAATAAATCTGAAAAATACTTTAGAATTTTGGTGGATGATAAGCACAAAATAACTTAATATTTAATAATTGAAGCCACTTGAGTCCAAATAATTCCTTTAATAGAATTTTTTGAACGGAAATGTATTTATGATATTTTCCCCAAATCTAAGTGTCCTACTAAAAGAGGCGCTGCTGTAACAAGTTTTATATTTTAAGACAAAAGGTAAACAGATTGCCCATCAATATCACAAAATCTTTCACTTGAGTAGTGGTAATTTTACATGTTTTATTACTATTCACATAAAACAATATTTTGTGAAATTATATGGCTCAATTATTCTAAAGGAAAATTAAATCATTTCATTTATAAATACATTTTTAGTAAGGGAAATATTTTAATTAATTTAAATTTAATATATATTGAACTATATATTAGTTTAAATCACTATTCAAAATCTTTAAGAGAATGAAACATTTCCTACACTCCATAATCTTGATTTTTTTTTTTTGAATTTATATACATTTTATTTTTTATTTATTTATTTATTTTTAATTTTTTTAATTGGTTGTTCAAAACATTACAAAGCTCATGACATATCATCTTCCATACATTTGATTCCAGTGGGTTATGAACTCCCATTTTTTACCCCAAATACAAGTTGCAGAATCACATCGGTTACACATCCACCTTTTTACATAATACCATATTAGTGACTGTTGTATTCTGCTACCTTTCCTATCCCCTACTATCCCCGCTCCCCTTCCCTCTCATCTTCCCTCTCTACCCCATCTGCTGTTGTTTAATTCTCTCCCTTGTTTTTTTTTTTTTCCCCCTTTCCCCTCACAAACTCTTATATGTAATTTTGTGTAACAATGAGGGTCTCCTTCCATTTCCATAGTTTCCCTTCTCTCTCCCTTTCTCTCCCCCCACTCGTCTCTGTTTAATGTTAATCTTTTCCTCATGCTCTTCTTCCCTGTTCTGATCTTAGTTGCTCTCTTTATATCAAAGAAGACATTTGGCATTTGTTTTTTAAGGATTGGCTAGCTTCACTTAGCATAATCTGCTCTAATGCCATCCATTTCCCTTCAAAATCCATGATTTTGTCATTTTTTAGTGCTGCGTAATACTCCATTGTGAGGACCTTAAAAGAGCATACTATAGGGATACTGCCACATCAATGATCATGGCAGCACAATTCACAATAGCTAGACTTTGGAATCAACCCATAATCTTGATTTTTGTTATAATTTTCTGAAATTTTTAGCTTATTTGTAATGTCATATAACATTCAACTAGAATACATTAACAATAAAAATTTTACCATTCATATTTATAGGCTATTAAAAATAACCAATAAACAAACTTGAGTAAGAAAAACAAATAATTTAGTACTATATAGTATGAAGCTGTTATGGTTTTGATTTGAAGTGTCCTCCAAAATCTTGTGTGTTGAAGACTTGGTTTCCAATGCAACAATGTTCAGGGGGTGAGGATTTGGATTGCGAGGCTCTGACCTCATCAATGAGTTCATCTATTGGAAGTTCATCCATTGGACATTTATAGCTAAATAAACTATTGGAACATAGTTGAAACCATAGGAGGTGGGACGTTGTTGAAGGTGGTGGGCCTTTGAGGGTACATATTATGTTTTTCCTCTCTTTCTGCTTTCTTTCCGCTTAAGGTGAATGGTTTTCCTGTGCCACATTCTTTTTCCATGATGTTCTGCCTCAACTTACACCCCAAAAATTCAGTTTTATGACCATGTAATGAAACCTCTGAAATCATTAGCCAAAATAATTTTACCTCCTTTAAGTAGTTTTTCTGTTATTTTGACACAGTGACACAGCTTTGAAAAACTAACACTCAGCTATTTTGAAAAAGCTTTAAATTAAGCATCATGAAACCTGAAATTACCTAGAATTTTAAAAATGAACTTTTGTCATCATGGAAAATTCACTTAATTTTATGTGCTTACATTTAATGATTGTTTAATTGGAGAATTACATCAAAATTTTTCTGTAATCTTCTCTAAAATATATTCTATTAGTACATGTATTTATTTATTATTTATTTTTGAAAAAAATATTCACCATTTCAGTTTTACTCTTAATGAGAAATTACATGACAGGTTAATCTAAAAGAATGAGTATAATGGTTAAAAATAGTCTAAACAAAGTTATGTAAACAGTTATTTTTTTCTATGTAAGCATCCTTGCACCCTATCCACATATACACACATGCATTTAAATGTGAAATTGTTAGACAAAGCAAAATGTATTAGTGCATGGTAATTTTTACATTTTATATCTAAGGAGTGCATTTCTCTGGACCCATTGTTTCTAATAGATGTCTTTTAAGATCATTTTTTCCAAATACTTAATTTTGTAAAAGCAATTATTTGTTGAACTATATGCTTCATTGGAACATAGAGGATGTTTATATTTTATTCACATTGAGAAAAAGAAAGCATCTCTACTCATATCAAACATGTACCTCAGTGCTGAACTAAAGGCAGTATTTCTGCCTTGTCAGCATTTACTACAAATTTGTAATCATTGAACACCATTCTCTTTTGAGCAAACATTTAATGAGTTAGTCCTTGCCTATCAATAATTATTTTAGCATAAAAAAATTATACTCTTCAATCAATACAGTAGAGTGGTTGAAAGGATAAAAGAATCAAGATTCAACCATATGCAATTTATAAGCCTCAATTTATATTTAAATAGATACACATGCACTGAAAATGAAGGGGTGAAAGAATATATTCCATGGAAATAGTAAAAACAAATTAGAGGTGGTTTTACATATATCAGACAAGATAGACTTTAAACAAAACTGTGTTATTATAATGACATATCTATCTATCTATCTATCTATCTATATACCCACATGTGCTCCATTTCTTTCACTCTGGGATGCCCTGTATCGTCTTTAACTCTCCCATCAAGAAGGCCATAAACAAGTGTAGGCCTTTGACTTGGACTTTTAGAACCATAAACCAAATTTAAGCCTTTAAAAAACAAACAAACAAACAAAAACACTGCTATTAGCTGTATTTTTTTTTGGAAAACAGGAAACAAATACACATACTGTGCAAAAAAACATATCATTATATAATAACTGATAAAAGAGAAAGATATTATAACAATTAGTAATACATTCAATTTATCAAACAAAGAAGAAATCACATTTTGCCTAAAGTGTACACAAAACATTTTTTAGGACATATTATGTGTTAGGTTCCAAAGAAGGTTTAACAAATTTAAGAACTTTGACTCTGTATAAAGTGTATGTTTTGTGACTACAGTTGAATTAAACTAATAGAGGAAGGAAAATTAGAAATTTATATATGTAGAAATTCAACAATATATTCCTGAACAACAAATGGAGCAAATAAGAAATCAGAATGTGCAGTAGAATGTATCTTGAGAGAAATGAAAATCAAAACACAATTCACAAAAACTTAAGGGTGGTAGCAAAACCAGGAAGTTTATAGCAAATTTTGTCAGAATAAACAAATTCAATAAATTTACAAGAAGAAGGGAGAACATTCACAGTCAAACTAATATTATTATAATCATTTTGTACAATGCTGGTGATAGACCCCAGAGCCTCACATATTCTGGACAACACACCAGAAAAATAAGCACAAACTCATTCAAAGACAGAATAAATATAATAGAGCACAAATAAATAAAATAGAGAATTATAAAATAAAAGAAAAGGTCAACAAACAGTGAGAGTTTTTTTTTTAGAAAGTTAAACAAAACTAATAAAACTTTACTTAGATTAAGTAAAAAGAGAGAAAAGAGAATATGCAAGTAAATTAAATCAGAATTGAAGGAGGAAACATTCTAATTGATTCCACAGGGGGAAAAATCATGCAGTAGAGATTACTATGAAGTTATGGAACATTATACAACACAACAGATGAACTAGAAGAAAATGATAAATTTGTAGAAACATACAACATACCAATACTGAAGTATGAAGAAATAGGAAACCTGAATAAGCCAATAATAGATAAAGGGACTGAATAAGAAATGACAATCAGTTAAAAAGATAAATCCCAAGACCAGATCAATTCACAGGAAAGTGCTCCCATTTTTTTTAATATCCCAATTCTTCTTTAAGCTCTCCTTGAAGAGTGAAGATAAGATAACACAATTAATTTTATGAGTCTAGCATTATCCTGATACTAGTTTTAGACAATTAATTATATTAAAAGAAGATAAACTTACAGGTTAATATCCCTGATTAAAATAGATGTGAATCTCTCAAAGAATAACAGGAGAAAGTTGTCTAACAATACATTAAAAGATTACACAAATACTCAAGTCAACAAGATATACCACATTTAAATAAACACATGATCATAAGAATCTAAATAGATGTGGAGAAAACATATACAAAATTTAACATATTTTCATGACAAAAACTCATAATAAACAGTAAAGTAGGACTTTAATTCAACATTATAAAAGCAATGTATGAAAAGTCCACAATTAATGTTATAATCAAAAATGAAAAATATAAAGCTTTTCTTCTAATATCAGGACCAAGATAAAGAGGCCCACCTTTTTCACTTTTCTTTCATATAATACTGATAGTATTATCCAGATAAATAGCGGGGGAAAAAAGGAATGAAAACACCTGCATTGTAAAGAAATGAAATTATCTGTTTTCATATGACTTAATCTTACTGTATAGTCCCCCTAAAGAGTTTACAAAAAAATTTGTCACAATAAGTAAATTCAGTAAATTTACAAGACATGAAATCAACCAACAAAATTTAGTTACATTTTATATGTTAACAATAAACTCTAAAAGCAAAAATAAAATAAATTTCATTTATAATAGCATCAAAAATAGTAAGATAATTCAGAATACACTTAATCAAAAGGTGATACTTATACACTGAAAACTATGATACATTAATAAAGAAATTAATGCTGTCACAAATAAATAAACATCCTGTGATTATGTATTAAAATAGTTGATATTGTTAAAATATCTCTAACACCCAAAGTAATTTATAAATTCAGTAATTTCCTCAATGGAATGCTTATGGCCTTTGCTACAGACATAGCAGAGGCAATATTAATTTTCATATTAATTCATATGAAACCACAAAAGCCACAAGTAGCCAAATTAATTTTGACAATGAATAATGTTGGGGCAGGCATCACACTTATAGTTGATTAAAATGTCATTTTCCTTGCGTAATGCAGACATATGGAACATTGAAGCACAGAACTCAGAAATAAACCACATGTATATGTCAAGTGAACTACAGCAAAGTTTCCAAAAAGACACAAAAGGGAAAGGACAATCTTTTCCACAAATGCTAATAAGAAAACTGGATATACACTAGTAAAAGAATAAAATTGAATTTTTATCTTACATCATACAAAAAAAATCACATCAATAGACATTAAAGACTTAAACATAATATCTGCACTGTAGGACACCAAAAATAAACCACAGTAGAAATTAGGAGCCTTTATCAATAACTGCTCTTGGATGTGATTTCTTGGTTATAAAACAAAAACCACAGACAACAAAAACTAAAATGGAGAAGTGGGACTAACAAGCTTCTACACAGCACAGGAAACAATCATGACAATGAAAATGCAATTGCAAAATTAGAGTAAATAACTTCAAACCACATACCCAATAAAGGGTTAGTATCTAAAATGTTTTTTTTTTTTTTAATCTTCTACAATAAGAATAATAGCCACCCAATCAAAACATGGGCCAAGCTCTCTTTTCTCCAACACATGTTTTTTAGCTCCTTTGTCAAGAATAAATGAATATATATGTGTGGGTTTGTCTGTGTCTTCTATTCTAGTTCATTGATTTATATGTACGCTTTATGCCATTACCATGCTTTTTATTGTTGTTGTGCTATGTCTCTTTAATATAATTTGAAATGAGTATTGTGATTCCTCCAGCATTATTGTTTTGCTCAAGATTTTTTACTATTCTTGAGTTTTTGGTCTTCTGTGTGAGCTTTAGTGTCGGGGTTTTTAGCCCCCCCCCCCAAGTTCCCTCCTGACCTGTGGGAGAGATTGGGGGAGCACACCCTGACCAGGACAGGCCAAGAAAGATAAAGGTCGACTGGCCGCCCACACCCAGCCCTCCCTCCCCGAGGACAATCAGGGGGGGCAGGGAGAACAGTCAAAGCAGAATCTCGTTTAATGAGAAAACATACACAGCTAATATAATGTACAGGAGCCAATCAGGATAAAGGTCGGCAGGGTGGGGAGCATTTACATCTACACCCATCCTACAGGCAGTAATGGGAGACATGAGCTGTCCTTGAGGGCAGAAGGGTTCCGAGCCTATCCTAGAGGTGGTCCCATTCTTCATCATAACCCATGGCAATGCCTTCTGGCTAATCACTAGGTGCTCTCTTAGTCACAGGTGGCCCCAGGACTGGGAAGCGGGTAGCAGCCAGCAAGTTAAGTTTCCTCTTTTCTGATGCAACATGCCCCACGTTACATCATGCCCTACATTTTAGGACTATTTTTTCTAGCTCAGGAAATGGTATCAAGAATTAATAAATGGACTGTATCAAAATAAAAAGCTTCTATTGTAGTGAGGAAAAAATTAACAGTGTGAAGAACATACAAAATGAGAAAAAAAATTGCCAGTTATTTTTTGGACACAGGGATAAGAGCCAAAATATAAAGAGAACTTTACAAACTCAACACCAAAAGATAAAGAACTCATTCAATAATGGTCCAAGTAACTAAATATACACTTCTCAAAAGAAAAGCAACAACTGGTCAACAATTACATAAAAAAGTGTTCAACATTCTAAGGCATCATGGAAATACGTATCAAAACTGTACTGAGATTCCATCTCACTCCAATCAGAATAGCAGTCATTAAAAACATTAAAAATAATAAATTATGGAAAGGATTCAAGGAAAAAGAAACTCTTATACACTGTTGGTGACAATGTAAATTAAATGTAAATTAGTACAGGCACTATAAGAATCAGTATTGAAGTTCCTCAAAACACCAAAAATGAAAGTAGCATGTGATCCAGCTGTACTAAATTCTTGGCATCTATTCTAAATAATTAAAGACAACATACTTTAGAGTTACATGCATTCCATGTTTATAGTAGCACAATTCAAAATAATCAAGTTATGATTGATAATGAAAAGATAAAGAATGTGTGCTATATGTTTACAACAGAGTTTTATTCTGTCATGAAGAAGAACAAAATTATGTCACTTGCAGAAAAATACATGGATCTGAAAAGCATTATGTTAAGTGAAATAAACCATGTTTGGAAAGATAAATATAATATTTTTCTCACATACGTGAAAACTAGAAGGAAAAAAATTAAAAACTAACCTCAGGAAGTATAAGGGAGAACATTATGATAAAAAAAAAAAATTGATCCAAGGAAGGGAAAAAGGTAGGGAAAGTCAAGGCATTAAAGAGTTAAATTGATAAATGCCTGTATGAATAAACTGCAATGAAACTCACTATTCTGCATAATCAATTTGCATCAATAAAACATGAGTGCTATAGTTTAGATATGAGGTGGCTCACAAAAGCAAATGTGTGAGACAATACAAGAAAGTTTCTAGGTAAAAATCATTGGGTTGTCAAGGCTTAACCTAATCAATATGTTAATCCAGTGTAGGAATTAACTGGGTGGTAACTTTAGGCATAGAGTTTGTGGCCGGAGGTCAGCTATCAGTGGACTGAGACCTCTAAAATCATGAGCCCTGAAATAAATTTTTCCTCTTTCAATTGTTCTTGTCAGACCTTTTGGTTACAATGATGAAAAAGCTAACTAAAACAATGGGCCAGTCATATTAAAAGATATTTTTCCAAAGAAATTATACAAATGACTAGCAAAAAATACAGAAAATATATTTAACCAAATTAATCATAATGAAAATGCAAATGCAAATCACAACTAAAATTAGATATCAATCACAACAGTTAGGATACTATCATGAGACAGTCAAGAGATAGAAGTGTTTCCAAGGGTTTAGAGAAAAGGGAACCCGTGTAGACCATACTATATACTGTTACTGGGAATGTAAAATGTTACACCGAGTAATGAAATCAACATGGAACCTTCTCCAAAAATTGAAAATAAAACTACCATATGATCCAGCAATTCTATATATATATATATATATATATACAGAATAACTGAAATTCATATTTTCACAAGATAGCTGCATTGCTATGTTCATTGTAACATTATTCATAATAGCCAAAATATGAAAATAAGCTAAATGTCCCTGGGCAGACTATTGGATAAAGAAGATGGTCATAACATACAAATAAAAATTATACAGTCATATGAAAAAAAAATCCTGTCATTTATAATAATACAAATGAACTTTGAAGTCATTATACTAAGTGAAAGAAGCCAGATGAAAAATGATAAATACCAATTGATTCCCCTTACGTGATATTTCTACAATAGTTAAACTCATAAGAAATGAAGGGTAGAATGGTAGTAGTCAGGAGTTGGGGGAGAGGCAAATAATTGTTTTCAAGAGTATAAAGCATCACCCCAAAGTTTGTTAAAACAGTTAATGTCATAGGAAGTTTTCTTTGCACAGGGAGGTGGTACAGAAAGAATGATCAGCACAAAAGGACGCAAAGAAACTTTCAGGGGGTGGTGGATATTTTTTTACCCCAATTGTGATACTGATTTCACTGGTTACTTATATACACATGTTTGAACTCACCAAATCATTTCAGTTAAAAGTGTTTTTTTTTTTTTTTTATATTGATTACATGTCAATAAAGTTTGTTGTTAAAATATGGGAGAGAGAGGTGTCCAGTGGGGACATTGCATCCTGTCCCCTAATGGAAGTTCTGCATATGTGAAAACAAAAGATCAGTGAAATGCAAACACAGAGCATAAGAATGATTCAAGTGGGGGAATATAAACTACTTTATTTTTGTACAGGTCTTTATATGAACCATTAGTACATTGAATATCTATCTGATGAGAACCAAGGATTTTGTGTATGTTTTCTGGGATTGTGTATATAATTTTTGAATCCAGTACTTGACATTTACATATTAACTACTTCTTATGTTAATTCCAATACCTTTTTGTCATTTAAGAAAAGTGAATGAATATACTGGATTCACAATTGAGAATGATATTTATGTGTTAGTTAATATTATATGTCTATTTTGTTGAGCTACAGTGCCTAGATATGTGGTAAAATATTATCCTGGATATTTCTGTGAGGTATTTTAGATACGGTTACTAAATCATGGACTTAGAAGAAAAGCAGATTACTTTCCATACTGGGGGTGTGCCTCACTCAATCACTTGTAGTCCTGAATAGAACAAAAGACTGAACTCTAATAAGAGAGAATTATCCAGAAGGTGGTGTTCAGACTGCTGCAACATTGGCTCTTCCCAAGGTTTCTACTCTGTTGGCCTTCAGAGTTGAACTGCAGCATCTGCCCTATCCTGCATCTTCAGCTTGAAAACTTACCTAGTGGACCTGTAGATTTTAAACTTGCCAGACTTAATAATCATGTGATTATTAAAAAAACTATATATTTATATACATACCCTGTTGATTTTCTTTTTCTGGTGGGTTCTAATATAATTGACATACAGACAAAATTGTAGAGTGATAATAAGTAATATCAGTAAGAAGTACAGTGACAATTCTGGTTGTGGGTATTGAAAAACTCCATGAACTTTTTCATATGAATAAATATATCAGTTTTAAAACTTCAAAGTATGTTATATAAGCAATTTGTTCTTTATGTATTATAATATGGGCAGATAGATAAATTTAAAAATGTGAGATTACAAGTCTTTGGCCAAAATTATAATGGTAGATTTGGATGTTTTAAATTTTTAGTCTACCATTCTGACTTCCAAGTTCCTAGTCTGTCTACAACACTGTATTTTCTCCAAACTTTACTCCAGTAGAGAAGTTGATTGTAAATTATTTTTTAAAAATATGTTATTTGTTTCTCATAGTATTTTAATTATTTTTAGAGAATTGTTTAAGGACACTAGTTTTGCTTACATGATGTTTTCCTAAAACTAAATACAACTTTCACAAATGGTCTATAATCTCTTTAACAGTAGACTGTTTTTTAATAAATAACTTATTTAGCAGTTTTAATTCTTTTATAATCTGTTAGTAGCCTTGTTTACTGTATTCATATAAATGAATTTCTTCCCTGGAATGATCTACCTATGGACTACTAAAAATTAAGAATACATCTGTGAAATAGAAAATTAATGCAGAAATTCTAAGGTTTTTCATAATAAAATATTCAGCTCTAATAGTTAACTTTTAAATTGGGTTTCAAAGATTTTTCTGCAGGAGTAATTACATAGTAATCATTTTAGTATGATACTTCATGTATTTCTTGGAACCAGTAAAATACTAGTTAATAGTTACAGAAACAATTATTTTTTTGAAGGAATACCTAAAGTGAATAGATTGTCAACATTAATTCATATTAATAGATTTTAAACAGTTGTAGGTACAAAGAGAGTTAAGTTAGACCTGTCTGTGTTCTTTCAAATTATCTATAAATTTGCTTAATATTTTATAATTTGTTAATCAAATTTAATTGAAATTATAAGTATAAAAATAATGAGACAGAAGATAAATATATTGATATTCTCATTTTGAAGTTACAAATATATAACTTATAAATATATAACACTCTGATTTTGATATCAAGTTCCTTGAATAAATAAACAAATATGAACTTTATTTGTAATTGATATGCAAATTGGTAGCATTGGCACACACACATACACACACATTTCATGACTAAAATTTGTGTAAGTTGGCAGAAAATTCTCAGACTATGTTATTATGAAGAGAAAGGAAAATTTAAAAAAAACTTTTTGCCTAAAAGTAACTTTGGTCATATTTTAAATATTTTAACTGAAAGGATATTTTTCTGGCTGCTTTAGATTTTGTGTAACCACTTTTAAGCTATATGCATTTTTTTCCAAATTCTGTTTTAAAATATGTATTTATAGCATCAAGTTTTCCAGTCTAAGAACTTTATTCATCCCATCTAATAACTCTTTCATATCGAGAAATATAGATAGACAAACTAGAAAAGATGCTGTTTTAGCTAGCTTTTGCATTGCTATGACCAAAATACCTAACAAGAACAATTTAGTTGAGGGAAAGTTCATTTGGAAGTCATAATTTCAGAAGTCTCAGTCCATACATGGCTGGTTTCATTGCTGTGGGCCCAAGGTGAGGCTGAAGGCATATTACAGGGAAAGCGCAGAGGAAGGAAAGCCGCTCAGCTCATGGGGTGTTAGGAAGCCCAGACAGAGGTGATGGGGCTGGCAAGGCCCAAGGGCAGGTGAACGCTTCTAGGTCTCACCCCAGTGACCCATTTTATCCAGCCACACCCCACCTTCTTTCTGTTACCACCTAGTCCATTCAAACTAGGATAACTGCTTACATTATCACTCTCATAATCTAATCATTTCACCTCTAAATATTCTTGCATTAACAAGATATTTACAGACACCTCACATAGCAACCATAACACATATAAACAAGTATAATAAAAATTTATAAAAGTCTAAAATATTGTTAGATCTCTTATAATTTTTTTTTTAAATGAGAGAGGTTTAACATTTAGTTAGGTTAAAACTAAGAAACAAGTAAAATTCAAGTTAAGCAGTCTGATTCCAAAAATCTAACACATTTGCTACCAAAATCACTACCCTCAATTTTTCCTCTTAAAAACAAATACTTCCCCCTCTTTATTACCAAGTTCTACCATTATACAGGAATTCCATATTTCTAAGATATATAGTGGGAATTGTTACTATTTGTTCCTAGTTCTACATACTGTAATCCTTCTAATTCCTTCATCTATATTGCTGTCAAGCAAATCTATCTACAATGGCTTTATAAGGTTATCAATCTCTATTTAAAATCCTCCTTTTCTGTAGAATAAACTACAAATGTACTTTGTACGTGTGAAGTTCAAATGTCATAATATCTTTACACATATATACACACACATATGATTGGAAAAATATTATATAGAGGAAGATTGCACTCACAGCAAGTTGAAAAACAAAATATATAGAAAACTATATAAAATAACATTTTTCTCTTATCATGGATTTTAAATGTAAAATACAGAAAAAACAAATCTATTCAATTCAACAAGATTTTACATTCTTATACAATACTAGAATTATAAATACAAATGATGACATATTTACATGCATGTGAAGGGACATCTTAAAATAAGTATCATTTTGAATGCTAGGAAATTTATTTCATACATTGTACACAGTTCTCAATTTTAAGGCATGTTGTAGAAAGTAAAATAAATTCTAAAATTTACATACAATTTGTAATTTAGCTACATTAAAATGTAGAACATATTATTTAAAAGGCACTTCTGTAGTGTGAAATCAGTCTTTAATCTAATCTCTAGGCACATTTTGAAACAGATAATACTATGATTATTATATAAACATAATTTTTTCAAGAAGAAAAGATCTTTTATGAATCTCCCTAATTCAAAACACTTTATAATATTTAAAAAATGTGTCAAAATTCTTACCACAGTATGTTTAGTTTCATAAGCATATATATGAATTTAATATTTGGGAAAGTTACAGTCAGATCCTGACTTTAACATAGATTATATATTTATAGTTTTTTTTCTTATAAAATGCTCTAAACAATATATAAACAATAGTACATGAGAATTATAAGAAGTGTATCAGAATTTTGTAAAAGAAGTGCTTTACATCAAACATAGAAATATTTATGTTCTCTCACACCATCTCCCTCTGTATTTTATTTTTATTTATTTATTTTTGTGGTACTGGAGATTGAACCCAGGGCCTTGTGCATACGAGGCAAGCACTCTACTAATTGAGCTATATATCCCCAGCTCTGTATGTTTTTATAGGTGTACCTGTGTCTCATTATTGTTTTCATTAAGAACACATTCAACCCAATAACAGAACCTACAGTAATTCATTAAGGGCAGAGAAATAATGGTGTATTAAATTTGGTTTTATATTATTAACAAATTTTATTTTTATCTTTCTTCTCTGAACTAGGAATTTCCTAAGCTTCTAGTGAATTTTCAAATGAGTATGCTGCTCTGTCAGCCACTCTGACTGACAGAGACTAAGAATAAATCCATTCAATTTTCCTTATACAACATTTAATTAAGGAAACTATCTGTAGGACTTCAAGTAGCAGAATAAGGTCAATTTGCAGTATTAACCTCAATCATGTCCCCAGGGGCTGCCTCAGGAAATTCTGAATAAGTCCCAGGGGAGGCCAATAGGTTTGATTTTGTACAGCCAGAATAAAGGCTAGGGCCAGTCTATTATCTAATACCATCTTATTATATTATCTATTATCTGTTACCATCTAATAAGGGAGTTTAGCATGACCTACTTATATTTGGTGCCTTTGCCAATGATTAGATAAGGCAATGGACAGACCAAAATGCAATCCTATATCTAATAGAGAATACAGTCCATGTCTTAGTCACTTGTGAATGCAAACAAATAAAAACAAAGTAATCACTCCAGTTCAGTACATGTTGTTCAATTTTTTTGTGCATCACCACTACATGGGTTTGCTTAAGCCTTTTGGGCAAGGTCAAAGTATCTTTATTTTCTGGGCACAGCATTTGTCTAGCCTGATCAGTCATCAAAAGAAACATATACATTTATTTTGGTCAGAATAGAACAAGTTTGCTCTGGTAATTGTGGTTGTATACTTTAAAAGGGCATTCATATTTGATAGCTGCCATTGATGGTGTCAGAAACAACAGAATGGAAGTGAACATGTTCACATGAGTTATTCTGTTTTCATAGCTTGTAGATGAGAATCACTAATAGCAAGTCAGACTGCAAGTCACTACTGTTCCTTGACCCAGATAGATTGTTCATTCTTTCATATTCCAATGCTGAATCCAGAGGGCAAGGGTAACCTTCTCTTTTTCCACTCCATGTCCCTTCTGTGGATTAAGACTTCCACTCCTGATGTTGGAGATACTGATCTCTCTGCAAGTCCACTAAATCAATGTATTTTATACTAGTAGCTATAAATTTTGCTTTCTTTAGTCAATTCCCCCCTTTATCCAGACTTTGCCTCTGGAAGTGGGAGAGAACATTTTTAAAAATTCCTTGATCTAACTGGACAGTTGTAACTCAGAAATCAATATTCTCACTATGTGGATGTTCTTTATGATACATGATCATGTTAATCCAGAAAGGTAATCCAAATGTCTGTAACAGAAATAAGGTTAAATACCTTTATCACCTCTTTTTGTTAGACAACTATCTGGAAACTGTACTAATCAAAATTGTCTAGATATGCTTCTAGACAAAAAATCATCATGATCAAGAATAGCCATAGAAAAACCTTAAATTTTATTTCTGTCACACTTCTGCATTCTGAATATTGCAACTGTCATTAATCAAATTGCTTTACTAAGTTATATGGGTAAGAAGGGTTAAGGGAGGTTGAGTTAAAAATCATTTAAATTATTTTTGAAGAATTTATTTTAGCATTTGATTTTCCCATATACCTACAAATGCTAGGGAGTCAAAGTTATCAGAGAAAACCTTGACCATTGGCCTATTGCTGGTTAGTATTTGTCACAAAAGTCATATCATGCAATATGGTCTGGAAAGCAAAAAAACATAGCATAGTAATTTTATTGGTCACAATTATGTGACAAATGTTAGCTGATAATTTTGGACCAGCACGACTTAAACTTACAAGATTGCCATCATAGATGAGAAAGGATTGGAGTTCTAAGAGTAATGCAAGTTTCAATAATATAGTCAATCTTCTAAGAAAATAATATCTCAAAGTCTCATGCAACATGATCTTTTGCTATCATGAGACAAAGAAGATCATATTTTGGCAGGGATCACAAGTCTATCATGAATTGGTGTCTTGTGCATCAGAACCACAAAGTCCTTTACTTTGTGCCCAGCCTATGGTTGCAGTTGCATTTCATTTATGACACAATGACAGATCCAGATGGTGAGGGTGATGATCAGAAGACTGATTCTAGTACTCTTTGATCAGAAAACTATCTCACTGAGGACTTCCATATGAATGTCCAATTGGCCACTACAATATATGTCTATAAGTTTTTAGTCCAGTTCTGGCCTGAGTAAGTCAGTGATCTCCTCTGTTTTCTGGCGACCTAAGCCAAACCATCTTTGGCAATGGAATCTGATTTCTTTCCTTGGATTCTATCCTCTACCATGGGGTAAGATGCATAATTTCTCTGTCTTATAATTAGTCCTTCATTGTAAATATTATTTATAATCTTCCCTTGTTTATCTCAGACTAAAGAAAAACCTGATCCCCCAAACATGTACCATTGCGATTTCTATTGAGACTTAGGTAAATAAATTCTTGAATTGTTATTTTTGTTTTTTATGGAAAACAAACAAATCAACAAACCTAATTGACCTGTGAGAAAAAAGAAACAGATGGAAATAAAACTTTTGCTATTTAACTTAAGTCAACCTAATTTGTATTTTAACCTCTCTTATCTTTCAACATTTTCTTCTCTTTATTTTTTAATTTATTTTATTTTATTTTTTATGAAGCTGAGCTTCATATTCTGTCTTGTTGGGGACTGAACTGAGGGTATTGCTCAGTGTACATGAGTAATCTTTATATTCCCAGCCCCCATGATCTTTAATTATGACCATATTTGTTTCTATTCTTTCTTTAATTATTTTAGCGGCTTTTTTTAGGTCATTATAGATATACATAGTATTGGGGTTTATTTTGATATAATCATACCAGTGTAGAAAATAATTTGCTCTTATCAGTGGCCAGTACTTCCCTTCCCCTCTGTTCCTGAATTCCCTGTTCCCTTTCTTCTATCCACTACCCTACTCTATGAATCTTACTTTTATGTATTTACTTTTTAAATTAGTGCATTATGATATATATAAAGATGAAATTCACTGAGGTATATTCATATATGTACATAAGAAAGTTTGATCAGATTTTACATTTTTCCATCTCTCCTCCCTCTCCCTCAATCCCTTTCCTATAACTCCACTGATCTACCTTCTATGTTCATGGAATTCACCCTCCCTTTTTCTTTTTTTTTTTTTTCTTTCTTATTTTAGTCTAGCTTCCACAATTGAGAGAGAACATTCAACCCTTGACTTTCTAAGCTTTGCCTAATCCAGTTAGCATGATGTTTTCTAGTTTTATCCATTTATCAACAAATTTTATTCTTCTTTCTGGCTGAGAAAAAAAACATTTTTATATGTACATCTGTAAGGGTTCTGGCTGTGGAAATGTACAGAACTGTGGATTTCCTCTGGTGAACAAACTCCTAATGAATAACAGGCATTTTATTTTCCACGGTTGGAATTTTCTGCAGTTTCTCCCAGGAACTAGTGAGATAACTAATACATGTGCAATGCCTAGCTTCTATGGTAATTCCCTTTATGAGGAGGCTCTATGCTAGAGTCTTATCAGTCTCCACCTTGAACTCAGACACTCAGCTCCTGGAACTCTCTTGTTTGACAGCTACAGCATTTCACTGGGCCTAAACCTGTCCACATAACAGTAACTATACAATGGTATTTCTTGAGAGCTACACAAAGCTGCTAACATTGCACATTGCAACTTAGTATGTAGCTGAGGAATAATCTATATAATGTTGCTAAGTCTGTAACCTGTTTGATGATACAATGAACAACATGTATGCCAGTGACCTAATGTTACCTATTAATATTAATAAAGCTGGCCAGATCAGAGGAACAGCCTTGTACTTTACCTCTGCACCTTGCTTCTCTCTCATTATTTTTTTCCACATACAATCTTCTTTTAATTCATTTGACTGTTGATGGGCATCTGGGCTGATTCTTTAACTTGGCTAGTGAGGATTGCACTGCTGTCAACATTGATGTGATTATATTTTTGTAGTATGCAGATTTTATTTCTTTTGGACATATATACTGAGGAGTGACATAGCAGAGTCATAAGGTGGTTCCCATTCCTAGTTTTTTTTTTTCTTTTTTTAAAGGAATCTGCATACTTCTTTCCAGAGTGTTTATACTAATTTGCAGTCTCACCAACAATGTATTAGTATGTATTTTTCCTTACATCCTCGCCAACATTTGCTACTATTTGATATTTGCCACTCAAACTGGAGTGAAATTACAACTCAATATAGTTTTTATTTGCAAATTCCTGATTGCTAGAGCTGTAAACATTTTTAATATATTTATTGTACATTTATATTTCTTCTTTTAGCTTAACCCCTATTTATTAATTTTTTTGGTGTTAAGTTTAACTATTAATAAAATTTTCTTTAACTCTTTTGCATGATGCTCATAGAAATTTATCATTGGTCATTGTTTCACAAACACATTGAGTAGGATAACTCTCCTTTATTAAATTATGCTCCATTTTACTTTATCCACAATGAGTTTTTTCCTTCTGAAATTCCTTGTACCATAATCTAGTATTTAATAATATTATTATTATTTTTCTGTTGGGGTCTCTGGGATGTTATTTAACTAAATTTTTTTTCTCTTAGTTTTCCTAGGTTTAAGTTCTACTTCCATGCTTATCAGAGTATAAATAACTTTTTTTTTTATCTCACTCTTGACTCACTTCCTTGAGTGGGTAGGTTATTCATAGTTCATTTTAAAAATTATGTGGTGCAGTGATAATTATCACATCAGAATGATTAGCATTTTCATCTACTTAAATATTTTTCAAATTTATAGTAAACATGTAATAATTATGCTGCATTTTTTGGACTCATATATGAAAGCGTAAGAATCAACTTGAACATAGAACAGTGATTACAAGAGACCGTGAGAGATTGTAGAAGAACATAGAAGAAAATTGGATAACAGTACTAAAGCAGTTAGATAGAAGTAATATGTTCTTAGGTTTTACAACACAGTGGGATTACTATAATTCACATTAATTTAGTTCAATTTTTAAAATAATGGTTAAGATTACCTTGGCTGAGTTAAATCTCAGAAAACCAACCCTTATCTCTTTGCATAATGGATGTGAAACCTCAACAATTACTGCATCCAATATCTTGTAATTCGCCATTTTTCACATGCTTCACATGCAGATTTTTCATTGTGTGTGTGTGTGTGTGTGTGTGAAAGAGAGAGAGAGAGAGAGAGAGAGAGAGAGAGAGAATTTTTTTTTAATTCTTTCTTTTGAGAGCATATATAAGTTTGAAATATTTTGGATTTAATAATTTCTTATGTTTGTATTTAGAATTATACATTTTGAATTAACACTACTAACTCTATCTACCAAATGCTTGGGATCTCCACACTAACATACCACTAAATATTCAATATTGAATGATTTACTTTTCCAGTCCTCTACTACACAATATGTACCAAATGATATGCCTTCATTTCTGAAATAAAGATTGAAATTTCAAATAACAAAATTAAGAAGCATTATATAAAAACCAAATAACTTACTTAAAGTTAAATGAAACTCTAAAGTCTATACTCACATTTCAATCAATCCTGTTCAATAATAAAAATATTAAGAGGTCAGAGTTTTGAGATATAAATTAACTGTCAAAATCTTGTTTTTGTCTAGATGAATAAGGTTTCATCACCAGTAAATTCCTAGAAATAATATTTTTTCTGCAAAAGGACAAGGAAAATTGAAAGTTTTTTTAAAGTCATCTGGATTAAATGAAAACATACATATGGGTAAATAGTGGAGAAATCAACACAAACTCCAGGCTGCCCTATGAAATATCTCTGTCCAATCATCCTCCAATGAAGAGAAATCAGAATGTGAAAATATTCTATTACTTCAGCCATGACTTGGATGAAACAGAAATAATTCACAGCTTGTGGCAGGGTTACAAAGAAAGAGAAAAACAGACTCAAGTTTACTGTTACTGTCAATCATTCCTTGTCACTAAAAAAAAGAACAAATGGTACTAAAGAAGACAAACAAACAAACCAGTGCTCAATTTAATGTGCCGAGGAAAACTTTTTTTTCTGTTAAAAAATAAAAGAAGCAAATAGAAATGATACCATAGGGTAAAACTGGTGTCTTAATGGTGCACCTATCAAATAAAAAATAGGCTACAATAAAAAATGGAACAAAAATTCCATAGTCAATGACAAAGAAATAGGCAAATTAAAAAGAAAAGTTCATTTTTATCCCAGTTAAGAGAAAATTCTCAGATAACAAACACTTTAAATTTCAAATAAACTTGAAAACACATGACTCTGTTCTTTAAAAAAAGGCAAAATGTTTGAAATGCCCATTGACTTATGCTGCCTCTTCTCATTCCATTTGCCTTTTTAGCTCTCAGATGTTCTCCAAAGATAAGCAGAAAAATTATACAGAAATAATGAGAATCTGTAGAGTACAGATATAGATGGCCCTTCTCTGTTGAGAGCCACAGCCGAAGGGGCCCCAGCAAACTTCCAGCTGCCGGCTTACGATTGGCTCACAGTGGCCCCAGCAACATCTAGCTGATTGGCTCCTCTGCGGTGATGCTCATTGGGCTGTTTCCCTGCCCTTTCAGACCACGGAGCTGCTCATTTGGGGACTTTTTTGGCTCCGCCCACAAGACCCAGCCAATCGGCCTCAAGAGCAGGAGGATTGTGGGAGGTGGAGAGAGGCTTGGGTTGGAGAGAGAGGCTTGTGGAAAGCCAGTGGTGGCAGTTGGGGCTCTGAGGGTTTTTCCTGAGAGGCTGTTTTGTTTGGTGTGTGTGGTTCTAAAAATAAAGTTAGTTTCTTTTGACAAGTGGCTCCTGATTGTGCCCAGCCAGACTTCGGCACTTCTCAGTATGGTAAAGTGGTTTCTGAATATAATAGAAAGAAATGTAGAAAAATGAGAATCTAATAGTAAAACCTGTATGTAGTGTTCATCCCTCATAAAGACAAAAGAATTAAAAGAGATATTTAATTTATTTTGTTTTTATTTGTCATATTAAGTGAGAGAATTGAAGAAGTTTTTCTTATACTAACACTTCATAATTATAGTATGTTTTTCAAATTCAGATGGTCAAATACTGTGCGTTTTTTGGAAAGAATTGATTTTAGTTTAAAATTTTATTGCTGACATTAAAAAATCTTAATTTGATGATATTTTCTATTTACTAGTATTATTGTAGAGAACTTTTTGTCATTTTCTTGATGTATTTTGAACAAAACTATCTTGTTTAAATTTTATTAGTTTTAATAGTTTGTTATTTGGCTTTAACTTATTTTGTTCTTAACTTTGCACTGTTCTGCCTTGTTTCAGTTTTGGCAGGTAGGGAAGATACTAGGCATTGAACCCAGGTCCTTCCACATGTGTTGTATACTGAGCCACATCCCCCAAGTTGTTTTATAATTTTACAGTGTGCATTTTTGTGTCATCTTTATTTTTTTTTTTCACATTAAGTCCATTGAGTTAGATAATAATTGGAAGTATCTTAAGAACATTGTCTTTTTGTTCTGTCCCCCCCCCTTTCTAGTAGTATTAAGAACACTTAAAAATCGATCTACCTTGAAATTTTTAAAGTATAAAATATTTTGAGAATTTTTAAAGTATAACATATTTTAAAGTATAAATGTATTGTTAACTAAAAGTACAGAGTTGCACAGCAACTCTCTAGAACTTATTCATCTTGCTTAATTGAAACTTGATACCTGTCGATTACTAACTGCCCATTTCTCCCTACCGCTCAGACCTGGTAAACACCATGCCACTTTTTGAGTTCATGAATTTGACTATTTTATACATATTATGATATTTATTTTAGATAAATCACAGTATTTATCTTTCTGTGTGGTTATCTTATTTTGCTTAGTGCAGTGTACTTTATGTATATCATTACATCTTACATGTAAGATGCTGTGCATAATTTCCTTTCCCTATTTTTAATTTTATATATATATATATATATATATATATATATATATATATAATTGTGCAGGATGTAGAATCCCACCAGTCATGTATTCATATATGTACATAGGGTAATAATGTCAGATTAATTCTACTATCCTTCTTACCCCAATATCCCCTCTATTCCATTCACTTACCTCCATTTAATCTAAAGTAATTCTGTTCTTCCCTAGCCCCTCTCCCCACTTATTATGAGTTAGCATAGAATATTAGAGAAATCATTTGGCCTTTGGTTTTTTGGGATTGGCTTTTTTCAATTAGTATAATATTTTGTAGCTCCATTCATTTACTTGCAAATGCCATAATTTTATTCTTCTTTAAGAATGAGTAATATTCCATTGTGTATATACAACACATTTTAACAAATGAATGCATCTGTTGAAGGGCATCTAGGTAGGTTCCATGGTATAGCTATTGTGAATTGAGCTTTTATAATCATTTATATAAATGTGTCACCATAGTATTCTGATTTTAAATCCTTTGGGTATAAACAAGAAGTGGAACAGCTGGGTCAAATGCTGGTTCCATTCCAAGTTTTCTGAGAAATACCTATACTGCTTTCCATAATAGTTGTACCAATTTGTAGTCCCACCAGCAACATATGAATGTACCCTTTTCCCCCACAACCTTGCCAACTTGTATTTTTGAACATTGTTATTCTGACTGGTGGAGATAAAATCTTAGAGTAGCTTTGATTTGCATTTCTCTAATTGCTAGAGATATTGAACATTTTTTCATATATTTATTGATTGATTGTAGTTCTTCTGTGAAGTGTCTGTTCAGTTTCTTTGCCTATTTATTGATTGGATTATTGGGTTTTTTCTTTTGGTGTTAAGTTGTTTGAGTTCTTTATATATACAAGAGATTAATGCTTTATCTGAAGTTCATGTGGATTTTCTCCCATTCTGTAAACTTTCTCCTCACATTTTTGTATTGGGATAGATAAAGGAACAGAGATACAAACCAAGGGAATGCACAGTTTCCCTCCTTTACGCCAAATAGTATTCTGTCATATGTATATGCCACATGTTCTTTGTCTCCGGTTAATCATTCTTATCAAAATGTCCAAGTATGAGAGAAAAGATAAAATAATAACAACACTCACATATGACAGTGGTTTTAAAAACTGGCACAAATTATTTAGGAAATAATTTGACATAACATTTAAAACTGAACATTTTTTATTTCTATGAGGAATAATTCTATTCCTAAGTACATTAAGGGAAAACTCACATTAATACAGCAGGAGATCTGTGAAAGAACATACATTTTAGCACTATTCATAGAAAAATAACAAAGGAACATTTCATGTATTTTCCATTTTTACAAATAACAAATGAATCATGGACTATTTAACACTAGAATATGATACAGTTGTTAAAATAAACTTCAATTACATACACAATCCAGATATATAAGTGATCAGAAGAATAACCCACAGAAAATGGAACTATTTTACATGTGTCAGAATGAAGCAAAACTGGTAATTTTTGATGTAATTTATATGTGACAGAACTATTTTTTTTTAAAAAAAAAGCAAAAGGATGGTAAACACCAAAATTTTAAAAAATATATGTTTGCATCAGGGTGAGAAGGTAAGATTTGTAATTACGTCTACACTATTTTTACTATCGTGCTAGTTTCAGATTTTAGGGTATTTCTATGTCTTTTTAGTGTGGCTTATGTATGACCTAATACATTCTGCATATCATAAATAGAACATTAAAATGATGCAGGGTAAACACAAGTAAAGATAGCTTATTAATTTGATCTCTCCTGTAGCACCTTCTATTTTTTCTCATAATAAAAGTGATTGACTTGGCCAGGTTTGGTGGTGCACACCTGGAATCCCAGTGACTCAGGAGACTGAGACAGGAGGATTAAGATTTCAAAGCCAGCCTCAGCAAAAGTGGAGCACTAAGCAACTCAGTGAATCCCTGTCTCTAAATAAAATAAAAAATAGGATTGGGATGTGGCAAAAAAAAAAAAAAAAGTCATAGGCCACCGAAAGGTTGTGCCATTGAGGAAGATGTTAAAACTGAAAACTTAACCCTGGTAAAATGAACTGTAAATAACCTCCACATTAGACTTTTAGATGTTGTTATGGTTTTTATCTGCTTTTTTTTCCACCTGGTAGTCAAGCAATCAAGGGGACTAGAGAGTCTGCAAGCGGAGAGGACCAGCAGTTCTGTAAAATCTGTCCTTAATAAAAAGATGGGTTTTTTTGTTTGTTTGTTTGTTTTTGAAAGTCATAGCCTATAAGAACCAGCTCTAAGGTATCGTAGGAGTAGTTTCCCAAAGAGAAATTGCTTTGCTCATTTATGGCTGAAAAGTGAAATAACTGCGTTGCCCATGTTAAAAGCATTTCAAAGTCTTTCCAAGGGACAAGAGGTTGAGAATGCTGCAGAGCTACCTGCCTCCCTTATAGCTCTTCATTCTTGATGAGGAACAAAGGCCATTAGAAGCCAACCTGCAGCCATGGCCTTTCACAAACACTAGTATCACCTGTTTTGCCCTTAATTACTATAAGTTAAAGATATAAGAATTGCATTTCTTATTTGATCACCTCTGTCTTTCCTATCAACAAACACAGGACAGGCACAGAGCAAGGCCTAAGAAAAATATATTAGTTGTATATATTTGAATATATATGTGGAGGGTTTTTTTTCTGTTGTAGTTGTTGTTGTTGTCCTTAATGTAGTGAGTACTGAAGACTGGGTAGTGGGAAGGAGGTGCTGAATAAGGAAGACTGGATTCAATCAGTGCTTCCTGTTTTCATGTATTGAAATATCACATTAACCTTCATTAATATGTAAGACTAATATATGTTAATTAGAAATAAAATTTTTAAAAAGTGACCAAATAATAGTTAACAGAGGGCATTCATGGGTAGGGAGGTATTTTACATACTTTTTCCACCAGAGTCTGTTTGATAATTTCTGACCTGTCATATTGACTATGTACTCAGATTTATCACAACTTAATTATTTTGCTTTCTAATAGATTTAAAGATAACAATCCTCTACCCTCTTCTAACTTGCTCTCCTCTTTTATTGCACTTATCACATTTTAGCATCTTAAATAAAAAATGTTTAACTTTTATTGTGTGTTTTTAAAATTATTTGTCTTCTCCCTACTAAACTTTCATCTGCACAAGAATAGGTATTTTTTTTTTTTGTCTGTTTTACTCACTGATAAGGCAGTACCACAGATTTAATCACAATTTACTTATTTAGTTCATAGCTGTTGAAAAAATGTATGTGTCAACAGATAGGAAGGGTCAATAAAAAAATTAGAGAAAATGAAAACTATGTTATATAGGAGTGATTTTGAATTTAACATAATGATTCTATTTAAATATCAATGAAATGAAACAAATTTAAAATAGTTTACAATAATGCAGATATCATGATGAAAAATTGACCCTGTTCGCTTAATGAAACAGAACTTTGGCATCATTTAAACAATATTTTTTTAATCAAGTGTTTACTTTTATTAGCCCCAGGTAGGCCTTGTAGAAACACCCAAGAATTTTCTCTCTAGAAATCTGAGTGGAGTTCATAACCCACTTGAATCTAATGTATGAAATATGATATGTCAAGAGCTTTGTAATGTTTTGAACAACCAATAAAAAAAAAAGAAAAAAGATCGCATCACGGCTCAGAAAAAAAAAATATATATATATATATATACAACTGATATATTTTCTGAGGCCTTGCTATGTGCTAGTTGATAGGAAAGGGAAAGGTGAACAAATAAGGAATGCAATTCTTATTTCTACATTATAGCATTTAAGGGCAGGAAGTTACTGACATAATATTCATAAAAATTCATATAAAATTATGACTGTTATATTTGTTTTCAAGGAAATTTTTATGTCATATGAGTATATACAATACTATACAGATGTGAATGACTTGAACTTTGTCTTGTATAGTCTAATATTAAATATTGATTTTTAACACTTAGGTTTATATTTTAAAAACTTCATATTTAATATTTAAAAGACAAGAATATATATCAGTTCATATCATTTAAAATTTTTAATAAGCAAACTAGTTACCCTAAGAATAATAATTTGTTACTACAATGCCTTAACCAACTAAATATTGAGATGACTGATTCAAAAAAATAGAATATTCCAGATTTGATTTTTACAAAATAAAGAACATTTTTTTTTCTTTGATGAAGCTATCAATAATCAAACTTCTGAAAATACCATTGTGTTAGCTTTGTATGACCATGACCAAAGTACCTGATAAGAACAACTTGGAAGAGGAAAGATTTGTTTGACTCCTAGATTCAGGATTTAGGAATTTATGGTTGTCTTATTCCAAGGCAGAAACCTCATGGTGGAAGTGAATGTCAGATCATGACAGCCAGGAAGCAGAAGGAAAGGGGCCAGGGATGATATAGTACTCTAAATCGTGGCTCCAGAGACAAATTTCCTCCAGAAATGCCCCACT
Organism: Marmota marmota marmota; assembly: GCF_001458135.2. Taxonomy (NCBI): domain Eukaryota; kingdom Metazoa; phylum Chordata; class Mammalia; order Rodentia; family Sciuridae; genus Marmota; species Marmota marmota. The sequence goes on from NW_026000057.1 coordinate 45,283,387, forward strand.
TGCCTACAGTTACCACACAATTTTTTTTTAATGAGAGAGAGAGAGAGAGATAGAAAATTTTAATATTTATTTTTTAGTTTTTCGGCAGACACAACATCTTTGTTTGTATGTGGTGCTGAGGATCGAACCTGGGCCACACGCATGCCAGGCGAGCGCGCTACCACTTGAGCCACATCCCCAGCCCCTACCACACAATTTTTTTAAAAAAATTCTTAATCCATCAAATTGATTAATCCATTGATGAGGTTATATCCCTCAGAATCCAATTATTTTCTAAAAGACCCACCTGTGAACCTTGCTGTTTTTCAAAACATGAGCTCTTTGTGGGACATTTTTGGGTGTATTCCATATCTAAAACATAATGAGCATGGAAGAATTGAGATATTTATCAGTGGCTATAAAGCTTGGGTATCTAAACTGCCATTCCATCTTCCAGTGACATAGAGGCTCTGTATTTGAAAGGCAATGTTAAGTTTTCCTGGTGAAAGTGTAATACATATCAAATTTGAGCATAAATTTTTTAAAAAAGGAATATAGAGATCAAATATATTTTCTTTCATTTTTATTACACTTTTTATTTGTTCTTTTTAGTTATACATGACAGTAGAATAAATTTTGGCAAATTATACATACATATAGTGTAACTTATTCTATTTAGGATCCCATTCTTGAGGTCATACATGATACAAAGTTACCCTAGTTGTGTATTCAAATACAAGGCTAGGAAAGTTATGTTGACTCATTTTATAATCTTTTCTATTCCCCTCTCAGGTCACTTCCCTTCATTTCCCTTTGTCTAATCCAATGGATTTCTATTATTTCCCACCTCAACCTCCATGTTTGGGATTAGGATCCACAATCAGAGAAAACATTCAGCATTTGGTCTTAGGGGATTGGTTTATTTCACTTAGCATGATATTCTCCAGTTTCTTCCATTTGTTGGGAAATACCATAATTTCATTTATTTTTATTGCTGAATAACATTCCACTGTGTATATATACTACATTTTCTTTATCCATTCATCCATTGAAAGACACCTAGGTTGTTTCCATAGCTTTGCTATTGTGAGTTGACTCCTATAAACATTGCTGTGGTTGTGTCACTATATTATGCTGTTTTTAAGTCCTCTGGCTATAGACTGAGGAGTGGGATGACTGGGTCAAATGGTGGTTCCATTCCAACTTTTCTAAGGAATCTCCATAGTGATTTCCATAGTGTTGCATCAATTTGCAGTCTCACTGACAATGTATGAGAGTACCTTTCTCCTCACATTCTTGCCAACATTAATTGTTATTTGTATTTTTGATAATTGCCATTCAGACTGGTGTGAGATGGAATCTTAGTAAAGTTTTAATTTGTATTTCTCTAATTGCTAGAGATAGTGAACATTTTTTTCATGAATTTTTTAACTGTTCATATTTCTTTTTTTGTGAAGTGTCTGTTCAGTTTCTTTGCCCATTTATTGATTGGGTTATTTTTGTTGTTGTTTTTAAGTTTTTTGTATATCCTGGAAATTAATGCTTTATCTGAGGTACTGGTGGTGAAGATTTTCTCCCACCTTATAGGATCTCTGTAAAGATGCTTGACTGTTTTCTTTGATGTGAAGAAGATTCAGTTTGATACCACTCCATTTATTGATTCTTAATTTTACTTCTTGTGCTTTAGGAGTCTTGTCAAGGAATTTGGTTCCTAAGCTGACATGTTAGAGGGTTGGGTCTACTTTTTCTTCTAGTAAGTGCAGGGTCTCTGATCTAATACCTAGGTCCTTGACCCACTTAGTTTTGTGTAGGGTAAGAGATAGGGGTTTGTACCTCTCGTGAGGTATTTGCACACAAAAAATTATGTTTTGTATATGTGCAAGAAAACATGAGATTTTAGAATGACTAAATAAGTTGTATTAATTACAGTAACTACTGCTACAAGATACATTTACGAATACTTCAAGAATGAGCATTTAAAAAATTAATCTATGAAACAGGGTAAATCCATTTAAATTATGTTAGTTACTATGCTTACATTCTTGATGTTTTCATCATTACTTTAGACATGTTTGTTTTATAATTACTCTTGAATATTGTGATGTGGTCTATCTCTGGAGCCCAATTAGATAAAAGGAGTGGGCAGTGTGAGATATTTCTGGGAAAGTATATAGAATATATATAATAACTTAGTCTTGTGACTTTAGATATTCTTTTGCAAAATAGTGTATGACATAAGTAATATGTTTTTCTTCTAAATGAATCTCATATATTATTTATTTATGACTATAAAATAGTATTGCATATTTAATATTTCCTAAATATAGTTTTGACTGTTTTATTACAGTGTTACTATATTCAGTGTGAATCTAGAAAAGTGGTATTTTAAGCCACCATTATTAATTATGCCACTCAATGCTCCTTCATATTATTTGAATAATCAGCTAGTGACTATACTGATTCATTATCTCTAATACTGAAATCTGCCCTGCTTTTAATGAAAATTGTTGCTACAAAAATCAGTGTCTCTTGCTACTGGGATGAAGAAGTATTCCTTTGTAGGAGTAGGTTTCCTAGTCACAATTAATACTTAGAATGTCTCTTCTGTATTCTCCATTCTAAATATCCCTTGCCCCCAGCTAGTAACCATGAGAACCTCACTGGTATATCTGGTGGTGTGGCATAAATCTTCACCTTTGTGGGATCTGAATTCTTTCCACCTATATATTCATAGTTTGGTATTGAATTAGTTCATTCACTGTCACAACTGAGTAAAGAAATGCCAAGAGGAGCCCATTTGGATTATTTGAGTTCCCTAAATACCCTTATCAGTCCCAGTGTATAGCATTAGCTTTGCCTTCTCATTAGAACCAATTTCCCATGACATTATATGACTTATCTTCTGATCTACTTGCCCCCAAGAGTCCAGAGTATCCAAACAGCACAAATGCCTATATAACTTATAGTTAAGATGGAGACTTTCTTATCCTGCAAAGATTTTACCTTCTTTAGGAACTGGCAAAACCCAGAGTAAGGGCACAGTAATTGAAATATGAATATTTGGAAATAAGAGTAACCGAAGTCATTTCTGCTTTCCTTTTTTATTTTTAAATTAATGTATTTCTATTTAGTACAAAAAGCCATTTAGATGTATATGATTCAGTGTGCATAGCATTTCTTGGAGGACGACCTACCTTGACCACAGAGTATTGCCTCTAAGCTGAATCTTCTGCTTCACATTTGCAAGGACACTTCAGGGCTCTAGGACAGTTTCTTTGGAAGGAATGATATATAATAGGATCAGTGATGTCATGATCATTGGTCTACTTCTGAACTTTTTCTTTTTTTTAGTGAGCCCCTATTATATACGTTGTTTTATGTGATACTATGAAGTTCAACTTGATTGAATTGAGAAATGCCTAGAAAGTTGGAAAGCTACAATTCTGAGTATGTCCCTGAGAGTGATTCCAGAAATGATTGGCACGTGGGTTAGCAATCTGAAGCAGGAATACCCACTCTGTACATGGACACACATTGGAGGTCTAGATGAAACACAAACTGCAAGAAGAGGGAAACATACTTGTGAACTGCAAGCTCAATTCTTCTTGAGATGGTACATTTTTTTTGCTTCTACCTATCAACCATAGATATCAGATACCTGATATCATTTTCTTTAGCCTTCAAGTACAGATTCTCACCAGCATCTCATCAGAGAACTTCCAGGGCTTCAGCATTAAACAAAGTATATATCAGTAGCTATTCTTGTTCTGAGTCTTCTAGTTTCTTGGACAAATAGGTTACTGGCTTTCTAGACTACAGATAACTATTGTGTCACTTCTAACTGAGGAAGCCAATCTAATAATTCCTCTCTTAGATTATATAAATATTCTGTTTGTTCTGTTAATTTAGCATATCCTAATATAGACACCAAGCATAAATATTTGGAACTTCATAAAATAAAATGTGTGTGTGTGTGTGTGTGTGTGTGTATGCTAAGGATCAAGCCCAGAGCCTTATTCATGGTGGACAAGTACTGTACCATTGAACCACATCCCCTAGCCCCAAGACCAAATGTATTACTGTAGACTGAAAACACTCAGGTAATAAAGCAAACCATGTAGCCTGTTAATCTTCTGAAAGTACAGTGCTATAATTGGAACAAAATTTGGCCTACTATGCTTTCATGAATCATTATTCACAAACACATAATATCACTAATGAGGAGGCAGATAAAAAAAAAAAACCTTTCTAATAAATGTGATGGAGACATATGGTGAATACTGTGGCTAAGTTTTAAACATGTGACACAAAGATATTTACTACATGTGTATTGTTTTGTTTGGGTTCTGAAATATTTCCTAAAGTCTTCAGTCATCAGAACTGAGAATTTTGGTGAGTCATTTTATCATGAGGGCTCTGATATCATCAGTTGATTAATCTATTGATTTCTGGATGTGAGTGTCAGAGCCATGTTCGAGGAAGTAGGTAATTGCGTGTCTGCTCTGGAAGTATTTATCTTCACGTTTGTCTCTTTCTTTCCCACTGCTTCCTGGCTTCCATGTGCTAAGCAGCATTCCTCTGCCATTCCTCTCCACCATGATTTTTCTCCTTTAGCTCCATCAAACCATGGATTGAATCCTCTGAAATCATGAGCCAAAATATTTGTTTTTCTCCTCTACTTTGTTCTTGGATTTTTGAGTAGTGTTGAAGCTGTTAACAAAATAGGAGCTAATGGAGATGGAGTAAATGTATTTATTTTTGTAACAGTGATGAAAAGTTGATTAATACAAAAATTGATTCTGAGAAGCGGTATCAATGTTGTGATAATACTTAAATGTATAGGTTCAGAAGCTTTTGGAATTGTTTAAAAGAGAAGTTATTTTGGAGATGTGGACAAGAGAATCCTAAGAATGTAACAGCATATAGAAGTGATTATTATGGGAGTTCAAAAAACCAGAATTGTGAGGAGAATGAAGATAATAAAGACTGTGCTCATAAGATTTCAGATAGGAATAAAGACTCAATTGGGAATTGAACTTTAGGCCACAGATGTTAAATACTAGCAAAGGACTTATTTACATTTTGCAAAGATCTGAGACTTTCTTTGAAGCAAAATTCAATGGTAATGTACTAACTAATATTGTGGAGGAAACATCAAGGCAGCTCATCATTTAGGGTGGTGGCATGGTATTGCTCGTGGCAGGTAGCCAGCATTACTGTGAGAATCAGGAGCAGAAAGCTGAGAGAAAAGATTTGAAAAACCTGCACTTTGGAAAAAGTACATGTAAGATTGAGGCCAAGAAATGCATGGTTCCTAAAGAGATTACTGCCACAAAAGAAAAGCTAATACTTTGTACAGAGACAATAAGAAAGATGCCTCAAGAACATCTCAAGAATTAGCAAAACACACCATGGCAGGCTCAAAGGGTGCAAAGCTCCTTTAAGAAGAAACCACAGGGCAACCTTCTTGCAGAGGGGTGCCTAGGAAGTGTTTCCCCAGAATTCTACTAAATGTGCCCTGTTGTCTATGTACTTAGAGATCTCTAAGTTATGATCTAAGGGGTCATTTCTATGGCTCAAAATGGTGGGAGATCAGCATTATCCATATGATGCTGGTACTGTAGGAATGCAAGTAACTAGAGTTAGGGATCATAGAGACGTCTACCAAGATTTGAAAAAAAATAAAAAATCTGAGAGGCCAGGCAACATGTAGCATGGTTGGAATCTTGTACAGCAGCCCCTCGAGGGAAATGTGTCAAGTTGTGAGAGTGATTCTAAGACTGAAATATAGATACCAGAAATTAAGAGATGCTAGGAATGGGGAACATCTTCCAAGAAAAGTGGCAGGCCATAAATAGTGCCATCCTAAGAGAGGCCACATGGGCTCCAATTCTCAAGGGCACAAGGGTGAGAGAACCAAGTCTTTTGGGGCCCACCTCTCATTACCATATACCTGGGGTGCCAGATTTAGATCTGTAGGACTTAATATTTGCTGTCCATCTAGGCTTCAGTCCCGCTTAGTCTGATTCTTTTATGTCCCTTTCGGCTCTGTTTGACATGGAATGTTTATTCTGTGACAGTAAATATTGAAGGTATACAAGTTCATTTTGATTTTTACAGGCTAAGAGTTTGCCTTAAGCCTCAAAGGAGACTTTGGTCTTGGACTTTTGAGTAATGTTGAAAGTGTTAATATTCTAGAGCCTAATAGAGATGTACTAAATTCATTTTGCATTGTGAGATGGATATGAGCATTTGGAGGCCACAAATGAAATGTTATGGTTTGATCCGGAATATCCCCTAAAGTCTCATGTGATCAGATGCTGTTGTTCTGATCAATGCTGTCATTCTGATGTGGTCAATTAACTGTTTGGCTACCTTGTCACAGTGGGTAAAGATACAGAATCAACACACAAACTCTGCGAGCTGGTGAGAGAACTGGCTGGAGACCCACCTCAGGTCAGCGTCCAGTAGCTCAGTTTATTTTTGGAATGCATACAATTGTTTTAAGGTTCGAGTGGAGTGTGCCCATCAATCATACACAAGCAAGATAGTATCCATAAGCCAATCATCTTCTGCCTAATGTAACCACACTATGAGGATGCTCTAAATGTTGCTATCATCAGGAAGGGTCTTTGTCCCTAGGGAGGGGGTTCCTAAGTTAGGAGTTCCATGCCTGAAGCTCCTGGCTATTGGTTTCCTAGCCTGGCAGCTTGGCAATGCTAACCACAAGTGCTAAGGATGTGGTTTCACTAAGGGCTCACTAGAGCAGAGCAACCCATCCTGCAGTCATTCCTCAGGCCTGAACGTGTATAGATTCTTCAAGCACTCCGAGCTGCTCATAGCTGCTAGCTTCTAGCTATAAATTGAAAGTTATTCCAAATTTTTCTCCCTTTTTATTAAATTTGTTGCTGAAGGAGAGCCATGATGAGAGAAGAAAGGAAGAGGGAAAATCATAGAAAAAGGGGAAAGAACTAACAAAGGGGAAAGGGGAAACATCCAGACATGGCCCATTCCTGTAGCTTCAGTTGTTTCCTGCTGTGGTGAGTGGGCAGCCGCTGCTGACTAGGTCTCTGTCTGTCACTTGGGTCCCCATCTGAGCTGGGCAGGGGGAGCAAAGCAGCCATAGGGGCAGGAGACCTCTCTCAGAAGGGGTGAAGACTTGGGCCTTTGCACAGGTGAGGGGTTAGGTTCTGTGCCTCACCTCTGTTGGCCCCCAAGTTTTTTTCCTGATGGCCCCTCTGTGGCTATGCCTGTCTTAGGTTGTTCCTCCCTTGAGGAATCTTACCCGTCTTTGACTAACCAGCTATCCTCTGGGGCCAAACAGGGTCATGTGTAGTGTGCAAGGCATTGCCCCCAAGAGGGTTCTCTGTCTCCTTGATAGCTAATGTCCTTGTGGCCTCCATGCCAGCATTTACCTTAGGATAGGTAAAGTCAGGTTTCTTCTCCATGGAGCACCCAGCTCACAGCACTGGGCTGGTGAGGCTGTGTTCAGACAGGAAGGAAAAAGCCCATAGACAGACAAACAGTAATATTGTGACACAGCTGAGAGACACAGATAGATGAAGAGGAGAGCAGTGCTAAGACTCAGGGAATGATCACTCATAGAAAATTGGCCCTTAGTTGGTACTACTTAGATCCTGTCCATAGCCGCCATCCATACAGATACAGGGGAATCATTATTTTCCTTTTGACTTTCCTTATATTCATGAACCAACATAGCTTGTTTTGTTTCTACTTTGTTGAGACTTTTTTGGAAGCATCTTAAAATAACATATACTGAAACAAGAAAAACTCTGCCAATACCAGTGAGGATCCAATTAGTAGGGTCAATTAAAGCTGACAATTTATCCCATATAAATGTAAGATTGAGGGGTTAAGAATTAGCTGTAAGATTGCGGGGTTAAGAATTAGCTCTGCTCTGGTTTCATTTAGGCTGAGAATCTGAGCATGCAGCATCATAGTGAAATTTCTAAAAGTCTTATCCCAAGGTCCCTAAAGTCTATTTGCTAGTTCAAGCTGAGCTTCTGTTACATTTCTTACTGAGACAGGGGTTTGACAAACATACAGAAATTGAGGACTACAGGGTACTCTAACATTCAATTGAAGCATATCATTTTTTTCATCAATAAGGTCAATCTGTTGTTGTAACATTAAGACACCTCCTTGCAAGTGCAGGTTTAGTCGCTCCTGGGTGGTCAGGGCTTTATTGGAGCGCTGCACTACCTGATTAATGGTTGCAGCAATTGCTGTGGACTGGGTCAAAGCTACACCAGCAGTGGTAGCTGCTGTTACCACAGAGAGGGAGGCAGCTATAATGGCGGCAGTAATCTCCAAATGTCGCCTAACTCTGGGAAGGGAAATATCTTTTGTAAAGTGAACCTCTTGAATGGAGGAGTCAACCTCTATTGGAAACCATAACATGGGGGGGGTGTTCTCATTCGCACTACTGTCTTAACAGAGGAATTCCAGCAATTGGTTAACTCACATTGGGAATCATCACAATTAAGATGAGCATTTTTGGGATTTTGAGTGAAAGTTACAAAGAAGAAGGGTGGCTTAACACATACATGGCCTTTAGTAGCACGTTTAGCTGAAGGTTTTTCAAAAGAGCCATTAAACCAAATGGCATTCATGGTGACAATAGGACTAATATTTATATTTGTAAGCACCATATAACAATTATTTGCCTAATTGCAAAAAGTCTACTGACTGTCTTTATATTGTATTTTGAGCATTTGTTATCTAATCTGTATGATATTTAAATATTAATGTATTTGTTTCTGTTAAAAATTCAATTCTCTGTCCACCTTTTGTATAGGGTCTGGACCAACTAATAAGCTCATCAGAAATGAAATAGGGTCTGGAGAGGGAGGGACAATCTCTCCAAGATATAGCTCTTAGAGGTATACCTTCATTGAGGTCCTTAAATTTTCTCCATGGACATCTCTGCAGAAGGGTTGGGGCCAATAATGTGAGTCTCTAGCATGAGGGGGCATGGTCATGCCACTAGAAAGATCACTGGCAGAGACTACTTTTGCTTCTCCTTTTAAGGAGAGTGGCCAAAAACCTATAATGCCTCCTATTCTTGGCTCCCAAGGAATATCATTGTGAAGGCAAACTGTAGACTGACACAAACTCTGTGCCCTAGACACATCCCTTAATACAGCATAGGCCCATGAACAATCAAGTGATAGTGACATATTTGGTCAGATGTAACTGGGCATCACGAGGAAATATTAAGACAATACAATATCATCCAAACCAACAGGTAAAAGTATCCTGGGAGATGGATCCCCCAACCACCAAGCATGTACTTGCAGGCTGGATGACAGAATGATGCACAATAGCATAAAGGGGGTCTGTGTTGATTCAAAAGAAAGAGAAAGTCCAATTAAAGTCCCAGCAACAGCATAAGTTGTTTCCAATAATTTGGGTGTGGTCCTTCTGGTCAGATGAAGGGGAGCAGCAAGAGCAGCAGTTGCAATTGTGGCTGTGAGGACTGCAAGCCTTATGATGATATTAATCTGTGGGGGGCTCCTGTTGTCCTCCTGAGTTTTGTCCTTGGGATGCATTCTGCAAGATTTGAGATAGAAGTATGTACAACATCCTGATCACGATTAATTGAGCGTGGATTGCTCTCATGGTTTTTTAATTGCAATGGCATTAGTATTTTGCTCACTGAAGGGTTTTTGCCACTAGATGGTGTTAGAAGCTCTCCGCTAGATGAGAACTGTCCCACAGACAGCAGTTCATGAGTGATAGCTATCTGTAAAGCAATTTTTCCCTCATGGGACATACTCTGAAGTGTGTCCATTTTGCTTGGGCAGGCCAGCATAGGGCCTTGAGTTATCAGGCCATTAGGCAGAGGCCTTTCATACTCCATACTTACCTGTTGTGCACTTACCTGTAAGTTGTAGGTTATAATTGCACACATAAGCAAGAAGAGAGTACCAGGGCTCTGGTCTCTGGCAGGTGACATGGTCTGAGCTTGATCTGTTAGGGCTTTGATATCACCCTAGGTTATCTTGGGAGCCCTCCAGTAGGGAGGTGGTAATGATCTCTTCTTCTCCTTTTGGCTCAGTTTCCAAGGCCTGGCTTTCATGGCTGGTCTGACATTTCTTGCTGGTACCCAAGTGGGGTGAGAGGCACCCTCTGGAAAAACACAGGCCAAGCCTCTACCCTGGGTAATCAAAGGGTGTGGCCCTTCCCATGCATTGGTGACTGGATCTTTTCACTGTACCAGGGGGACTGGAGTCAGGGAGGGAAAGGAGCCCTAGTGCTTGTATGCAGGACTTATCCCATTTGAGTCAAAGGTAAGAAAATTGAGGGCAAAGAGAGCATGCGTCAATGCAAGGTGAGGATCTAGGCATGTATGAGCATTCTTTTGTTTCTGCTATGTTTCCATAAGTGTCCTGTTAGTCCTTTCTACTATACCTTGCCCTTGCGGGTTATAAGGAATGCCTGTTGTGTGAGTGATCTTCCAGGACACCAGGAAATTTTGGAGCTCCTGTGAGGTATAGGCTAGTCCATTGTCTGTTTTTAGAGACCAAGGAACTCCAAGCATTAACATTGCTGCTTTCATTGCCTTTATGGCATTTGAAGCTTTCTCTCCTGACTTTGCCATAGCATTTGGAGTAAGTGTCCATGACAACATGGACATACTTGAGTTTACCAAAGGAGGGGATGTGAGTGACATCCATTTGCCAAAGTTTTTTTAGGGAGAGGACTTGAGGTTTACTCCTTGTGGTTGCAGTGGTCCAAGTGGCACCAGAGGAGCACAGTTCTTGCAAGCCTGGACTAGACGCTTGCATTGTGTCATAGTAGCATCAGGAAACAAGGCTTTCAAATTATTTGCAGACATGTGAAACTTAGTGTGGAGAATGTGGGCTCGCTCCAGCAAGTCCAATGACACAGGACAGCAGGAAATAAATGTGTCTGTTTCCTGCAGTACAGCGTCATTAGACCCATCGGAGATGAGTTTGTCCACCTGAGAGTTACCTGTAACAATGAATCCAGGCAACCCAGTATGGGATCTCACGTGTGAGATGAACCATGGATGTTTCCTGTTTTCCATAAGATCCTTAAGGGTTTGGATCAATAGGCTTACTTGTGGGTCTAAAAATTGCAAAGGGAATTGCTTTTGCCACCAGGACAGAATACTTACTATCTGAAAAAATAGTGATAGCAGTGTCTGCACTCATAAGGAGTGCCTGGATTATTGCCCTAAGTTCTCCCAGTTTCACTGAGCCTGAGTGGCTCTCCACATGGGAGATGTCCTGTTTATTGGGAATTTTCAGGATAACACCAAAGGTGTGTTTGTTTGCATTGGTAAATGCACATGGTGCTAAAAATATGAGCTGAGCTGCAGGGAATGCATGCTTAGGAGTTGTAATCTCTAGTATTTGCAGTGCTTGGAGCAACTTATCAGGGTGAAGGTCATTGTCAATCTGTCCAGGGAAGTCAGACAGTAAAGTCTGAAACAGTATTATTCTGTAGGAGTGTTGAGACCTCTGTGTATGTTAATGGTAACACCAAGGTGTCTGGCTCTGTGTGAAAAATTTTGTTACAGTAATATCTCACTTTTAGCCCCACAAGAATTATACTTTCTAGCCTACCTGTGATTTTGTGACATTCACTTCAGGCCAGATGGACCCACTATAGAGGTCACTGGGCTTGACATATAATGACAAACAGTGCTCCAGAAGTCATTAGTATTATTCCTAAGAGGGGTTTTGACTGGTCTCTAACCTCGAGAGACTGTCATTAATCATTTGAACAGTTGTCTCTGCTCGACGAGTGAGCTTTATCTTGGAGGAAGGATCCTTTCCTTTTCTAAGCAAGTCAAACATAGGTGTTAGTGCATCAGGAGGCAAACAAAGAAAAGGCTTGAGCCAATTGATTTGACCACATAACTGTTGCAACTCATTAAGTGAGTATTGAGGTCTAATAGTCAGAGTAGGTCTAAGGGGTTGTATTCTTGCAGCAATTCTGTAGCCCAAAAACTCATATGGGGCAGAATGTTGCATTTTATCAGTGGCTATGTGAAGGCCCAAAGTGTTAGACATCAACTTCTTAAGGCAGACTTCCAATTTATCAGAATCTGCATGAGCAAGTAAAATGTCATCCATATAATGTATGACCAGGCAATGCTGTGTAAGAGGACTGGTTGCATGAGAAACAAAGAGCTCACATATTTGAGGGCTATTTTTTATCCCTTGTGGGAGGACTGTCCAGTGATATCTCTGGGCAGGTATCATGGTGTTAGGTTTCCACACCATAAATGCAAAAAAGGGTCTGCCCTGATGTGCTATAGGTATGGAAAAGAAGCAATCCTTGAGGTCAATGGCAACAATAAAATAGTTGCTTGGGACGCTGGCTGGATGAGGAATACCTGATTGAAATGAACCTATCTTTTTCATATGTTTATTTATTGGCCTTAAATCTTGAAGTAACCTATGTTTCCCATTTTTCTTGGGGATTACAAAAATAGGCATGTTGTGAGGGCTGGTGGAGCTTTCAATATGCCCAAGATCTAATTGTTCCTGAACTAGTTGCTTAAGAATTGTTATTTTGGGTTCTAGGATAGGCCACTGTTCCACCCAGATGTGATCTGTGGTGTCCCATTTCAGGGGCATGGGATCTTGCTTAGTGGTCAGCAGAACAGTGGACCCTAGAATTGGGGGGCACTGGTGTCCCCGACAGTCCTATTTTGTCATGTATCATAATTTCGTTATAAAGGGCTTTATCATCAGTAGTTACGACAGCATCCATTTCCTCCAGTATGTCTCTTCTCCATAGGATGATAGGGACTTCTGCAATCAAAGGATAAAAGGCACCCCTCTCTCCATCAGTGTCCTGCCAGATAACAGGGGAGATGACTCTCCTTGTGGTTTGTAACTCACCACCACCCTGAATTTGGTGAACTGGTACTGTCTTCCACTTCATCATCTTGGATGCTGAGTTGGAATCTATTATAGAAACATAAGCCCCTGTGTCCACTATTCCCTTAACAGGGACATCAAGTCATTCTGGGCTTGGTGTCCAAAATGGGCAGCTTCCAATGGATTTGAGGATGTTACTTCCCTCTTACTGGCAGGGCTGAGGGTTACACTTATGGGAGTTTAAAGGCCTGGTTCTGAAATCTCTTGCCCAGTGATAACCCTTCTTACATCTAGGACAAAGAGTCTTGGGATGCGGGGGTCTGAGAGGCTATCATTCCTGGGACAGAATCTTCTGATGTGACCTGATTGATTGCAGCCAAAGCAAATGAGATCAGACCTTTGTCGCGAAGACCAATTATTTTTGTTAGCTGTCAGTTTGCCAATGGCAGCTGTCAATGCCTGGATGGAAGAGGGAGCTAGGTCCTTTGTAGCAATGATCCATTTAGGGAGAGATTCGCTGCATACCGGGGCAATTGCAGCCCTAGTTTCAGCAGTGGCTCCCTTCCATGCCAATTGTGAGTCTTGGATGGGGCCAGGCTGGATAGCTTCCCAACTGCCTCAGTAACTTGGGACAAAAAGTCAGGAAACCATTTCTGGGGACTTTGGATCAGGTTTCTGAAGAGTTCATCATATTTTGGAGGTGTAATATTTTTAAGACTCTTCATGGCAATGTCTCTAACTTGGTTAAAGTAAATGCGATTGCCAATCATTGATTGTTCCTGCAGGCTCACATAGGCACCATGACCCAGTAACATATCTAAAGTGATGGCAATGCCATAGAGAGATTATTCCTCACCATTTGCTCTGCTTCCTCCTAAAAGGAAGCTTTCCATTGGAAAAATTGTGGGTGAGTTAGCATGCCTTGAAAAGGTTCATAATAGTAAGAGGCTAGTAATTGGCTTGACTGTTGTCAGTCTCTTCAAAGTAAGGAGAGTCAGGTCCAGACTCCTGAGAAGCCTTCCTCAGTAATGTCAGATCTGGTAAGGGAGTAGGCACCCAGGGTCTACTTTCTGCATCAGAAGCAAATTCACCATAAAGGTGAGGAAAAGGTTATGAGGAGAACATGGGGGTTGACAAGGAGCAGAAGGCCTTACAGGTGGTGCCTCCTCCACGGAGGGGTGATAAGGAGCCAAGGGTCTTACAGGGTGTGCCTCCTTAGCATAAGGGCGTAAGTCTGCCCATGGATATTTAGGAGGAGGGGAGTCAGACAAGGGAGCAGAGGGAGCTGCAGGATGCTGTGAAGCATGGGGCTCATTCTCATTCAAATTATTGTCCTCAACGGAATCAGTGACACTTGAGGCAGAGGCCTGAAGAGTCATTGCTTTGTCTTACAAAGAGTCATTATGCTTTTTGATGACCTCTTCTGCAGAAGAGCCATGAAGGCTGGCAATGATGGCAAGAAGGATCGGGATGAAAGAGGCAGGGGGAATGTGTCCCTCACGGACCTCCTTTTTTCTTGCAGAGTATAAGACTCTCATCCAAATTTGTGGATCCCATATGTTTTCAATGCCAATCCAGGGTGCTAAAAGGACAGCTTCCTGCCAGAACTGATCAATGTCTTCAGGTTTCACTTTGAGTCCACGCTGAGGAAGCAGTGCTTTCAGTGCAGCTAATTGTGGGACTCGTTGAATGTGGGGAAGGTTGCCCATGACTGATTGGTGGACCTATCAGAGGCCTCCTGAAATCTCTCAAGGATAAACAAAATCACACTAAGCCAAGCACTAATAAGGAGGAAGATGCCCAAAATAGGGGCCCAACGCACATGCAGGGGCAACCGTTCAGACATGGAAGTCCCTAGGTAGGACAAATAAGAGAGTGTTTAGGGTCCAATGTCTTATGCTTAGTGGGGGGCTTCCTTGTTTTGTTAGATCAAGGCCGTATGCCCACACAGTGTCTCTGGAGCGGAGTTCCCTTTAACAGAGATAACCGAGGTTCCAAAGTCTGGGAAGACCAGTCTCTTATGTGAATTCACCGAATGAACCAGGGGGAAGGAGGGGTCATAAGGTGATGCCAAACTTTATGATGGTATGTGCCTCAACTCGGGGTACCAACAGTAAGGCAAGGACAAGGAAAGGGGGTAGAGGAGGGGGTTCTTTGCTCACCTTCAAGGAACCCACAGCACACAGAACACAAACGGGGTCTACTACCTGAAATCAACAGGATGGCCATTCCCAAGGTGCGCGGATGTCAGCAGACACGTTGAGGCACCAAATTGCTGTCGTTCTGGTCACTGATGTGCTCAATTAGTTACTTGGCTACCTCAGTTGCCGATGATAGAGAAGCGGAATCAACACACAGACTCAGGGAGCTGGTGAGAGAACTGGCTGGAGATCCACCTCAGGTCGTCATCCAGTAGCTCAGTTTATTTTTGGAATGCATACAATTGTTATAGGGTTCGAGTGGGGCATGCCCATCAATCATACACAAGCAAGATAGTATCCAAAAGCCAATCATCTTTGCGTAATGTAACCCACACTATGAGGATGCTCTGAATATTGATATCATCAGGAAGGGTCTTTGTCCCTAGGGAGGGGGTTCCTAAGTTAGGAGTTCCATGCCTGAAGCTCCTGGCTACTGGTTTCCTGGCCTGGCAGCTTGGCAATGCTAACCACAAGTGCTAAGGATGTGGTTTCACTAAGGGCTCACTAGAGCAGAGCATCCCATCCTGCAGGCGTTCCTATCAGGCCTGAATGAGTGTAGATTCTTCAAGCACTCTGAGCTGCTCATAGCTGCTAACTGCTAGCTGTAAACTGAAAGTTATTCCAACAATCAGAGTGTGGCATTGAAGAACTGAGTAGATCATGATTGCTTGGACATCTTCTATGTATTAAGTTATTGACATATGAATAACCTGTTGGAAGTTGGGGACTAGTTGGAGGAACTAGGTTACTGGAGGTTTGAATTGGAAAGGTTTACTTTTTTCCTGGTCCCTTTCTCTCTCTATTTTTTCCTGACTGTTGTGTGCTAAGCAGCTTTCCTCTGTCATTTCCTTACACCATGGTGTTTTTGCCTTTGAGTCAGCTGGCAATGGACTGAATCCTCTGAAACCATGAGCCAAAATAAATCTTTCTTTTTATAAGTTATTTATTTATTTATTTATGGTACTGGGTATTGAACGAAGGGACACTCAAACACTGAGCCACATCCCCAGCCCTGTTTTATATTTTATTTAGAGACCGAGTCTCACTGAGTTGCTTTGTGCCTCACTTTTGCTGAGGCTGTCTTTGAACTCGCTATCCTCCTGTCTCAGCCTCCTGAACTGCTGGAATTACAAGTATGTGCCACCATGCCCCACCTATAAGTTATTTTTATCAGGTATATGGTCCAAGAATACAATGCTGATTGACACACTAACTATCCTATATGCTTATCAAAATGCCTCTACCCAAGTCCATAATAACAGTCATCATTACATATTCGTCTTTCCAAATTTATGACTAACTAACCAGGCTATTTGCCACTCTCATTTGTTCAAGTGTAAGTAACTTCAAGTTATTTCTACTTCCAAAAAAGTGCATGGCCAGGTTGAACACTGACATCTTTATTCCTTGAAAAGACTTTTTTTTTTCTATAATTCTCTTTAAAGGCTACTCCTGAATATAGCTTCAATGTACTCCACATCCATTTTTGTGGACAAATACCAATACATCTTATTTGTAAACCCAGGTTGAGGTTTTTACTCTTCCTTTAACTGCACATATTGTCTGACTAATGACTTCAGGTGTGAGATGAAAGAGAAAAACTGTTACAACTGTGCTGAGGATTTAGTTGCCTGCTTAAAGAAATTGCTTTGTGTTTTCTGGTCTTTGAGCCTGATACTGGATACATTATTTTCTTCTAATGATGCATTAATGATGAGACTTATGATTTTATAAGTTACTGCTTTCAACAAAACCACCTTAAGATGGGCAGTTTCAACTACTTAGAGTCCAAAGGTCCCAGAGCAGGTCAAGTAATATTTTTTGAATGGCATATTATTCTTCTGAGAACACTTGCTTTTACCTTTCTGGACCCACAGAATACTAATTGTGATTAATCAGTTATGGTCACCCTAAACTTCACACTGTTTCTTCCACTGCGGGTATATCCAATGCTACAGAATCTTTCTGACTTGGGGAAATAGTCACACTACAGCCTGAACTTGCTACAACTTGAAACCTTAACTTTTACAGAAGCAAGTGATGATGCTGTCACCCAACTCCTCTGGAGTGAAAACAAGAACGTATGTTTGAATATAGATGGGAGTAAGAAATTCACTTTTCTTCTGTGATGCAAAACATTTTTCTCATATATATTATTTCTTCTCAAAACCTCCTTGTATCATATATTAAATTAATAGTGGTGTAAATATTTTTCATATAACTAATAATTTTTATTCTAATATATTAAGAGAATTTGATTTCCTTCTGTTTCTTCATTACATTAAGATCATTTTATTTTAAATAATATCTAGTTACAAATCATTTTCTTCTAATAAAAAAGCTTTTTCCAAATGTTGGTTGTATATATAGGGATGAGCTGAAATTTCCCTCAATGTATCATGCTCCATAAAGTGGAAGTTCTCATGAGTATATATACTTAACAATTGCTATTTTAAAACTTACTTATACTTTTCATTGGCACATATAATTGTACATATTTATGGGATGATAGTTTCATCCTTCAGTTATAAGATCTTGTCAATAACATATTGTTAAACAAAAACAAATACATATAAAAATTGAAATTTTAAGTTTATTGTTTAAATATTCATAATATTTTGAATATATATTATTATTTACATAATTTGCTCTTGACAGTCATGATGTATGTTTCTTATACAGTACTAACTAGTTGTATCACCATTTGGAATTTGAATGTGAGCTACATGAATGAGCACCATACCATCAGCATAGAACAAAGAGGCAGAAAAGGTGAATTCACTCTCTCTTCTGGGCCTGGGGCACCCTTTCTTCCCTTGCCTTTGAAGGTCATAACTCCTAGTACTAGCATAGCACTAGTGGAGCACCCCCTGGGTTCTCATCCTCAGACTCATATTTGCACCATTAAGTTCCCTGATTTTTAGACTTTGGGATTTGGATTGGGCCACACTCTCAACCTTCCTTGTTGTTCAACTTTTAAACAGCCTAACATGGAACTTCCCAATCTTCATAAACACGTTTTTCTGAAATTCTTCTGAAATCCTCAGTGAAAGTTTCTATTTTAATACAATAGAATGTATAATACAATACCTTACATAATCTTATTAAAGTTATAAAAAGTTTATTAGAATATTAAATTTTCTGGGTTTAAAAAAATGAAAGTAAAAAGCTCATTAGAATATTAAATTTTCTGGGTTTAAAAAAATAAAAGTAAAGTGAGATGTATGCAACATTTCATTTTACTTGAATTCTGATAGATCATGATGACATTCAAATAGAAGTTTATAAAGCAGTCAATGTTCCATAGACATTCTAAAATTACCTGAGTGCTAGAAGCCACCCATCAGCTATATGTGAATTGAGCCATGTGCAAGAACTAAAGAGATGTTGAAGCCATTAGGCAAGAAAGCCTGGTATCGGGAACTCCCAGCAGCAACCCCACTGGTTTGAGAATACCTGGTACATGTGGCATCCTGCTTAGCTCCATATCAAGTTTAGCACAGCATTGGAGATGGGAGCCACGCAGCCTTTTGGAGATGGGTATAACTTGCCAAAATGTCAATCAACCTGTTTACTGCAAGACCCCTGTTACAACAATAAGCAAATACCCAAGACTGCTCCCATTGAAACCTTATCCCTGCCTTCGATGTACTCCCCCTTAAATAAAGAATCTGGCCCTTTTTCAGTTGCTCATTTCCAGCTCCCATCAGGACTGGAAGACTCATCATACACTCCCATTCTATTTAACTTCTAGTTCTGTCTCTGTTTCTTAATAATTATTTCAGACTTTTTATTTCCCAGGTACCCATGCCTCCTGAGCAGGAACCTAACTTCTTGGGGTGCTGGACACCCTGATACCTGAGCAAACATTTTTGTTGTTGGGGTTGTTTCAATGTCTAAGTCTGATTCTCTGTGGCTCTTTACTTCACTCTGAGCCATTGTTTTGTATTTTGAGTCATCCTTCCTTCTCATTAAGGGTAGAATGTGTTTAAATGTGCCCCAGTATTATGGAGGCACAGCAGCCTTCTTTTATTCTGTACTTGCCTTGTCCTTTTTAGGGCAAGCTGGAAATATCTTAGCTGAAATAATTTTCTCAGATGCTTTGTGAATCTCCTATAGATTTCAGTGTTTTTCAATTTCATTAGGAAAAAAAAATATGATACAGATCTTTTAAGATAGATTCTTTACAACTTGGCCTCTAGTTGAGATGGCTGAAGGACAATGCCCTTAAGCTTCTAGAGGCTAAGGGGTTTAATGGATAAACTCTATGAAGAATGCCCTTCATTTCTTAAAATAGCCCTTGATATAGCTGATTATTTTAACTTTTATATCTTTCTGAAATTTGAGCAAGATCTTATAAAATCACATCTCAATATTTTTCCTTAAATAGGGCTTATCTCTACATTGTATCTCTGAAGTTGGTTTTTAATTTTAACATCTTTTATTATTTAAGGATAAAAAGGTCTACAAATTTATTAATTCCCAACTTCTGTTTAAAAATCATCCCCTTAATTGTTTTTTTCTTCTTACAATTTATTCTGAGCTATGACTGCATTTTTAGCTAATGACTTTACTGGGGAAGAATCTGCCTCCAAGTGCACTTGACAGAGTTTACCTCACAGCTATAGAACTTCAGGGACCCAGCTTCTTGGTAGCTATTTGCTAGAATACATTTTCTGCTTTTGGCCACATGGGCCCTTCAGTATAATGCAATTATTATTTAAAGACAAGTAGAAAAATTAGAATCCAAAGAGCTAGAAAGACAGCATATTATAAAATGTACCAAAATCAAAGGAATGAAATCCTTTCTTCATTCATATTTTATTGGTTAGAAACAAGTCACCAACCATGCCCACTCAGGGGAAGATCCCCTTAAAAGTTGAACTTCAGGGGACAGGTACTATTCAAAACACATAAGTCTTTGTGGAACTTCTCTAAGGATTTCTTTTTATATTCATGCATTTGTGTATGAAATTAGATGATTATCTAAATTATGTGTTTTCTTAATACATGTTTTTATTAGAATTTAATTAGGTCATTAAAAAATTACACAGTCTTTCAAATTTCACACAAGTTAACAGGTCACATTTTTTTATGTAAGTAGTATATTGTTTGTATTTTCCTTCATCAAAAATATAAAATCTTAAGTTAACTCCTTTTTTTAGCCGACAGTGCTATGGTTTGGCCATTTGGGGCCTAGTTTGGAGTTTTATTCATTGCTATGTCTACTGTTAGCTGGTAAATTATGTGAGGACAGGATTTTGAAGATAACTTTAATTTAGATTGTTTGCCTGGGCTTCACGTGTTCTCATCCTTCCATAGGGTAGCTTGCCCAGGCTTCTCTAAGAGAGAAGGTGAGAATTAAAGCATAGGAAGACTTGACACTGAAACTTGGAACTGATACAACATTAAGTTTCTTGAATTTTGTGGTTTAAACCTTGTCACCAGAGCAGGTTATTTCCAGTTCAAGAAATATTATTTGACAGTCAGACATACAACAGAATCCAAGGTTTGTCAAAAGGATATTATAAATAAAGAACTTTCTTGCTAAGATCAAAAAACATGTCCCTATTTCTTTTATTCTTCCTAATTTTCTTACTTATCACATTCTATTATCTTTCCTCTTCATTTCCCCAGCTTGCCTTTTCAACCAAATCTGTTTAGTTTTCTTTTTTAAAATTTCATTTATTTTATAAATATAAAACCTCATACATAGGGCATGTCTTAATTAATTCTCTCTTCTTTGCTTCTCTTCATCTCTACTAAAGTTTACTTCAGGATAAGCCATAAAAATATAGGAACTAATATATGAGAAATACACTTATTATATTCATGAACACAAGAGGTCTAGGAATAATTCTACATTATTATTTCTGTGGGGCCACTCATGATGTCTTTTGAATAAATTTTTTTAAAAGTCTAAACTTTGACTAC
The DNA here is from genome assembly GCF_001458135.2 of Marmota marmota marmota. Taxonomy (NCBI): domain Eukaryota; kingdom Metazoa; phylum Chordata; class Mammalia; order Rodentia; family Sciuridae; genus Marmota; species Marmota marmota. The sequence goes on from NW_026000057.1 coordinate 45,304,382, forward strand.
AAATACATTTGAGTTTGAAGCCTGGATTTCTTATGTATGAGCTCCAAGAACTTGTGTAAATTACCTGATGCAGACTAAGTCTTTTGAACTACTTAATATTATAGTACTAACTTTGTAGATTACTGAGAAAAATTAAATGACATAACAAATCACAATGGAAAAAATCCAATTCCTAAAGCAGTGTAAATATGCAATAATGCTAGATGATATATAGAAATAAAATAACTTTTATAATTTAATAAATAATAATTATTCTTGTAGGTAGCATATCAGTTTTATATTGTCAAAATAATGATGGGGACACTGAAAAAATCTCTGTGCAATGAAACAAATACACATGTATTGTTATTTGTAATTTGAAATTTGGTTAGTTGTAATTTTTTAAGTAAGGCTTTGTAGGGCTCAGTTGTATTTCTCTGATTAGCTCTGAGCCTGAATCTTCTTGTCACTTTGTGTGATATTGACTGGATTTTTTTAATTGTCTAGGGAACTGGCTGAGTCACCAGATCCAAATCATTTCTACTCCAATAGTCTCACCAATCAGCATGCCAGCTTAGCCATGTTCTTGAGATAAAGGTAAAGTGGCAAGAAAGAAAGAACAGACAAGCAAGACTTCTTACAGCACAGGCTGGGAATCAGTGCTCTGTGATTTCTATAATATTCTAATGGCCAAAACAAGTTACACAGTCAACTCAGATCTTGAACATGGGGAAGTAGGCTGCTTTTCTTGATGGGAGGTCTTATAAATTACATTGATAAGGATGTGGATATATGAAGGGGATTGTCATTATTTGAATTAGTCTATCACAGGAAGATACTATTCACTAAGGAAAAACTAAAATAATACACACACACACATATATCTATATATATAACATACATGTTATATTATGTGTATTCTTTTATCTATGAAGTTTTTATATGTGCTTTTTATTAATATTTATTCCTAATTATAATTTTTAAAAAGTAACAGGAATGTTAAATACTTTGTCAAAGGTGATATTGTTAGTAAATGGCAAAGTTGTATGTAGGATCCAAAAGAGATAAATATTTGAACATTTTGAACATATAATTTGGGCTTTTTTTTTTTTTTTTTTTTTGGCAATGCTGGGGATTGAACCCAGGCAGGGCCTTGTTCATGCGGGGCAAGCATTCTACCAGCTGAGCCATATCCCCATCCCCTGGGATTTTTATTGAATAGAATTGGATACAAAATAGCTTTTGCCTCTAGATCTTTAATAAAGAGGCCTCTTCTAAATTAGTATTGTCATTATTCTAATATACTTAGAATAATAATATTATTATTTTATAATATATAAAAAATCAGTTTCAATTTTAAATGATACCATCATTTCACATATAAAGAGGTTTCAGTCACTGTATTTTAAAATGTATTTTGTTACATAAACATTTCAGTTGGAAGAAACTCTAACAATAATGTGAGAATGAACCTCTAAACCCAAGTGCCTTATTGGAATATGTTTTTATGCATTAGATGTTTTGACAGTGCTGTAGGCTTTCTTTACCCCATAAAAGTGAATAGATGAAGTATTTTTAGTCTTATACTTATAAAATTATAATCATTGTTATAAATACTTTTTAATTGTATACAGTTTTGATTGTAACTTCATGATAGATTGTGCGAACAATATTTAGGTTAAGAACTGCTCAGTGGCAAAGCGTTTGCCTAGCATGTGTGAGACAGTGGGTTTAATCTTTAGCACCACATAAAAATAAACAAATAAAACAAAGGCATTCTGTCCATCTACAACTACAAAAGAAAAAAAAGATTATAAAAAAATTTAGGTTGAGATGTTTGCAAGAACTTGCAAAATATCCTCGGAAAGAAATGAAGAGGCTAAGAAGGAAGAGGAGGGAAGGAAATCAAGAAGGAGCCATGGGAGTAGAACAAGGAGGGAAGGAATAAGTGAGGGAAAAAAAGGGAAGAAGGAAGAGAAAAAAAGAAAAAATATATTTTTGACAAGAGCAAAGACAGTATGAGAAATACAAGCACATGTTTTCAGTGCTAAGTTCATTGTTATGTGGTATAGGTAGATAGTTTGAGTAATTTCTGAAGACAAGTTGTTTGTATAATCAAAAATAAATTGAGGGCTGGGTTGTGGCTCAGTGGTAGAGGGCTTACCTGGCACACATGAAACACTGGGTTTTATCCTCAGAACCACATAAAAATGAAATAAAGATATTGTGACCACCTACAACTAAAAAATAAAAATTAAAAAAATAAATTAGGTACAAAGGAAAAGCAACTGAGTTCGATTAAGCAATATATGGTATGAATTTCATTAAGCATTGCTATGTATTCAGTGACCACTTGCTTTTTTTAAATAACTCTTTTAATTTTAAAATTTTATCTATTGTAGTTGTGATTATAGTCACATTAAAAATTTTTAAGATCTGTTTATACTTAAGATATTTCTCCAGTTACATAAAAATAATTTGTAATAGATTATTTCTATAGGTTTCTTCTTTGTAAAGAGAATTTTAATGAGTCTTTTTGAAGAAAATTTTTATAAGTACTGCCATATATAATTACTGATAGTTTATTTTTTAAAAAATGATTAATTTCTATCAGACTTTTCTAATTATGATTTTCTTATGTTATTAGCAAATACATATGTACATTTTGAACAGGGACTGAGTAGGGTTGGTTAAAGGTGATAGGAAATGGATATGATAAGGAAAATAAAAGGAGACAGGAGACAAGATGCAGAGGCAGGAAAAGAAGTGTTTACTCCTCTAAGCAGCCCTGTTTATTTATCTCAATAGGTTACATTGGGTCTTTAGTGCCTTGACTACATTATTGTTTAGATTCCTTTATTTCCAGGAGCTGAATGTCTGAGATCAAAGTCCAGGCTGATAAGACTCTTCTCAAAGGACATTACTATAGCAACTAGATACTGTACCTGAATTAGTTATCTTACTAGCTTCAAGAAGAAACTGCTGAGCATTCCAAGCATTGGAAACAGAGTGCCAATTATTCCCGGGAGTTTGCTCACCAGAAGAGTGCTTCCCTGTACATTTCCATGGTCAGAATACCTACAGATATTTGTTAAAAGAATAAAATTTCAGACAAGAATCAGTTGTAGAGATCTACTTTACTACATAGTACATAGAGTAAATAATGATTTATTGCATACTTTAAAATTGCTAAGAGAATATATTTTAAATGTTATTACCACAAAAATTATGAAAATATGAGGTGATGGATGTGCTAGTTAATTCTACACTATATTCATATATCAAAACATCACATTGTATAGTAAAAATACATGCAATTTTTCATTTGTCAACTAACACAAATTGAAGGCTTGAATATAGATTGCAGGTTGAACAGAAAGTAGTGAGAAAGACTAGGGGAAAAGAAACTATATTTGTGTGTATGGAGAATGTATAAGTGTGTGGAAGTTGAGATAAATATTTTATAATCAAATGAAAAGTGAAATAATTGAGTTTGGAATGCAAAATAATCATAAAGTAAATGGAAAACAATTTGAATAAAAGAAATTATCAAGATGGTAAACAACCTTTCTTTAGTATGTTAGAATTTTTCAATGGCATTTATATTCATTCAGAGTTATACCTGACTATGTAATTCACAGGATCTGATATAAAATTAAAATGTGAAGCCTTGGCAAGAGGCAAGAAAATCAATGACTCCTACCCTAGGCATCCTTCCGAGCCACATCCTCTGGGTGATCCCTAAGAAACTGCAACCTCCATGCCAATGGGATTGGTGCTGGATAAGAGCTCCCTGTGGAGTTGCCTCTTGAGTCTGTGGGACTTATGGCCTAAAGAGAGAATGGTGGTTACCTTCCTCTGTATAGGAAGACATTGGCTGGGGGTGACCTTTAATCTTTCTGATGACTAGGCCCAGACCTCCCCAAGTGTGGAGGGAAATGGTGGGATGAAGTTTTTTCCCTGCCAATGAGTATGACCAAATTCCCTTCCCAAGTGGAGGGTGACAGATGTTGTGGGAAAGAGTTGGTGTCACAGAGGCCAGTGGGGTTGGGACACGAGTATTCAGAAAGCAAGCACCTATGAAGTTATTCTAGGGAAATGGAGAGGTGGCAGGATGTCTTATGGCACATATCTTTAAGGTACAGGCCTTTGGTGTGCTCCCAATTGTCCCGTACGACTTCACTTACAAAGCACTCCACTTATGAATTAAAAATAAAATTAATAAGGTTTTCAAGATGACTATCTCAGTTCGTCAAACCCCAAGTGTGAAGTAGACTGAGCAACGGGCCTGTGTAACTGCAGTGATCTAATACCGATGAAACCGATCCTATTCACAGTGTCTTTTTAGTGTGTTATAAATTTCAATAAAAGAGACTCATTCTATGTAATATAATTGTAAATTTGGATTTCTCTCTTTTTTATCACCAAAAATGTAAAGTTCATAAAGTTTTTTTTTAAATTTATACTTGCAATTTTATCCCACATATAGTACATGGTGAAAATGTATATTTTAACAGTTTATATAAAGACTAACATATTTATTTGATATCATTTTTTATCTCAGTCTGCGTCTCCCCTCCCATAACTTACTTGCTCAATGTGATTTTTCCAAAATCTACTAGATTTCTATGCATAATATACATTTACATTAAATATTTGGCTAATTCTTATATTTTAAGTTTATTATATTGTTACTTCAATTCTTCCTGCCTTTCTAAATGGATTATATATGATGAACTCAAACAATTATTGTGAAGGATAATCTGTTTATAAAGCTTAAGTTATATAAAATTATACTCTTTAACATATTAATAAGTATTAAATTTTATTACCAAATGTTTTAGGCACCTACCTAGGAACAAATGTAAAAGTAAAGATGCCATAGAAATTAACTGTTCAGCATATATAACCTCATGTATATCTAGCAGAGCAGTAAACAAAACAAAATCTTTGTATTTAAATTTTTTTAGGTTCTATTTGCTTTTGTGATTTTTTTTGATACTTACTTAACATGCATGTGCTATAAAAATACTTAACAGGGAAATAACTTGAGATGATGTCTAGCTTTGTTTAATATCTCATGAAATGTTCATGAACAGTCCAAGCATAATTATTAAGAACCCATGTATTAAGTTCATGTAAGTGGAATAGAAGTTTTATGAATGGACTTTTCAACTACTTTATCTTCAGCTTTTTATGTAAATTAGTCCTTGGTTTTAAATCTTCTCTAAGGGAAATTGTACATTCTTGGAAATATACTCCTTATTCCCTCTTGGCAGCTAGTGGCCTTTTACCTAGTTATAAATGCAAAGTTCATAACAACAAAAATACTACTAATATAACTACCATTCTCATCCATGTCCCATATTTCCCCTCCTCCCTCCCTCCACCCAAAACAATATAAAGACATTTTTTTTTTTTTTTCTGGTGGAGGGTGAGTGATTGGAAAAAAGTATTGTATTCCATTCAAAATTTTGGTACATGGCATTTTCCATCTTAGGAAGCCAAATGTTCTTGTCCTATCATGACATTGGGTAGCATTAACAGTAAGTTTTTGTGCTTCCAAATCTTTTTGGTTTTTAAGAATGTTTTGATATTCTATGGCCTGCTTTCAATTTTGTTCATTTATTCTATTTGTCAGGAGCAAAAGATTACCTTCCTTTTTTAGCCTTCTGTCTTGTCACCAATCATTCCTATTTGGTGGCTGTGTACTTTGGAAAAGGCTGCATGTTTCTGACTACACTTAAGGTTCACCCTGCTTCCTTTGCTTTCATCCCACCAACTATTTCCCACATTACCTTTACTGCAGCACATCTCTTCTTAGTTGATGAGATTGTTTTTATCTCTCTGTAAACCTACCAATCCTGAATGGTCTATCATTGTCTGCCTTTAAAATCCTTCCTCTTTCTCTCTTTAAATAATGCTGTGACTAAGTTATACCCAAAGCTCACCCTACAGAATATTTTCTCAGTACTTTACAGAAAACACCAAACAAAAATGCCATTTGAAACGAGTTTTTTTTTTTTTTTTTTTTAATTTTCTCCCTTTTAGAATGTAAGCTACACAAGAGCAGGGACAATGTTTTCTCTATGTTCCCTTGTGTCTAGTAAATTGTAAATTATTGATATTGATGATGGTAAAAAATAAAATAATCCATTGTATTAATTTCCTTAAATCATAAGTTTTTATGAAATAATCATTTCTAAAAGATAGTTGTAAATTTCTCTGTAATAATTTTGAGAGTAGTTATTTAGTGAAGTGAGAGTTTTGTTTATTTTAAAACAAAATGGGGATGGGACTCAGCAGCAGATCATTTGCCTAGTATGTGCCAGGCACTGGGTTGGATCCTTAGCAACACATATAAAAATAAAATAAAAGCATGCTCTGCATCTACAACTACAACAACAACAACAAAAGAACTAATTCCATATGGATGCTCAGAGGTTTTACAGAGATGCCCTGGATGTTTTGTTGGCTTCCTATGGAGTGAGAGAGAATAATATCCTCATTTCAATGACAGGAATCTCCCAGGCACAATGACACATGCCTGTAATCTCAGAAACTTGGAAGCTGAGGCAAAAGGATTACAAATTTGAAGCCAGCTTTAGCAATTTAGTGAGATCCTATCTCATATTTAAAAATAAAAAAGATCTGGAAATATTCTGTGGTAAAGCACCTCTAGATTCAATCTCCAGTATCAAAAAAAAAAAAAGAAAAAAGAAAAGAAAAAAATCAATGATAAGAATCTGTAGAAATATTTCTATAGGGTCTATAGTTATACAAGTATTGTTATACATTCAAACTATGACATAAAATGGCAAGAAAATGAAAAATTTAAAGATTGAAAGAACTATTTTTTTAAGCTTAATTAAATAAAAAATTTTGCTAGTAGATGATGGATCTAGATACTGTTGTGCTTAAAAAAAAAAAGTCAAATCCCAAGACGAAAGATTGAATGTTCTCTCTGATATGTGGATGCTAATGCACAACAAGGGAAGAACAGAAATTCAGAAGATTAGACAAAGGGGAATGAAGAAAGGTAAGAAAGAGGGGACAGGAATAGGAAAGACAGTGGAATGATTCTGACATAACTTTCCTAAGTATATACCTCTGAGCTATTTTAAGTGTATCCTCACACTACTGTTGGAATCAGATTTAAAAAAAAAATAGAAATGGAATTTCCAATATTTAACTTTTATTACACCATAAATGGTAGTATGAGGAATAGTATACCAAGTATCATTTATAGGAGATGACTTTAGTAAATTACTAATATAGGCAATTACATCTACCATCATCTGAAACAATGAACTACACATTTATAAAAAAATGTAGAAATGATATTTTATTTCTTGACATTGAGGATCCTCTATTTAATAAAAACTATTTTTTAACCAAAATATAAGTGAGCAATTAATTTCTGAAAGGTAAGAAATCCAAAGAGCAATCAAAATTTAATGTGGTGATAAACATGAGATACAAAATTATTTTGACATGGCACTAATTTCATTTCTTTTTTGATTTTTTTTTACTCTTGTTGAACATTTTTTAAAATTAGAATTGTTAGGGATTCAAATTTCTTAAGATAAATTGTAGACCTCTTATGGAGCTGTAAAATTATTTTAGCATGGATTTTTTTTATTAATGAAATAGAGCTTTAGCACAATTTAATTAGAAGTCCAGAAGAACAGGAGCCATATATTCTTGTATTATCATTCTATATTTGAGCTACTCTAGAAAGGTTTGTATTCAATTTTCATTTGTGAATGCTGCCTTCTGCTAATATCAAGAAGCTTGAATTAATTATTAATTGTTCATAGAGACAAAATTTATGTTTCTGGGTGTGATCTAGAAAAAAAAATACACGTATGGCTTTTTATTTTTTTAACCCTCATGGCTTATGCAATTTTCATGATGTAACTCATTATATTTAGCACAGTGAAAGGACAGATCTAAGCACATAGAAATATGTACTTCAATCACACTATAATTTCTGTCATGTAGTTTCAGGACAGTTTGTGGTATATAATGAAATAAATAGGAATAAGGGGAAATGAGAGAAAACATATCAATTATTTAATTTCCAAGTTCATTTAGAGATTTCTCGGTCAATTTTGATTCTTGTTCCTTCCAAAGTATCAGCAAGGTAGGTCATAATCAATATAAAATGCTAAATTCAAGGCAATTCTAGATATAGATATGGAAACACATCTGGAAGTTCTGTGAATCAGGAGTCCATGCCTCTATAGAGGATCTAACAAAGATGTAATTAAAGTGTCAGATTGCATTCTATGGCATACCTGAGAAAAAACAAGCTTCTAAATTCATTCAAATTGTTGACAAATATTTTTTTTCTCCTATTCTTTTCTTCAATTTTCCTTTCCTATTTTTTTATTTTCCTGTTTCTAATTGTGTGGGTATGTGTTGTTGTTGTTTGTTGTTGTTGTGTGATTATAAGAACCAGGTCTCCAACAATTTGCTATCAGCTGGAGAATGCCTTAAATTCCTGGAAATGAAGCTGACCCTCAGTTTCTTGTGGGAGCTCTTTCATCATCCTGCTAACTTCATCGAAGCTGATAGATGACTCTCTAGGTCTAGTTTACTAATTTGGAGGTTTTTCTGAATAATAACATCAAAGGCATGTCATAGCATTACCTTTGCTATATGGCAATATCTACTAAAATCTCATCAGGAGAGTATCATACTATTACATTTCTGTATTTTATTGGTTAGAAACAAGTCATAGATCTTGCCCAGACACAGAAGATAGGAATACATAATAGTGTGAACATAGGAGGCCAGGAACTGTGGGTCATCTTTATATCTATCTGCCATACAAATGACAGACTACTAGAAACTAAAGACAAAGAACATATCTTAAAAGCAACTCAAACAAAAATACAATACCTACAAGGTATTGATAAAATAAATGTACGATGATTTTTGCAATTAAAATCAGGAGTCATAAAGTTTTGTATGCCAACATAAAAATGAATCTCATGACTTTTTAAAAGGTATATATTGAAAGTTTAAATTGGAAGGAAAATTAATCAACAAGTCAAGAAAATATTACTTTAGAATTAAGTAATTACACTAAAGATGAAGATAAGCAGATGGATTTGGAATACAGCAATAATGATGTAAATATTATTAATAATAATAGTAATAATAACAATAGGTAACATTTATTAAACAGTTACTTTATGCTATAATCATGTTTGAAGATCTAGAGAAAGGGTGTGCAGCAAAAGAAATACTACTACTACGCAAAAAGTAGATCGGAAATCAAAAGGATACAAAAATAAAAAGTATAAGTCAAACTTATATCTCTGTTTTCTGGTGATATAATTCTATATATAGAAAAAAAACTCCACCAGAAGACTTCAACAACTTATAAATGAATTTAGAGAAGTAGCAGGATATAAGATCAAAACCTATAAATCAATAGCTTTTCTATATTCCAACAGTGATTCAGTCAAGGAAGAAACTCAGGAAAACCATCTCATTCACAGTAATATACTCTCCTAAAAAAAACTGGGGAAGTACTCTAACCAAGGAGCTAAAATATCTCTACAATGGAAATTATATTACACTCAAGAAAAAAATAATAAAGAAGACAAAAGAAGATGGAAAGACAGCCCATGTTCTTTGATAGTCAGAATTAATGTCAAAATGGCCATACTAACAAAAGCAATATACAGATTAAATGTAATTCTCATCAAAACACCAATGACATTGATCACAAAATTAGAAAAAAACAATTCATAAGTTCATTTGAAAGAATAAGAGACCCAGAATAGCCAAAATGATACCAAGCATGGAAAATGAAGTTGGACGCATCATAGTACCTGATCTGAAATTACACTAAAGAAATTAAGCAATGAAGACAGCATGAGATTGTATTGGGATAGATAGGGGGAAAAATGAAACAGAATAGAAGACTCAGACAAATCCACAAACCTATAGTCATCTAATATTTGACAAATGTGCCAAAAATATATCTTGGAGAAAAGATAGTCTTTTTAACAAGTGGTGTTGAAAAAACTGAATAATATATACATATAGAAAAATGAAATTAGAACCCTATGTCTTTCCCTGCACGAAATTCAAATTGATATGGATCAAAGACTTAGAAAGTAGAACAGAAACATAACAACAGCTAGAAAAAAAATCTCGGGTCAAAACTCCATCATATAGGTGTCTTCCATAACAAAACATCAAAAGACAAAAAAAAAAAAATAGAATAAAACCAAAAATCAAAAAGTGGGATTGCATCAAACTAAAAGGCTTCTGCAGAGCAAAGGGAATTATTAAGAGCATGAAGAATAAGTCTTTAGAATTGGAGAAAATCTTAGCCAGGTACTCCTCAAATAGGGAATTAATAGCCATAATATATAAAGAACTCAAATATCTTGGCACCAAAAAACAAAACAAAACAAATAACTAAGTAAATAAATAGGCAAAAGAACTAAATAGAAATTTCTCAATAGAATAAACACAAAAGGCTAATAAATGAATTTTAAAATTTTAGTATCTCTATCAGGGAAATGAAAATCAAAACTACACTAAGATTCCATCTCACTGCATTCAGAATGGCAGTGAATAAGAATATAAACAACAAAATGCAGATGAGATCTTTCACCTCTTTCATTAAGTTGATTCCCAAGTATCTTATTATTAATTTTTTTGAGGTTACTGTGAATGGGGTAGTTTTCCTCATTTCCTTCCCAGAGGTTTTGTCACTGATATACAGAAATGCCTTTGATTTATGGGTGTTGATTTTATATCCTGCTACTTTGCTGAACTAATTTACTAATTCCAGAAGTTTTCTGATGGAGTTTTTTTTGGGTCTTCTAGGTATAGAATCATATCATCAGCAAATAGTGCTAATTTAAGTTTTTCTTCTCCTACACATATCCCTTTGATTTCTTTCATCTGTCTAATTTCTCTGGCCAGTGTTTCAAGAACTATGTTAAATAGAAATGATGAAAGAGGGCATCCCTGTCTTGTTCCAGTTTTTAGAGGGAATGTCTTCAAGTTTTCTCCATTTAGAATGATTTTGGCCTGAGGCTTAATATAGATTACCTTTATGATGTCGAGATATGTTCCTGTTATCCCTAGTTTTTCTAGTGTTTTGAACATAAAGGGGTGCTGTATTTTGCCAAATGCTTTTTCTGTGTCTATTGAGATGATCATCTAATTCTTATCTTTGAGTCTATTGATGTGATGAATTATATTTATTGATTTCCATATGTTAAACCAACCTTGCATCCCTGGGATGAATCCCACTTGATCACGGTGCACAATCACTTTGATATATTTTTGTATTCAATTTGCCAGAATTTTATTGATAATTTTTACATATATGTTCTTTAGAGATATTGGTCTGAAGTTTTCTTTCTTTGATGTGTCTTGTCTGGTTTTGGGATCAGGGTGATATTGGCCTCATAGAATGAGTTTGGAATTACTGCCTCTTTTTCTATTTCCTGAAATAAATTGAAGAATATTTATAAAATTCTTCTTTAAAGATCTCCTAGAACTCGGCTGTGTATCCATCTGGTCCTGGGCTTTTCTTGGTTGGTAAGGTTTTGATGGCTTCTTCTATTTTCTTCATTGATATTGGTCTGTTTAAGTTGTATATTTCTTCCTAACTCAATCTGTATGACTTAAGAAATTTGTCAATGCTATATAAAAATATATTAGAGTTCTACTCAGTCATTAAAAAAAAGTATGGCAATTTCTTGTAAATGGATAGAAATGGAGAATATGATGCCAAGTGAAATTAGCCAAACTCAGAAATTCATTGGTTGAATGTTTTCTCTCATATAGAGAAGCTAGAGTACAATAAAGGAAAGGGGGAGGGAAGGATAATATTACATAAAGAATCAATAAAATACAAATTAATAGATGAACAAAAGGAAGTTTATTAGATTAGAGGAAGAAGTGGGGAAGGACCTGAGGGAAAAGGGAGGATCATGGGCTGAAATCAATTTGCATGCAGGTTTGAATTTGTTGAGATGAACCCAACTACTATGTATAACCATAAAGCTTTGAAATTTCTTTAAAAAAATTTAAAAATCATAACATACAACTACCATTGTGTTGTATAGTTGGAAATTTTTATAAGCATCATTTAATTTAATCATCACAAGTGTGCAATGAGGAAGTTTTATAGTCCTCATTTTTTTTTTTTTTTCTGATGAAGAAATACAGTCTAGAGGCTGAACAGCTACATATTGGTCAGAAGATGTGCTTTGCATTATGAGTCAGAGACAGTGTATAGGCAAGGTTTCTGGTCCCAGGCAGGTGGCTCAGTTGTAGAATATTTGCCTGTCATGCATGAAGCCCTTACTTCAATCCCCATTACTGGAAACAACAACAACAATGGTGATGACAACAATAATAAAGAGACCACCTAAGCTTAAGGCTCATCTACTTCTGTCACTGTTTGTATGGCTTTGGGAGTGTTATTAAACTTTTGTACCTTGGTTTCCTCATCATTGACAGGAAAAAATTCATATTTTATTAAGAGAGTTTCCATGTTTTATTGCAAGAATCAGGTGACATATTCAGATAATTTAGTACTTAGATAATAAAAATGATTTTAAAGGGCTCGCTAGAATGGAGTTAGAGCATTCTCAGAAGTCTGGAAGATTAGACTTCCTACAACACAAAAGGCTGATAATATATTTAAGCAATGTGTCCAACTATACTGCTTTCTGAAAAACAGCAGTGTTTTTTTAATGAACTATACATTTAAAATGAATAAATGTTCATGTACATATATACTTAACTGGAAATGGGGGATTTAAAATATAAACTGTTTTCTAATATCAGGACACAATGGCCAATGATTCATATAATTTCCAGAAGCAACTGTGAAACACAATTGTGAGTATTATTTTTGGATACTCATCCTTCATTGATTCACTCTCCTGGAATTTCTATTTGTTTCCCCAATATTTAATTAATTAACTATCTGAAAGGGGCAGTTAGTTATGTTGTTTACAAAAAGCGCATTACCAAATAAACATAATCAGGAAAATTATCCATAACTGAGAATGTTTAAATTCTTTCTAATTGATACAAGCTCTACCTGATAAAGTAAATTATTATTTTTGTATAAGTTAAGAATGTATTTGGCCTTCTGTTTGGGTAAGTTCTTTATCTGCTGAACCAGCCACAAATTAAAAAAATACTTGAAAAAAATAACTTAAATACTGAATATATACCTACAGTTTTTCTTTTCTTGTTATTTTTCCCTTAAAAATACCTAAACAAAACAAAACATAATAATAAAAAAACTGTTAGGTTCAGGGTTTCTCTTATAATGCCTAAGTCCTTGATCAACTTTGAGTTGAGTTTTGTGCAGGGTAAAAAATAGGGTTTTAATTTCAATTTGCTACATATGGATTTCCAGTTTTCCCAGCAATATTTGCTGAAGAGACTATCTATTCTCCAATTCTCCAATGTATGTTTTTGGCACCTTTGTGTAGTATGAAATAACTGTATTTAGTGGGTTTGTTTACTATTTTGTACCATTGGTTTACATGCCTGTTTTGGTGCCACAACCATGCCATTTTTGTTACTACAACTTTGTAATATATATATATATATATATATATATATATATATATATTTGAAGAGAGAGAGAGAAAGAGAATTTTTTAATATTTAGTTTTCAGTGAACATAACTTATTTATTTATTTATTTATTTTATGTGGTGCTGAGGATCGAACCCAGTGCCCCACTCATGCCAGGCGGGAGCATTACTGCTTGAGCCAAATCCCCAGCCCATGTAGTATAATTTAATATCTGGTTTCGCTAAGAATAGTTTTGGCTATTCTGGGTGTCTTATTTTTCCAAATTAATTTCATGAATACTTTTTCTATTTCTACGAGGAATGTCATTGAAATTTTAATAGGAATAGAATTAAATCTGTATAACATTTTTGGTAGTATGGCCATTTTAACAATGTTAATTCTGCCTATCCAAGAGCATGGGAAATTTTTCCATCTTCTAAGGTCTTTTTTAATTCCTTTTTTTAGGGTTCAGAAATATTTTATCTCAGTGTTCTTTCACCTCTTTTGTTAGATTGATTTCCATATACTTTATTGTTTTTTAAGGCTATTGTGAATGGGGTAGTTTTCCTAATTTTTCTTTCAGTAGATTCATCACTGATGTATAGGAATATATTTGACTTATGGGAGTCAATTTTATATCCTGCCACTTTGATGAATTTATTTATGAGTTGTATAAGTTTCCTGGTGAAATTTTTTGGTTCTTCTAAATATGGAATCATGTCGTTGGCAAATAGAGATAGTTTGAGTTATTTTCCTATTCATATCATTTTAATATCTTTGTGCTGTCTAATTACTCTGGCTAGAGTTTCAAAGACAATGTTGAATAAAAGTGGGTAAAGAGGGAATCCTGTCTTCTTCCTGTTTGTAGAGGGAATGCTTTCAATTTTTCTCCATTTAGAAAAATATTGGCTTTGATTTTAGAATATATAGCTTTTACAACATTGAGGTATGTTCCTACTATCCCTAGTTTTTCTGGTGTTTTGAACAAGAAGTGCTGTATTTTGTCAAATGCTTTTTCTGCATCTATTGAGATGATCATATAATTCTTGTCTTTAAGTCTATTAATGTGATGGATTTCATTTATTGATTTCTGTATGTTGATCAAACTTTGCATCCCTGGGATGAACCCCACTTGATTTTAGTACACTATCTTTTTAATATTATTTTGTATGTGATTTGCCAGAATTTTATTGAGAATTTTTGCATCTATGTTTATCTGCAGTATTCGTCTGAAGTTTTCTTTTCCTGATGTGTCTTTGTCTGGTTTTGGCATCAGGGTGATTCTATCATCATAGAATGAGTTTGGAAGGGCACCCTCTTTTGTATTTCATTTAATAATTTGAGGAGTATTGGTGTTAATTCTTCTTTGAAAGTCTTGTAGAACTCAGCTGAGAATCCATCTGGTCCTGGGCTTTATTTAGTTGGCAAACTTTTGATGGTGTCTTTTATTCATTGCTTGAAATTGATCTGTTTAAACTGTATAATTTCTCCAGATTCTGTTGGGTAGGTCAATGTCTAGAAATTTGTTGATGTCTTCAAGATTTTTTATTTTATTGGAGTATAAATTTTCAAAATACTTTCTGATAATCATCTGTATTTCAGTAGTGTCTGCCATGATATTTTCTTTACATCACAAATTTTAGTATTTTGAATTTTCTTTCTTTCTCTTCATTAGCATGGCTAAGGATTTATCAATTTTTTTTTATTTTTTCAAAGAAACAAACTTTTGTTTTATAAATGTATTAAATTATTTCTTTTGTTTCAAAGAGAAAGAAGTAAAACCAGGAATAAATAAATTAGAGGGAATCAAACTAAAAATCTTCTTCACAGCAAAAGATACAGTCAAAAATGTGAAGAGACCCTGCAGAATGGGAGAAAAACTCTATCACCTATGCTTTGTCACCTATGCATTAATCTCTAGAATCTATAAAGAACTCAAAAAGCTCAACACCAAAAAAGCACAGAACCTAATCAATAAATGGAATAAGGCACTGAACATACACTACAGAGAAGAAGAAATACAATCAGTCAGCAAATATATGCAAAAATGTTCAACATATATAGCAATTAGAAAAATAAAAATTAAAACTACACTGAGATTTCATCTCATTCCAGACAGAATGATAATTATCAAGACAGAATGGCAGTTATCAAGAATACAAGCAACAATAAGTGTTGGTGAGGATGTAGGGGAAAATATGTGCTCATATATTGCTAGTGGGACTGCAAGTTGGTGCAACTACTATGAAAAGAAGTATGGAGATTCCTCGGAAAACTTGAATTGGATCCACCATTTGACCCAGTTATTCCACTCCTCAATTTATAACCAAAGGATTCAAAAATAGCATACTACAGTGACTCAGCCACATCAATGTTTACAGCAGCTCAATTCACAATAGCTAAACTATGGAACCTACCTAGGTATTCTTCAACAGATGAATGGATAAAGGAAATGTGATATCTATGCACAGTGGAATATTAATCAGCCTTAAAAAAGAATAAAATTGTGGCATTTGCTATAAATGGATGCAACTGGAGGATATCATGCTAAGTGAAAAAAGCTAATCCTCCAAAACCAAAGGTTGAATGTTTTGTCTGTTTTGCAGATGCTGATATTAAAATAAAGGGGAGGGTTATGGAAGAATTGAAGTACTTTGAATTAGAAAAAGTGGAATGAAGGGAAGAAATGGGGCATGGGAATAGGAAATATAGTAGAATGAATCAGACATTACTATCCTATGTGCATATATGATTATATGACCAATGTGATTATACATCATGTGCAACCAGAAGAATGAGAAGTTATATTCCTTATATGTAGAATATGTCAAAATACATCCTATCATGTATAAGTAATTAGAATAAATTAAAAAATAAAAACATAAAAGGTGGAAAACAACTATATAGCATTTACATTGTATCGGTACTACAGAATTCTTTATAAGCAACTTGAATACTTTCAGGTTTTGGGTGATCACCTGGGTATATTGAAGAACAAATGTACATATTAATATAATGGATATTTGGAATATATCCATATTATGAAATATTATGAAAGCCATTTAAAATACTAGGAAAATGAAACACATGTTTAAGTGATTTGGAAAAACTTAGCACAATACCAGGAGATAGAATCAAATAAAAAACATGGGTATGGAGCATGTTGGTACATAGATGAATAACAGAATGATTGCCCTTGCTTTCCATCTAGGAAGGTGAATGCATAATCAAGTGTAATTATTTACTGAAATGATGGGTCATCAGTAAGACAAGATATTCATACTACAAAGTCCAAAGGGTATATGAACATCTAATTTCATTCTTAAACAGTTTTAAATTTTTTACTTGAATATCAGGACTTGCAAATAATTTAACATCAGAATACTGATTACAACCATACATTGAAACACAATTATTTCAACTCTGAAGAAATCAAACCAAATTTGTTTCATGCAAAAATTGTTCTCTATAATACAATTATATGAAGTTCAGAACACATGATTAAATATCTAAAATATTCTTATTTATATTTGCCTAATTAAGATAATTTGTAAATCATAGTCAGGTATCTTAAAAAAACATGAACAAAATCTCTTTTTGATACTTTAGTTTTCCAAAGTACCTACATACATGCTAAAAATGTGAATGTTTAACCATAGCTGCAAACTTCTAGTCTAAAACAATCCAATTATATTCAAGCAAACATATCACCAAACCTTTAGCCTAAAATTATATCAAAAACATAAATGTAAATTTTTAAGTTAAAGAATCTAAATAAGGAATATATGGTGATTTAGTAAACAGAAATATACTTAAACAATCTTATTAAGTTTTAATTTGCATACCTTCACAAATCACTTGATTTAGGTGATAAAAATGGATGTTGCAATAAAGTTGCAGTTACATAGGAATGAGTAAGTCTAGATGGCTTATAGACTCTAGCTAATATTGTATTTTATACTGGAAACTTTCTGGAAATTCATTTTAGATATTCTTATCACACACACACAAAAAAAACAACTTCATGAGAGGATAGATATTTTAACTGACTTGATTATAGTAATCACTTTATGTATTAAAATATCTTTCAGTTATTCTTAAATGTATAAAATTAAAAGTAAATAAATAAAAGAAAAAGAAAAGAAAGAGTGTCCTATGTTGTAATATGTCATTCTTCTTTAAGAATAAAGAGTAATTGGAAAGTGAGGTGAATTTGAGGATTGATAATGTATCTGTATCAGATTTCCTATAAAATTTACATGGTTTATTGATAAATTAAAATACTAAGTTCACATTTATCGAATGGCTTATTTATATTACCACTTGAAAAAAGTGCCTGTCCCCAATTGCCATGTTAGGCAATTCTATGAAATACTCCAGAAGAGACAATTCATTCTGCCTTCTTTTTATGCTTAACTCTTAATCTCACAAACCTAACATCTCCTCTTCCTTCTGTAGCACAAATGATCATTTAAACAAGTAATTATAGTCAGTAGTAAGCTGGAGCTGTCCACACATTTATTTGAGCAAATTGCTAAGATTTTAGGAATTATAGAAACTGATTAATGAAAATGCCCATTTCAAAAGGTAAAATTACAATTAAGTAAATTACACTAAATTATATTAAAATTAAACTAAATAAATACTCAAAACATAACTTCCCAATTTTAACTACATTTTACTCATATTTATGTTCTTGATCATAGTAACATATTTTGTATGTGTGCAGAAGAACTACTCTATAATGCTGTGGTCTTTCACATTTCCTCACATCATTACATTCAGTGATTTTATGTTAGTACCTTAAAATCAACCATGGTGAGAATACTGACACCTCAGAAATGACCAATTCTGCAATTCAAAATTCAGTGTTTTTTTTTTCTTTCCCTGGCTTGCTACTTGTTAAACATTGGTCAACATGCCACTAGCTACATGGGGCATAATTTAAAGTGCTGTTAACTTACACTTACATAAGTACATTTGTTTTTAAAAATAAAATTTAGAAATTTGCACAATTGGAAGGAAAATTGTCTAGACTATAAATCTGTGATGAAACTGTGCATTTTGGGGGATGGGAGATTTTCCTGAACTTCATAAATCACATTTTCTATTCAGCCAAACTTTTTTTAATTTTTTTATATTTTTCAATATATTTCTTCTTTTATTTGTTTTAATTAGTTACACATGATAGTACAATTATCTTGACATATCATACCAAACTTTTTAAATATACTTAAAATATTACCTCAAGGTTCATGGATTTTCTCATCTTTTTTTTTTAGCAACATGCACTCAAATCACAGGGGAAAGCATTAATAATACCTGTGTTTGCAGTTTTGAGTTTTGGATACAGATGTGGTTGAGATCATTCTCAAAAATGCAGTCAGATACATTCTTTCTCTAAAATACTTATTATTAAGTAAAGAAAAAATTTAGAAAAAAAACATTATTTGATTTTAAAGGTACTTTCTTTATTCAGACTCCAGGTGAAATTTGCTTTGGTTTGAACATTCCCACCAAAACATGTTGACATTGAATATCCATTGGACAATACTAAGTGGGATACTAAGAAATGTCTGGGTCATTAGGGCACTGCCCCGATGAGTGGATTAACTCAATCATGGATTAATGGATTAGTAAATTAATGGGGTATACTAGGAGTGACTTTGTTATAAAAATGGCTCTCTCTGTCTAAGCCTGCCTTGCTTCCTCATGTGATGACATGTGTCACCCTGGGATTCTGCAGAATCCCATCAACATAAAGGCTTTCACCAGATGTAGCCCCTTGACTTTGAATTTTTGAGCCTTCATAACCATAAGAAAGAATTTCATTTTATTTAAAATTACCTGTTCCATTGTACTCAATTATAGCAATAGAAAATGGATTAAGACAAAATGCCTTGGTCCTTATTTACAGTGAGATTGATTTGCTACCTGGTAAACTAAACAAGAGGTTTCTCAGCTTACCTGTGAGTTTGATACAAAGGCCTCCTTTAAAATTTAAGCTGATATTATGCCATAATTTCTCAATAGTAGAATATGGCTTTGTTATGTTTTCCACCATTTTATATATATATATATATATATATATATATATATATATATATATATATATATATATAATACACATACATACATACATATATTCNCATTTTATATATATATATATATATATATATATATATATATATATATATATATATGTATATAATACACATACATACATACATATATTCTTTCCTTGACCTATTTAAAATTAAACAAAATATTTCTAAGGACCATCATTCTTGGAAAGGATTTTTGATAATTGAAAAACATTTTTAAGCAAAGCTATGTAGTATATGAAATTGCAAATTTTCCTTATTTATGGTAATCACTACATATAAAATGGAATTAAAGTAAACCTACTGCTTGATTTGATCTATTTTTTTTCTATTTTGCAGCTACATGTATGGAAATACTATAAAAATCTCTGTTAGCTTCAATTTTTTTCAAGCCCTCTATATTGTTCGTAATTAAAAACTAAAACTGACTTATGGAAATTTGAGTACCTAAATGCATAACAAAATCTTTAGAACTAATGCAAACTCTATATGCAACATTGTCAACTGTTTGTTTTTCAGAAATAAATTAAAATTTAAGTTACTTAAACCAAATGCCCCATAATTTGAATTTAAATAGTTTTATATAGTGTTAAAGTACTTTCTTTTTAAAATTCCATCACCTTTTTAGGATGCTCTTTTATCTAGTATATTATTATACATATAAAGAGTTTCTTATATTCCTAACAAATTGTCATATATATTTATAAATTTCTTGTAATCATTAAGGCTAGGAGATTATGTTGGCTCCTTTTTTATCAATACAAAGTATTTTTTTCCTTATATAGCAAGATTCTTTTATTTTTTATTGTGCAAAGTGTGTTATGCAAACTCTAAGATGGTCTCCAATTCTTCTTTCCTGTTATTTGTATAATTTTGTAATCCCTGTCTCTGAGTGTGAGATGCAGTTATTAACATTATTTTAATAAATATAATATGGCAGAAGTGATGGTATTTTAATTTTAAAATTGGGTTACATAAATAACGTAGCTCATGTCTTTTAAGTCATTATCTGTAGTTGTTTCAGATTGCTTCTTCCTGAGGAAATCAGCTGTCCTCTCTTAAGATAGCCATTTGGAGAGGTTCACATGAAAAAGCTTACAAACAGATATACTGACCTTGTAAATGAATTTTTCCCCATAGGAACCTCAAGACACAGACATTCTTGACTGAAACCTTAATTACAGTCTCAAAAAAGGCCCTGAGCCTGTGGACCCAGAAAAATGGAAAGGATTTTTGACCCATAAAAACTGTAAGCTAATGAATTTTTATATTTTTGAATTATTAATTTGCTGCAATTTGTCATGTAGCATTAAATAATTAATACACAAAGATCGTCTCAGTCTTCACCAAACTTGTTTCCTTGTCCTCCTAGGTACTAGCTGAATCATATTCCTAGCCCCCTTTCTAGTCAGCTGAAGCCATGGGATTGGGCTTAAACAAGGAAAATTTTCTTTTAAAATGAGCAAGACATTGTGACATGGCTCTTAATCATACACTCTCTCATAAATCCATTTTGCAAATAAGAGTCAGTACTCAGCTCTACATTAAAAACCAAGTATTGAAGAATACAAAGATTTCTTCAACCTGTGTTGATGAATGACTTTAGAAAACAATACACCTCAAAGATGCTGCTTTGGCTTCACTTGAGAAGGAAAGAAATCTATTTTGCTAAATGTGGCAACCAATAAGATTGCAATGTAAATTGTACCAGGGATTTTCTCTGTTTTATCTGGAAATTTTTATTCTGAGAATAAAGTTTCCACTGCTTAAGGAATAGTGACTTTAAAATCAGTTTCATAGAGAATCAATGATTTATCTTCCCCCATAGGAAAGGTATGCTGAATCCCACCTGGACTCAGATACAAAATGCATCCTAACTCCATGAGAAGAGGACACAGAAGTTCTTCATTTAGAACTCTCCCAGAGCATGTCTCATGTCTCTTCATTTCATGTTTTCTATTTTGTATCTTTTTATAAAAAAACTTTCATCTGATGTATAGGTGTTCCTGATTTCTGTGTGTCTTTCTGCTAAACTAGCAATCCCCAGGGGTTATGGAAATCCAATAGATTTATGGTCAGTTAGTTCCATATTTAGGTGGCTTAAGGATTCCAGTTTTGCAGCTGGAACCTGAAGAAAGGGAATACTAAAGGGATTCTTGATTTACTCTTGGATTTTGAACAAACTCCAGGGGATAAGCATTAACATTACTTTACAGTATTGCAACTAAAAAATATTAATAAACCTAAGACTAGATAATTTAAATGTGAAAATAAAAATAAGAAATATGAAATAAGTTATATGGATAAATTTACAAGAAGAAATTAGTTTCTGACTAAAAACAAGAAGAAATAAGCTATTAGAATAAATTATTAAACTAAGATCTGTGTTTTTACTCTTGTAAAGCTCGTTTTGAGCCATCTGAAGCCTCAGCTAGTAGGTTAACTAGAGTAAGAATTTCAAGACTATTTTTCTCCTGAAATTAGTTAGATCCTTTTTCAAGCAGATTTTATTTAATTCCTTAACCATCTCAAACAGTTTCTACAGTGCCTCCAGAGCTGAAAAATAATGGGGCAAAGAGGGTTAAAACATACTTAGACCATCCCTTTGTCTTCTCATGACTTCTGTGTGGTGCCTTCCAAAGCCTCACCTCTTCACTTTTTATATTTTTTAAAATATAAATTAGGATATGTAGTTTTTATTTTTACAACAACTTATGCATGTTTGACTTATTTTTTGATGCTTAGCAATTAATAGTACACAGAGTACCTTCTTTAAATATCCTTTTATTCTTTTAAGCAAAGACAGCAAACATTGCATATTTGAAAGATGAACACATAGAATGAAGATCAAAGTTCATCAAGAAATAAATGAAAAATGAAAGTAATATATTTACTAATGCATCATTATACAAAAGAGCATGTTATGAAATGTTAAATTGCAAATAAATTAGTATTTAAAACAACGGTCACCATCAGGTTGTTTAATCTTATACTACCTCAAAATTTATGAAACAGAATAAACTAAACATTCAGCTTCTTTGTGTTTTTTTTGTAAGTGATTTCTTTCTTCTTTTTTTGCTTCCCAGCATTGGAAAATGTCAGTATAATCCAATGCAAAAGAAATCGATAATTCCAGATTGCTCATTTTTAAAGTGAAGCAAATTTTGCAAGCTAATCAAAGAAGTAAATCATGAAGGAATAAATATTTAACAACTATTCATCACACTAAGAATTTAAAGTATAAAGTATTAGTCTTGCAATTTTTATATCACTATATTGATTTCTTAAATGCAGTGTCTAGCTTGCTTTAAGGGTGCTATAAATAAAGTATTGAAAAAGTCTTACAATATCAATATTCATTTATTTTTATTGATTGGTTGTCACTATTTAGTTCTGGAACCAAATTATCATATTAGGGATGATACTTTAAATTCAAGATTTAAATTTATTTTTCTGACAACTATAGGAATTGCTTTCATAGCCTCAAGAAATAAGCTATTTTATTTCATTTCATAATCACAATGAATTATAAAGTGTATTTCTCATATCACAATGAAGATTTAAAACATCTCATCTACTATAGTGATTCTATTTTAATTATTCTATTCTCTTTTAATCCACTCTAGTTGTTCCATGCAAATATATTTGTTTTGATCAAATATTATCGCCTGCTAATAATTTACTACCCTTACTAGGAGAAACATTCCCTAAGCAACACAATTTAACATCACTGGTGACTATATTGCTATCAACAAAAAGAATTTCTCATGTCTTTAAGTGGATTCTGAACTTATCTCTCAAGATTAGTGTTCTTACTCCTTTGTTGCCATGGTAGTGAGCTCTTCTGATAGAAGAGTTCTTTTTGCTGAGATAATTTTATGTGATTCCCGTTTCACGTTGCAGAAAAATACCACAATATTTTGACTGGACTACACTGGACCACAAAATAAAGCAGAAACATGTAATTTGACAGATTACTGATATTGTTTACATAGATAGGTTTTCTTTCCCACCCTAGATGAAACTTGGACTAGATAGTCCAAGAAAATGATGACAAACTATGAAACTAAGGTGGTATTATTGTATTCTGTATTTTGGAGAATATGTCCTTCTGGTTCACTGCCCAAAGTTGAAACTCTGTGTAGTTTTTTTTTTTTTTCTGTTCATATGAATCTAGGATATTAAAGAAACTTCTTGGGATATATTTGTGAAGTTATTCTAAAATACAATTTCAAATACATCAAACATTTTCTTCTTTCAATGGGAAATGCAGTTATGAAATGTCTAATTCTGCACACTCTGCAAAGAATCCTAACTCACATCTCAGATTTTTGTCAACATAGCTGAGATAATTTTAATTATGTCAATTATAAGAATTCCATGTTAACTACTTGATCCAGGAAAACTGTATATAATTTAAGCAATGTTATAAATCCCCTCCAATATCAATCTTTCCTATTAATTATCTATTTCTTTAGAAGCCTGCTGCTCTGGTATCATAATACAAATATGTGTATTCTGCTTCCTCAGAATTTCTTTTTCAAACAGATTTCAATAAAATCATTTTTCCAGCATCATCATAGAACTGCAGAAAATAGCCAATAAAGTAATATGTACAGAAGCTAGTCTTCCCCTTCATGCTATGTTTCTCAAGATGATTTCGTATGTTTTGTGCTCTGTCCTCAAACTTAATTTGGCGAGGGGTGATCATATCTCAGAATTTCTTATTGCTCTCACATTCTGGTACTATAATTGAATAACACACACCACCACATCAAGTGTATGGAGAAAAGCTTTTTAAAAATTTAATTAGTATAAAATCATAATATTCTAGATTTTTTTCTTCAAGTATCTTTAGAGTTTGTTTATGAACTGTCAACTTTCTGGTGTTTGTGCTTTTAATGATCCTTTTGTTTATGTCTTTTAAAGATACAGACCAATATTTTATTCTAGTGATAGTTTTACGGGCAATGGGGCAGGGGGGAGACATTAGCTTCCACTGAAGGGAAGCTACTTTAGGCAAGGGAATTACAGATTATTAAAGCAAAACATGAGCATACTCATTCAAGGAAAGCCTTGCTGGCAAAGAGTTCAGTGGTCATGGAGGTTTAGCAAGATCCAAGTAACCCAAATCCTCCCACAGAACATGTTCTTGGAGCTGCACTTTTCCCAGTCAATGAACCAGTTTCACAGATGCAATCTAGTGGGGTCATCAATTCACTCCACATTTCAAATCTAATACAGAAGGATCATGAGACTGAGTTATTGAATATGATATTCAGATTTTGAAGCCTTATTGTGGTCATGAAACTCCATGTTAAATTTATTTTGCAAATTCAAACAATAATTTAGCAATTTGTGCTATGATTAAATAATTACTGTCATTAAAGGCAGCTATGCTAACATTAGTTACTGAATTTATTATTGTGTTCACATTGTTCTATGGAAATAAGTACTCAATTCAGTGGATTTTTTTTAAATAAATGATTCTAGTCGACTAAAGGTTGACAAAGATGTTATTTTTTCCTTGTCTCAACATGTTTTATCCTCAACTCTTCAAATAGCGTCCAAGAATATCTAGAGTGATTTTTGCTTCCTTAGTCACACACTAATGTTTCAGTCTATTCCTATAAACTGAGAAGAATTGTCTGATTCATAATTCTGTGTGAGTCTCTTCCTATGCCTCAGTCTAATTTATGCCTGAGATGCCTTAGAACGATTTCACATGCTATTCCAATTAAGAAATAAGTGCCTGTCATATAGACATACCTTGTTATTGTACTTCAATTTATTATGCTCTGCAGATGTTTTTCACAAATTGAAAGTTCATGGCAATCCCTCATCAAGCAAGTCTATCAGTGCCATCTTTTCAACAACTCAAGTAATTGTTAGCATTTTTTTTTTTTTGGCAATAAAATGTTTTCTTGAATAAACTTCTGTACATTGACTGTTATAGAGATAATGGAATTCACACTAAATAAATAGTCTACAGTATGAACATAACTTTTTGTTGTTTAATATTTTATTTAATTATACTATACATAATAGTGAGTTTGGATTACTTATTTGCACAAGAATACAATGAATCAATATAATTGAATCAGTATTGTTCCCTAGCATTTCCCCTTTCCCTGTCCTGATACTTCACCCTTGTTCCTTTCTCCTCCTTTATTGTTCTCCTTTCTATTTTCAATAGATCCCCTACTTTCTTTTCCCTCTCTAGCTTTCACATGTGAAAGAAAACATATGACCCTTTGTGGGCTCTCTTAGTCCAGGTGAAGCCCACCAAACATCTGAGGAGGCTGTGGCGATGGAGTTGAAAGAAGACCTCCCAAGCCCAGTTTCAAGAATTTGATCCACTTTTTTATTGCATAGGCAAGTTTTTCATGTATATCCTGTTACTGGGCAGATTAATCTGAGGGTAGCATAACTCAATGAGCTAGCAACATGCTTATGAGTTGTGACCAATAGGTTAAAAGGTCAATGGCAGAAAAACAGCAGGAAGGGAACATTCTGAGCACTCAGGAAAGGCCAGGTTACCATGGTGATGGGGCCTAGTTGGGTTAGTATGCCAACCGCAATATCTGATTTCAGTGTGGTGAACCCATATGGGCCCAACAACCCTTGACTTTCTGAGTATGGTGCATTTCACCTAATATGATAATATAAAGTTCCATCCATATTTTTATAAATGGTATAATTACATTCTTTTTATGGATGACTAATCAAATAGATTTGCATCGTTTTTTTTCACTCCACTTTGATTATAGCTGCACATGTACCTTGCCCATTCTACCAATTTCTGTCTTGGCTTAATTATTATCCACTGGATAATGTATGTCAACATCAAGTCCCTTGTGACCCATGTCAAAAAGTAACACATATTTTTCTCAAAGTTCTGATTAGCATTTCTTCCCTCATTTAAACATTTTTTTTTCACTCCTGTAACATTATTTCCATTATTTTGGAGGGGGGGAGTGGTGGGAAGCTAGAATATACCATGCCTGTGTGTGAAGGAGGAACAGGAGGAGGAAGAGAAATCACTCTGCTCTTAAGAGGATGAGTGAGGAAAAGGGATTCTTTTTATAGGAGAACTAATTAGAAAATGATCTCCTTTTCTCAGGGCCAGCGTAGCCCCACATGGTCCATTGCTTGACATACCACCCTGACAAGTTTTCTGGTGTGAACTTCAACCTACCTATTGTAACCCTGGTTCAAATGACCACTTTTTATATCCATTAACATCCCAGAAGTTCTTTAATACTTTTTGTCAGGAACTTCAAAACAACCCCTCTCAACCAAACTCCTAGGATATCATTTTATTATGTAGATTGTTTTCTTTCCTTTCTTAAAGGTTTTTGATGGTTAGATTACCATCATCTATAGATTCTAATTCATCATTTCTCTTCGCTGTTTCCATTTTTACTGTCTTTTATTGAATATTCTGAAAAATAAATTTTAATTGGCAGATAGTTAAACATTCTTATTATGTTATCAATTTTATTATACCTTCTATTTTCAAATTTCTTTTTAGCTTTCAAACTTACACATTGTATAAATAAATCCTTTCAGTGCTTTCCCAGTTCACTAAAATCAATTCTAACGTGATCTTGGTGCCACCAGCTTCATGGTGCTATGTGGTGAACTGCATGTAAACTTTCTTCAGCTTGGAAGGACTTGTTTTCAATTTGCCGAATTAAGTCTCTAGAGCACATTTTACAAAGTCTATACATATTTTCAACTACACTGTTATGACTGTAAAGAGAAATGTGTTTAATGTTTTTTTTTTACTGTTTTCATTATGATACTTTATACTTGATTCGTGATCTCTATCAAGAACTAGACTTTAAAAAATGATTTTTTTTTCAGAAGAAGCGAGTTTAATTATTGATTGATGTATTCACAGGAGAGAGATGATGAAAATTGAGATCACAATATATTTTAGAAAATCACTAAACAACTTCTTTATAGTTTAGTATTTATAAAATCAAATATTTCACATGTGCTTGGAAAAAAAGAGGAAATTCACAGGACTGGTATAGATGACTTTTAAAAGCTTTGATTGAGTCTGTTCAATACAAATTGTTGGATTTTTAAAATTTTTTTCATTATTTTATTTTATTTTTTCATTACTTTTTAAAAATTTATATATGACAGCAGAATGCATTACAATTTATATTACACATATAGAGCATAATTTTTCTTTTTTTTTAATTTTTAGAGCACAATTTTTCATATCTTTGGTTGTATGCAAAGTATATTCACACCAATTCATGTCTTCATACCTGTACTTTGGATAATAATGACCATCATATTCCACCATCATTTCTAACCTCCCTTACCCTCCCACCCCTCTGCCCTATCTAGAGTAGGTCTATTCCTCCCATGCTCCCCTTCCCTACCCCACTATGAATTAGCCTCCTTATATCAGAGAAAACCTTTGGCATTTGTTTTTTTGGGTTTGGCTGAATTGTTGGCTTCTTTAAATATGCTATATTAACCCTAGTAATAATGTCCTGTATTGACACAATGAATCTGGTATTTATATTGATTTTATTTGTATCATAACACTTTTGTTATTAGTAATGCATCTTCGTACCTCTTAATCATTTCTAAAGAAGTCCAGTACAATTAATATTCTTTTATTCACACACAGCACAATTTATAGGTGTGGTGAGTAAAGAGTATATATCCAATAACAGAAAATCCCTAAATTAAATAAAGGATGCTTGACTACAAATTCATCTTGCTTTCTAAAGTGCTGGACTTATTTCTATAAGGCTCTAGACTACTCATCTTTGTCAATACAATAAATTGAGTGGCTATAAATAATAAAATATACTACTCATGATTCTGGAGAATGAAAGTCCAGGATAATGTGTTAGGTTTTGGTAAAGTTTCTTTCTGAGTTGTTTACTGTGATCTCATATATTCATATCACTTGGGAAGAGCAAATAACTTCTTGGCCTTCATATGAGGATAATAATGTCATTCATGACAGTTCTACCTCTTGTCCTACTTACCTCTTAAAATTTATAAACATTATGATTTTTGAATCAAATTTTAATATACAAATTTAGGAAGACACAAACATTTGCTCTGCACAATTACTCTGAGACCAAGCATGGTGATGTGTGCCTTTGATCCCAGCAACTTGGAAGGCTGAAGCAGGAGGATCACAAGTTTTAGCCCAGCCTCAGCCATGTAGAGAGACCCTGTCTCAAAATAAAAAATAGCAGTGGCTGTGGATAGAGTGTCCCAGGTTTCATTCCTCAGTACTGAAAAACAAGATACTCTTGGATATAAACAACATGCAGATATGAAAATATTTTTCTTGTGTAACACAAAGGAATTATTAACAATATAAGAAATAATTGTTACCTCATGCCCATTACCATTGTAAAGTCAAAAGATGCAAATTAATTTAATTTATAGAGTTTAACATAAAAGAATATAGCCATTCATCCAATACAAAATTGAGATATCTATTATTATAGGTATTAAACATAATAATAATAATAATAATACCCTCAAGAAATTCTGCATATGAATTGAACAACTCAAATCTTTGTTTTATTTTTGGGAAAGGATATAACCTAAAAAAGTGAAATTAGGTGGATGGACCTCAAAGGCTGCTTCTTTATTTGTAACAAATAATTTCTTTTCAAAACTCAAAAGCACAGATTATGGCAAATAAGAAATAGTTCATCCGAAAGGTGATAGGATGTAGTTTGTAATAACAAAATTTTTTTATGTTGGTCTGGAGTTTAAATTCCCCATTTTAAACATGTACAACATGACACTTTTAGCTAAGCTTAGAAAGTATTATTCTTGGTGACATAAAAAATAAAACTCTAAACAATATATGTAAGAAGTGCGAAGATATTTAAAATCTATTGGTAGTTAATCCAGTGGTTTAGTAATGTCATAAAATGTCCAGGTATTTTATTTTTCTATTCTTTTTTCCATCAACTTTGTGAGTTAGCTTTATCCTCATGCTATAAAACTCAACATTTGGAGATTACATTTGAAAATGATAAAAAGAAAAGTGCAATCATTCCCAAAAGACCCCTCAATGGAATTTTTCTTTTTTCCTCATTTATTGATGTACTTCATTTTCCTATGACAAGCTTAATTCCTGACAGGTTGACTGGCATCAGTGAGTTAAATTAAATAAAACACATATCTTTTTCTTGGTCAGACTTCTTAAAGCATATGTCCCCATGGGTAGGAGCACATGACATTAATTTTAGTGTTATGTTCAGAAAATTAGGGAATTTTATCGAATGATGTTTTGTGACCCACTCATATTATCTTCTATAAAATCCTTTTCACTGGGGCTGGGGATGTGGCTCAAATGATAGTGCACTTGCCTGGCATGCGCGTGGTGCTGGGTTCCATCCTCAGCACCACATACAAATAAAGATGTTGTGTCCGCCGAAAACTAAAAAATAAATATTAAAAAATTCTCTCTCTCTCTCCCTCTTTAAAAAAAAATCATTTTCAGTGTACTGCTATTTACTACAATAGGAAATGTAGGACAATTTTGAAGGTGGAAATGAAAATTCCAGATTGAGAAGAAAGATAGATATTAAGTTAATATTTTATAAGAGGATATAAAATGGACCTAAGGGCTTTAGGAAGTGATTTGGCCTAACTATGTAGATTTTAGGATGAAGCCATAATTATGGACTATTTCACTGATGCAGAGTGAAAGGACATGGGAAGAAGATTGAAAATAAGTATTTTAGCAATATAAATATTTTTGTAAAACAAAGGCAGCAAAATTTCTGGGATTCTGGAAAGTAGGCATCACAGTAGAAACAGAACCCATTGTGGAAATTGATTTTTGTTTATGTGAATTTGAGGACTTAATTGAATGAGTGTATTTGGAATGTCCTGGCATACATTTTTAAAAGTTAAATGGAAAATTATACACAAATATACTCTAATATGTTTTGCTCTTCTAATTAATCTAAATGAAACAATAAAATATACAAATTTGTTATTCTTAAGTAGGTAAGCTAATATTAAAAATGTTAGAATTCTTCCACAGTAAGAAAATAATTTTAATGCAAGTCACTCTGTTTATTCCTGTATATATTGTCTCCTTTTTCTACTGATATTTATATAATTCTTGGAATTTATTTTTACATAAGCAGCCGATAACTTATGATCTTTATTCTTCCATGCATATAAAAATATTGACATATGTTGTTGGCATATGTTGGCAGCACCACTTAATTACAGATTATTAAAAAGCACTTTTCTCAATATGGAGATATTATTTACAGAAGAACAATAAGAAAATGTTTACAAATTAGTTATATAGGTAAAGCTATTCAGAAAATTAAACTTGACCTTGTATATCCTTAAAACTAGCCTTAATATTACACACAAATACAGAATTGGTTATAAATGATAACTAAACAAATTGATCCAAATTTTCATATAAATATGGAATATGCATACTCTCAAGAAGACTATCATTAGAACTGATGGTGCCACAACTGCAACATTTCAATGAACACAGACTTACCTGGTGAGCAAAGAAGAAGTACAATTTGCATGATTTAATGATATTAAATAATAGTTTATTTTACTTTATTTTATTTTCATTGTTTATACAGAGAATGGTAAATATACTTCTAAGAATAGTATATTTTAAAACAGAAAACATTCAAATACTTTTAATCTTCATAGGAATACTTTTTATTAACTCTAATTTTTGTTTATTAATAGTTTTCTTTCATATTTCCCTTACTTTTGAGGCTGTATTATATGTAAAAAATAATGTACTACCAACATTAAACACTACCCCAGTTTAGAAGGGTAGATATTAAATATATATTCAGCTATCTTGTAACTAAACAAATTCTGGGTATAGTATGTGTCAATATTTGGTAAATGCCAGTTTGATAGTAAATCTTTGAGTTAAAAATCATTGAAAACAAATTTTAATATATAATTGTTATAGAAATTGCATTTGCATTCATTTTGCTAAATTATATTGTATAGTCAACTATTTATTATTATGGGCCCACATCAAGATAGGTAGGTGAAGTCTTAATATTTTCTGACTAACAAGAGTATTCAATGTTTTTCTAGAAATGAGTTAGAAAAGTGAGAAATTTCCTATGGTATACATTTAGCTTGCATAACTTTAAAAAAAGAGTATTTATTTTCCAATGAAGAAAACAGTAAACTTTTATAGTCCAAGCATCTTTGAAAAATGACTATTTTGGACAAATTATTTTATATTTAATACAGAATTTTAGTAAGTATTTGAGACGATAGGCCTGTATTAAAACATGGAATGTATTTTATGTCTATAATTAAAATTTTTTTGTGTGTATTAATTAGTTGTACATGACAGTAGAATGCATTTATGCACTTTAATATATCATACATAGATGGGATATAATTTCTCATTTTTCTGAGTATACACGTTATAGAATGATATTGGTCATGCAGTCACAAATATACATAAAGTAATAATGTCGTTTCTTTCCCCCATCTTTCCCCATATCCCCTCCCCTTCCCTCCCTTAATTCCCTCTACCTAATCTAAGCTAGTGCTGTTCTTCTCTAGTGTACCCCCCACCCCCGCATTGTGAATTAGCATCCACATGTTAGAGAAAACATTTGGACTTTGGTTTCCTAGTATTTTTAAACCAAATAACTTTTGAGGTTTTCCAGTTCAGAGCTATCAAATAATTAACTGGAAATACTTAACTACACAAAAATGTTTTCTCTGAATTTAAGCTGGGTTAATAACCTCTTTTCCTTATTAAATTGTACACAATGTGTATTAATAAATAAAACAGAGCTCTGATTGGTAACATCTTCCTATCAGAATCTCCACTTAAGAGATTATCAACCACAGTAAATTCCTCAAAGTTGTGACAGAGAATATGGTTATAATGTATTCAATAGGATTTCCCTGGTCTTTTCTTTCATTTTCATAGTCTCCTTACCTCTGCTACTAAGTTTATTTCCCTGGAGCTTTAGTTTCTTTGTCTTCTGCTTTTGTTTTTTTTTCCTATTTGTCTGAAGTCCAGCAATAGAAAAGATCCTGAAAAATAGACTTTCCTTTACAGTTTATTTTTTTTAAATAACAGTTCATCTTATTTTGATACATTAACAATAAATCTATTTAAGAAGGTTGGAAATCCTACACAAATACTGGTTTTGTTATATTTTGTTCATTATAAAAATGTACATACCCTCACGTGCATTCTGCTTATAATTACATCAAGGAGAATGCAATTTCTCTCAGAAAGTTCTGGAGAATTTTCCAGACTTATTTTCCTTTTAATCTACTTAGGATCTGAAGAAAACAGTTCTTCCCATTTTGACTTATTAAGGAAGTACAAAAGTTGGCATGCACATTCGAGTATGTGCTTCTAGTATTGTAAGAACTATGTAAGACCTTCCTTCTCCTTGTTTTTATGTTTTTTTCCCCCCTAATGTTCTGTATATCTGCCACAGTGAATCTCTTCAAAGTTTAAAATATACTTTGAAATATTTAGGCAAAATCTTATAACATTGGTAATCAATTTTGACAACCTGGAAATACAGTGATGATTACAAGTACCAAACTGAGAAAGAGGTTGCGTTTGCAAATCTTTGTTGTGACACAAAGAATCTGGTTATAATGTATTCAAAAGGATTTCTGATTTCTAGCAAATGAAAAACATTCCTGTCTTCAAACTGGAGTTGGAAAATTGGTTTCATTTTTTAATAAATTTCTGTAATAATCTATTTTATTTTACTACTATTGTGCCTTCTATAAACCCCTTTTGGGTTGTGATTAAGTAATTTTTAATAAACAATGCTGATTATAAATCAACATTGATTAAGATTCACTATTGCCTGAAATTGGTCATTTCTGATTTTTTACTCCAGTATGGAAGCAAGAAAAACATAGAAGAGATTTATTTTTTTTAAAGTAATGATTTTAAATGTGGTTGTTCTACACAGAGAGCTATTTAAAAATGATTAGTCCAGACTAATAACAAAACATTATACTTTATTCTGAGACATTGCTTTTTCCCAATCCAGGAAATTTTGAATGAACATAGTAATGTAGCACCTTCCTGAAAATGGAATTAATCTCATTTGAAGATATTCTTCAAAGAAGTCAAAGAGGTAGAATTGGTTAGTGTTGACAGGACTTTGGTTGCAGAGGAAAGTCTATTTTCTGAGTTAAAGGGATATGCAAAAATGCCCATTAAAACTGCATAAAAAAAAATTAGAATTGGTGGTCTGCCTTGCTACAAGGTATCAGGCATGAGGTATGTTTGTTATAAAATTAGCAAAAGTTGCTTAGTGTAGACTACCTTGATGAAGTTCAAAAAATTAATTATTTCTTGTGGGGTGCAGTGGCACATGACTATAATCCCATCAGCTCAGGAGGTTGAGACAGGAGGATCACAAATTTAAAACCAGCATAAGCAGCTTTGTAAGGCACTAGGAAACTTAGGGAGACCCTGTCTCAAAACAAAAAATGAAAAAGTGCTGGGGATGTGGCTCAGTGGTTAAGCACCCCTGGGTTCAATCCAGGTGATATGAAGGTAAATATTCTAGGATATAGGTTCATTAGTTTTAAACATAGACTCAATACATGTTAATTTTCTTATTTTCTATTCAGACTTTCAAAAATTTATGTTGACATTAAATCTAAAATATATTACGTCTGTGTTTCACCTTTAACACGTACAAAGCTTAAAGTCATGCTTCCCCTTACAAGAAAAGAGCTGAGTGATCAGAAATATAAATGGATTTTCAAGGACCCATCAGAGAACTGGGTTTAGAGGATAAATTGCCATGCTGAAACTTGAAGAAATAAATAAATTTGAAGAGATACAACAAAGATCTGCTATCCTTGATAAGAAAATACTAACATTATCAACAGACAGGGTTTTTTTCCAGATTGCTGAAAACTGAGTGTAAACAAAAAACTAAAATGAGAATAAGAAAATCTTTCTTTGAGTGGGGTTGACACTTGTTCCTGGGCTTTATCTCCAGAAATGGCACCATATTCTCAGTATGATGATCTGAGAAAGATCCCCAGCAACTTTTTCAGGATAAATAAGAATAATCATGGGAGACAAGGATGGCAGAGTAGAGGAGGTTGCTTTCCAAGCAGTTCTGTGGCATGAGATCAGGAAAGCAGATAAAGAGGTGGGCGATAAAGAGGGATTTTAACTGGCATTTAATACCAGGCTCTCAGAACAGCTTAGGCACTCATAAGCTTGAATAGAATAAAATTAAGAAAAAAAAGGAAAAAACCCATACCCAAAGTGGGCAGTCACTGGAGCAGATTTGCTATGGGCAAATTGGAGAGGGGGAACAATAAAATTCATATTTCAGGTGGCACCTTGACATGTCTTAATATGGAGAAATCAAAGACATTGTGATACTGACCCTGTTCATGAGGGACACTGTATTCTCATGTAGGAAAGACTCTGAATGTCTCTCAGCTGTCTGTGGAGAACCAAGGCAGAAGCCATCCCCCTTTTGC
Organism: Marmota marmota marmota; assembly: GCF_001458135.2. Lineage (NCBI taxonomy): Eukaryota > Metazoa > Chordata > Mammalia > Rodentia > Sciuridae > Marmota > Marmota marmota. The sequence goes on from NW_026000057.1 coordinate 45,339,573, forward strand.
TCACAGTACAGTGGCCTGCATTTATGGGACTAAACCCTGGTGCCCAGACCTCTGTAATACTAGCTGGGCCTGTAAAGCAGACCAGGCAGAGGCCCCAATACAACTCAGAGTGTGCCTAGAAAACCAAGAGAAATTCAAACATGGCAAGCATTTTACGCAGGGAAATATAGAACACTCAGACCTGAGAGATCCCAGATCCCCCTAAACCTTTGCGTTTGTCAGTCCACAGGAGCAGTTAGGATGGGTCAGGAACTCAGTTGTGTGGGATGGAGGGACTGTGCACTTTGGGACAGAGCCCAAGAAGCTGAGAAAGATACAATCTGCAGGTGATGAGGGGGCAAAGAATTGACTCCACTATGGGCATGAAACCCAGGGAGACTCCAGATAAATAGACTCCCAGCTTGGATCTGCAGCTGCTTGGCTCTGGAGGAGTGCTGCTTTAAAATCTTCAGACCTTTCACCACTCAAAAGAGCACCAGGGGACTAACCCAATTTTCAGGAGACCTGCCTCTGGGAAATCCTCTCACAGAATTTTATAGCAACTTCACCCAAAGAGTGTACCAGACAACACTCTGCAACTTCCCCCACCTCGTACTGCTAAGAAGCATAGATGAGAATTTTTTGAAATCCAACAGGCAATTGAGCAACACACAAAAAAGGACTTGTCAGCCTGCAGTTACTATTCTTGTGCACTATACATACCTCAAGAAAAAGTGGAAAGAAAGACACTTGGGGGGCTGGGGATGTGGCTCAAGCGGTAGCGCGCTCGCCTGGCATGCATGCGGCCCGGGTTCGATCCTCAGCACCACATACAAACAGGGATGTTTGTCCGCCGAAAACTAAAACAATAAATATATTAAAAAAAAAAAAAAAAAAAAAAAGAAAGACACTTGGGAACAAACATATTTTCACTGAAAATTTTTGACCACCACAACAGAAACAGTTCCCTAATTTTTTTAATCAAGAAGCTTAGTTTTAATTATTTGTATGCTGAATTGTTCATGGACATTTGTACATATACATATTTGTCTAACTTTTCTCATTTCTAGCATTTCTTGAAGGAAGTTATTTTTCATTACTCTTTTAAGGGGTAGGGTTTTTTTATTAGTATATATTTTGGTTTTGTTTTGTATTATTTCCACTTGTCTATTTTTCTTGATTCTCTTTCTCTCTTTTCTTTCGCTAGGAGCCAAATTCTATTGTTCTCTCTTTCACATTTATTTTGTTTACTTCTACTTTGTCTCCTCCACCCTCACAATCATCACATCCTACATCTCTTCTGAATTATCCCTGTTCACTTTTTGAAATAACAAACTCTTTTGCAATCTTAATGTTTTTATTGTTGGCAGTTGCTTACCATTCCATTTTTGTTTATAGTGTCTATTAACATTGTAGATGTCAAAATGTGAACCAAGTACTTAGTTTAATGTTATATATTGTTTGCATTGATTGTTTTTATTATTTGTTCACCCTTAAACCTGAGAGGGACTCACCCCTAAACTTGATAGCCATTATAAGTTCACAGGTAGAAACTCTGCCACCCTAGACTCATAATGATATATAGGTAGACAAACAATACGAAAAAGCAAGAGAACAAAGCATCTAAAAGAAACCAAAATAATTAAATAGAATCCATGGATACCACAGTGGAGGAAATATCAGAAAAGAAATTTAAATGTTAAACTGATCCGTGAGGTAAAAGATGCTGTGAGGAGTAAAATCAGACAGAAAATACAGGAAGTGACAGATTACTTCAATAAAGAGAGATTCTGAAAAAGAGCCAAATGAAAATCCTTGAAATGAAGGAATAAACAAACCAAAATAAAATACAATGAAAAGAATCATTAAAATCCTAGACCATCTGGAAGATAGAGTTTCAGGCAATAAAGTCAAAATATATAATCTTGAAAATAAAGTTGACCATGGAGAAAAAGATGTTGAGAGACTATATGAACAGAGGTTTCAAGAAATATAGGATAATACAAAAAGACCAAATTTAAGATTTATCAGGAGAGATGAAGGCTATGAAATACAAACTAAAGAAATGCATAATATTTTCAATTAAATAAAGTCAAAAATTTTTTGAAACTTTAAAAATGAAATGGAAAATCAAATACAGGAGGCATACAGGACTCTAAACATATAAAAGTATAATAGACACACTCAAAGTCACATTATTATAAAAATGCCTAACATTCAAAATAATGATAGAATTTTAAAGGCAGCCAGAGGAAAAACTACATTTATAGGGAAAGCAGTCTGCATCACTGCTGATTTCTCAACTCAGACCCTAAAAACAAGAAGGTTTTGAAATAATACATACCAGCCTCTGGTATGTATCTATTTTCTTTCAGAGCCTGGTATGTATCATTTCAAAACCTTCTTGTAGTTTTTCCTCTGACTGCCTTTAAAATTGTGGCTAGTATGTGGGTAAAAGGGCACAGTCATACATTTCTGCTAGGGTGGCAAATTGATTCTATCACTTTGGAAAACAGTAGGGAGATTCCTCAGAAAATTTGGAATGGAACCACCATTTGACCTCAGTATATAACTTCTCTGTATATATCTAAAGAGTTAAAATCAGCATACAATAGTGACATAGCCACATCAATGTTTAAAATAGCTCAATTCACAATAGCTAAACTATGAAACCCATCAAGGTACCTTTCAATAGATAAATGGATAGAGACAATGGTGTATATATGTAATGGAATATTATTCAGTCATAAAGAAGAATAATTTGATGACATTTGCTGGTAAACGGATGCACCTGGAGACTATCTTGCCAAGTGAAATAACCTAATCCCCCCCCAAAAAAAAAAAAAAAAACAAAGGTATAAAGTTTTCTCTGCTATATTGATGCTATCAAACAATGGGGAACCTGTTGAAGAATAGAACTTCAGTGGATTAGACAAAGATGAATAAAGGGAGGGGAGGAATGTAGGGAATAGGAAAGACAGCGGAATGAATCTGTTGTAAATTTCCTATGTGCATATATAAATACACCATAGTGAATCTCCACATCAGGTACTTCGATAAGACTGGGATCCTAATTAGAATAAGATACACTCCTTGTTTGTGTTAAGTATGTCAAAATTGACTCTAATGTCATACAACTAGAAAGAACAAATATAAAATTTCTAGAGCTAAAAAAGAAAGTAATCATTTGAGATATACAATATACAGAGTTTTCTCAAAGGAAAAACTTTCAGTTGTTTGCAGGCTTCTTGTCTCAACAAAGGTAAGCAAAACTTATTTAAGGGCTGAGGTTGTGGCTCAGTGGTAGAGCTCTCGCCTAGCACGTTTGAGGCCCTGGGTTTGATCCTTAGCACCATGTAAAATAAATAAATAAAATAAAGGTATTGTGTCCAACTACAACTAAAAAATAAATATTAGAAAAAAAACTTTTTAAAAGGTGAGTCAAGGTATTGAGTAAATGAATTGTGAACTGTACACAGATTTTCTCATAGCAAAAATGCATATGGAACCCACCCCCCCCCCAAAAAAAAAAAA
>NW_026000057.1:45344439-45351706 GCF_001458135.2 Marmota marmota marmota
TTTTTTTTTTTTTTTTTTTTTTTTTTTTTTTGTAGATGGACACAACACAATGCCTTTATTTTTATGTGGTGCTGAGAATCGAACCTGGGTCTCACCCATGATAGGCGAGCACTCTACCGCTGAGCCACAATCCCAGCCCCAGTTTTCATAATTTTTTTTTTGAGACAAGGTCTCATTATGTTACTCAGTCTGACCTTGAACTCCATGAGCTTAAGCTATCATCCCGCCTCAGCCTCTCAAGAGCTGGGACTATATAAGTCATGTGCCCCTTCACATAGTAGATTCAAATATTTTAAAATTATTCTATCATAAATACAGAATTGTATCATTGGATGCCATGTTCTAGAGTATTGGCAAAAAAAAATACATAAATAAAGCACATAACACCAAGATTCAAATTTAAAATAAATAGTTCATGCTGAAAAAAAAAGAACAAAAATGCAAATTTTAAACTATCCCTACTGTTTTTTTTTAATACTTTATTTTTTAGTTGTAGTTGGACACAATATCTCTATTTCATTTATTTTATTTTTATGTGATGCTGAGGATAAAACCCAGGGCCTTGCATGTGCAAGGAAAGTGCTGTACCACTGAGTCACAACCCCAACCCTGTCCCACTTTTTTGAAACTATACTTTATACTGCAAACATGCAAATGAATAATTACAAATATTTCTTTTACAATATTACTAAATATTACTTTTGCTATTGATTTAGTTATCATGAGTCTTTCACACCTACAAAAAAAAAAAGAATCTGAACAAAATTTGAACCTTTCCAACATTGTGAGGTTTTGGGATGAGAAAGAAACATCATGGATAGACTAAAAATGAAGGTCATGTATGAGGGTTTTTGTTTCCCATTTTATCAACTTATGTAGTCCACATCTGAGATTAGGAGAATTCACATAGCTTTGACTTGGCCTTGGGGAATCAGGATTTGTGTATTTTCTCAGGATTATGCAAGAAAAAGTTATCCTCAACAGGGTATTTTTTAAATACAATGAAATGCAGAAACAAAAAGTAGCTAAATAAGAGACTTATGCTATTTCTATTGGACAACAATATCTCATATATTGGGGAAGTGTGGGGTTACACTCTTCTATCAAGTTTAGTCTGACATAGCTTTAGTAGATTTGATGTACTCCTCCATTTGTACCAAACCCAAGAGATACCATCAATTGAAGGTAAACATAATAAAAGTAAATGCACAGTTCCACCAGTTTTTCACATACTATAGTCGTCTCTTAGCTAAAGGTAAACCCATGCTGAAGAGGTACTTTATATGCCAAACCTCCCTAATCCAAGCAGTCAATACATCTTGGGTAAGGGAAATTTAAATCCTCTAATCTCCAAACCCCATAAATTTCTTATATGGAAAAAGGGAATTTAAAATGTGATTTAATAAGAATTTTGAAATGGAGAAATTATCTTATTGGAGCTGATATCAATACAGGGATCTTTAAAACACAGAGGCAGGAGATCCAGAGCTAGTGGTAAAGAAGGTAGGAAAACGCTCAGCTGCTGGCTTGGAAGTTAGAGAAAAGATGAAAATAGGAACTGAAAAATCAAGGCCTGAAAATACATTTTAGCTTTCTGGCCTCTAAAACTCTGAGGTAATACTTTTGTATTGTTTTAGGTTATTAAGTTTATGGTAATTTGTTACATCAGAAATTTAAAAAAAATGAATACAACACGTCTAGAAATAATTTTCAATATTATCTGTGAGTGCATAACTTGAAAATTGGTTCCCATTTTAGTCACTGAGCAAAGGGGTACAAATCAGGGTAAATAGGACAGGAGAATGAGTCCTGGGCCCTATCCGTTTTTTTCCTCATCAGCAACAAAGTGATTTATGTATAAGAGATATAGAGCTTAAGGGTTCAAAGTAAAATTCTCACAAAGAGTAGAAAATTCCAGTCTATGAATAGATAAGAATATTACATATTGCCATATTTCGTAATAGTCATGTTTTATCTGAACAATGATTCTTGTTCAGTATAAATTACACTTATGATAAGATTTGAGGGAAGATTTATTACATATTCTTCATAATTTTAGCTGTTTTCATACCCAACAATGTTACAGCACATTAATTTCAGAGAATAAGACTGAAGATTACTCTATACAGGAAAATTACTGAAACAATCACATAGATTTCTATGAAAAAAAAATACTTGCAACAAGAATCAAAGGAAACCAAAATCTGGTGTGTGTATTCTTAGAGTATACTCATTTGTTTAACTATGAGGTGTTTATTTCAGATATGGCCATCTAGAGTTTTGAATTATATTAGATGAATATTCATTCTCATTATAAAGTTATTGATTAGTACTAAGTTTAATTCTTTCTTGAGATCAGAGAAGTAGTTCTTATTTTGAGTAAACATGCTTAAAGTCATTTTATGATTGAGCATAGAATGGATAAAATTCATTTCAAATTTGGACTTTTGTGTCTTGACAAGAGTATTGGATTTTACCTGCCCAACAATCTATAAGGGCAAAAGTCTGGGTTTTTATTTCTTAGATTCAATGACCACTTATGAGTGCCAGCTGGACTTATAATGAAGTGTCTGCCATTATGCTCCCCACAGTAAGCCTTCTGCCAAATTGAAAGCAAATTAATGAAAGTTGTTCACTGAAGGGAGACACTGGCATTAACATTTGGCAGGTGTTATTTGTCACCACTGCAGGATACAGTTAGTGTTTTATTTTCCTGTTGTGAGCTATGTTTACTAGAGAGGATATAACACTAAGAATAACAAAAAAATACACTATTATTTAGACATCTGTCTAGTAGATGAATAATCATTTTCCCAGCAATAAACAGATACATGAAGTAGGTTTGCATGTGTTTAAGTCAAATATTCAATTCATCTATTCAATAAAATGTATATTTGTTACATTTCAAATGCATTGTACTCCTGTGAGTACACATTATTTCATAGCTTAACCTTCATAACAATCCTTAAAACAGTTAATTATATGTATTTTATAAAAGACAAATGAGTTCAGAGATTGTTTTGCAACCTAAGTATAAAGTCAAGACCTTGCCTCTTTTAATTCTGCATTTAAAGATATGATATGTTACATCAAAAGACAGAGCATCATAGAGGTTAATTAAAGATTAAAGCACTCTGTGGTAGAAAGCAGAAGAAAGCCCTTGAATTTGAACAAGAAAGGAATTTTCAAGGGTGAAATTTCAGTCTTACCAAAAAGAAGAAAGAAGATTGAATTTGGGCTTCTCAGTCTCTGGGTGCTCAACATCAATATTGTCATTTCATCTAGTATACATCATTTATTATGCTGTGAGGGTATTTTAAATGCCTTTATTTTTATTTTTTATTTTATTATTTTTTTTATTTTTGAGAGAGAGAGAGAGAGAGAGAATTTCTGTAATATTTATTTTTTAGTTTTTGGTGGACACAACATCTTTGTATGTGGTGCTGAGGCTCGAACCCGGGCCGCATGCATACCAGGCAAGCACGCCACAGCTTGAGCCACATCCCCAGCCCCTTAAATGCCTTTTAAGCTATTATTTATTTTCCCTTACAACCTGCATATTTCATAATGACCTTCTACTTTATCACTATTCTTTCCAAAGTACCTCTTACAAGGATGTTTTTAGAAACAATCATAAATAACAATGAATCCCACCACTATGTATAATTAAAATGCACCATTTAAAAACATGGGGGGTAAAAGATCTCAGGTCTTATAAGACAAAGTACCTTTGAGAGGCCATCATACTCAAATGACATTTTTACTAAATACCTATAATTTTTATTTAATACATTTATTACAATGGTTAAAATTAAAATATAACTGACCAAACCAATTGCTGTAGAGGACACATAGCAAGTAAAAATATACTTTATTGTGAAATGGGAAAAGTACCTTGGAAAACATTTTGGAAGTTCTTAAATGTTAAACATACACATACCATATGACGTAAATATCAGCACCTATGTATTTCCCAATTAAATAAGAGTTTTTTTAGGTAAAATTTGTACATGACTATTTGTGTGTATGTGTGTGTGTAATCAGCTTTATTTGTAATAGTTCCAAACTGATAACTAATCAAAACCTTGTCAACAAATTAATGAATGAATACATTGGGTTATATGCATTTAATGGAATATTATTTAGCAATAAAATGAAATGCACTATTAATTTATGTGAAAACATGAGTGGATTTTAAAATAATTATGCCAATACAAAAAGATAGGCAAATAAAGTGTATACAGAAGTAGAAGAATTTCTAGAAAACTCTAGACAATGGAAACAATCCAATTTTTTATTGAGATTAAATTGTGGTTATCTGAGAATGGCAGATGGGTAAAGGATGATTACATGGAGGAGTAAGGAAACTTTTGGGGGTGATGGAAATGTCGTTATGATTGTGGTGATGATCTCATGATGTATTCATTTGTAAAAATGAAAATATATTCATTTTATTATACTTTAATTATATCAGCATAAGTCTGTAAAATGGTGATATACTGTGTCATTTTCCTTCAACTCTAAGTATTTAATAATTTGCTATTTATTTACAATGTTATTTTTGAATTTGTTATTTGTTATTTGGTGCTAATTTTTTTTCTTTTTTAATGTAACTGAATGTTCAAAAATATTTGTTTCTTTTTATTTTATTTAATAATATTTAATTGAAATATACCCATGTGTGTGTTTTATTCAGTTTTGTGTTGCTGTGATGAAAAGACCAAATCAGAAAATCTAAGAGAAAGAAAAGTTTATTTCAGCTCATTGTTTCAGAGGTTCAGTCCAAGGTTAGCCATAGCTCTGAGCCTGAGGTGAGATAGAATAACATTAAAGAAGAGCACAGAGGAGGAAAGCAATTCCAAATGCATTGCTGGTCCTTACAATGCCATTTGGCTTTCTTCTCCAATTTTTAGATTATTACCAGAAAACTGATTCTTTACTCCCTTTTTTTTCTTCCCAACACCCTTAGATAAAGAATGATTCCAAATGTTGGTTACACAGCTATCTTTTTTTTTTTTTCTTAGATTTTTTTAATATTTATTTTTTAGGTGTAGATGGACACAACACAATATCTTTATTTTTATGTGGTTCTGAGCATCAAACCCGGGTCCCTCCTGTGCTAGGCGAGCGCTCAACTGCTGAGCCACAGTCCCAGTCCCTTAGATTTTGATTCTACAATTCGTTGCTCTGGTTTTTCTGGTTTATCTGTTTTTTTGTTTGTTTGTTTGTTTGTTTTCTTTCTTTTCCCCCCCAGGTTTTTGGTTCCTCTCATTTGAGGAGTTAGTAAAAATTCCTTGTTCACTACTACCATAAATAAAGGCCCCATGAATGAATAACTTTTCAATGCTATTTACCTTTAATTAACTCTATAAAGGAAAATAATATATCAAAAATAATAACTTTTAGATATTAAATAAAATTGCAGAGTATAGAATACAAATTTTACTTCATAATGCAATGAAAATAATCCATTTTAAATAAGTTAAAACAAATATTAAAATGCTCATCATGCTAATTGCATTTCTCTTTGTGCAGTGAATGTAACTATTTTAAGGGTTTACTAAAGTCACTCAAATGATTACTTCTAGGAATCGTTTTCTCCTATGTATCATGGCATGAGTAAATTATTACACTTATTACTGAATTCTAAGAAAAAGTACCCATACTTTATTAAATACCCATGTTTTAAAAATAATGTGTGAAAAAAAAATTTCTAAAACTTCCTGACATACTTAGATATATTCATATAACATACAAAATTAAAATATTTATTGAAAAATTTTGAAGAAAAATTAACATGTCAATTTTTGAATAATATAATTATAAATCAAAACTTAATATTCTGAAAAGTATTAAAACTATATTTACAAGATGACAATTTTTTAAACATTCAAACAATTATTAATTTTCACTTTGAATTTTTACTTTGCTATTACAGAGTTCATTTTTTTTCCATTTAAGTCTCAAGTAATTTTCTTTATAGTAGTGAATATAAATAACAAATTGCATATATTGCATTTTTATTAATTTTAATAGAAAAGTCACTACAGACTCTTCACATATGAAAACTTCCTCTCATATGAAATTGGCTCTGTAGAAAAAAATCTGTAAAGAAAATTATATCCCACATATTATTCCACTAGTGCCATTCTAATTATTCAGATTTATGGTACTCATTGCTATGTCTATTTATACTGTGGACAATTTTCATTAAAATATATAGAAATATCTTCTATTTTCGCTGACATATGATTGACAGTAGTCATGATCCTCTTTTTGAAACTATAATTCTAACATCATTTTTTCCAATTATTTAGTTATAGATGGACACATCTTTATTTATTGATTTTTATATGGTGCTAAGGATCAAACCCTGTGCCTCAGCTTTTGAGGCAAGTGCTCTACCACTGAGCTACAATCCCAGCCCCTCTAACATCATTTTTAGTATTCGTTTGAACACAAAATTTATGAGAGTCCTTGATCCTCATAAGTTATATCAGGGTGTATGCATATCATTTAATAGACGTGATTCACAGAAAACATGTTTGATGCGGATTAACAAGAAAAAGAGTAATGAACAATTTAAACCAGATGTTAAAAAAAAAAAAAACATTTCAAAAATATAAACTCTTCATTTAAAAAAATTAAAAATTAGTCTTTTGGTATCAGAATGAAGATTCAAAGATAGAAAAAAAATTGTTACATGCTCATTAATTTGTTTTATATTCTAACAACCACAAAATCTGTGAAATATAAGGGACTTTGATGTTAATGCAATATTTGAGATTGTCATTTTTACTTTTCTCCTTGATGTTACACTTAAGTATGATATTTTGGCATGTAAGTCTTTGATATTACAAAATAATCAATAGACTCTGTTATGATAATTCAAGTAGCTCTTTTACTAAGATGAATGAGAGGGAAAAGATAGTGTGAGCATTTCTTCATCATATGCACATCTGTGAACACACATGCACATATATACACACACATCTGTGTGACTTTATTTTTAGGGTTTTCAAATTTGTACTGTATGTTTACAATAAATTTCTATTATTTTTTCCTATGGAAAGATATTTTTAACTTTGGCAAGATTTCCATTTTGCCACCTTAAAATATAATTTACATGTTTACTTAAGAGAGTAATATACACCATATTTTGGAGCAAATAAAAGAGATCAAAATACATAAATAATATTTTTTAAACAACAACTATATATATATATATATATATATATATATATATATATATATATATATATATATA
>NW_026000057.1:45356172-45374529 GCF_001458135.2 Marmota marmota marmota
AGGTGACGTCAGTTTACCATCATGGTGGCTGCTGGCCTCCTCTGTGGTCTGACCGGTGTGGAGAACCGAGATGGACCGCTTCCTTTCCCCCGTCTCGAACCCAGAATTCAGCCCTGAGTACGGTGCTTGCGCGGCTGGCAGAAACTGCAGCACTGTAACCCTGCGTCTCTATCCCAGCGCGCGTTGCAGACTCTAGCCGCGGGGTGATTTGCTGAATAAGCCGTGTTACCCTCCGTGCGACAAACCTCTCGCGTTTGAGTCCCCGTAGCCGATCCTCATGCGATGGAAATCCTTCCTCCAGGTTCCGGAGCACCCCACTATTGCTGGAAATTCCTAACAAGATATCCTTTAGCCGTCCTGACTTGTCATACTCCCACACAGTGAAGCAGCACATGGGGGTAATGCACTCCCCTCGCCGCCATCTTCATGTAATATTTTTATAACAAGAAGAATATTATAAACATGATCTTCAGAATCATCACATTTTATATATTTCTTATAATCAGGCCACTTGTCATCAAAGCTCCAGAAAGTAGTTTACATATTCCCACAAGAAGCAGTGCACTGACAGCTGACACAGTAAGACATAGACAGGCAAAGTCTGTAGTTATGATCATCAAATAATTGAAATGTTAGGAGATTAACGTTCAGATTGACGAAATTAATATCTTATTTTTTATTTTTTGTTAATATTTCAGATTTTGAATTATTTCTCACCTACTAAGCAAGATAATTATTCAACATTCATACAGTATGTGGTCAATAGGCCCTAAATAGCTGGAATTAATATATGCTTATTTGATCTGTGGATTTCTTTTGTGGGGGTCAGGAGATGGGGTACTGGGGACTAAACCTAGGGGAATTTAACCACTAAGACACATCTCCAGCACTTTTTGTATTTTATTTTGTAACAGAGTCTTGCAAATTTTGGGGGGCCTCAGTAAGTTCTGAGGATAACTTTGAACTCATGATCTTCCTGCCTCAGCATCCTTTGCTGCTCAGAATACAGTTGTGTGCCACCATGTCTGGCTCTATGCATGTTTTATAACATTTAATATACACCACAGCCCATTTAAATATTTATCATATTATCATGTCAACTATACACTCTATAATTTCAGCATGGTTTTAATTAATTAATTAATTAATTAATTAAGGTTTTAATTGCTTTCCAGTATTTAACAATCAGAAGATTTAATATAAAAAATATGGATTTTTACTTTGTCCTGAAAATTCGAAACTTATTCAGTACTTATGATATTATATTTTGGTATAGTGAAAAGTCACCAAAAAATATAGCATATCCTGCCTTCATATGCTGCCATATATCATATATGCTGCTACTCTTCATAGACCTCACAATTCCTTCTTGCTTTTATCTGGTTTGATTAATTATTTATATTATATCCCTTACCAAGGAAATGGCAATTACATTTGAGCCTCTTAAACCATTTTATGGTCTATAAAATAGCCCCAAATTAAAGGTTCCTTTATACTCAAATATCAAAACTTAAAAATAAAGACACAAAAGACCCAACTGTTCAGGTACTTTGATTGAAAGCCAGAAAAAAAAATTCAAATTTATAGGAATGCAATACACTTTAGCAAACAAAAATGTAAAATGTACAATATCTAAAATGTCTACTATACATTAAAAATTTCTAGTCTTTCAGAGGGGCAGAAAAATGTGAAACATAGAATCAAAATCAATCAATAAAAACATATACAGAAACAAAAAATATGAGTAAATTGTTAACCACAAAACAAGATAGGTATTACAAATGTGTGTTGCATGTTTAAGACCATATAAGAAAATTGAATGCTATGCATAAAAATAAAAAAGTCAAAGTTGAATAAAAATTTTAGAGATAAAAATTCAAGATTTGAAGTGAAAAATGTACTACAATCTTTAAAAGCAAACTTTGAAAATGAGTAAAATTATAGACAAAACAAGAATCAAGAGAGAGGAGATTAAAAATAAATAAACAGCAAAAACTTTAAAGATGAAATAAAAAACACAGGAACATTAGCATTTGAGACAATGACAGAGTCCAACATAATTTTATTTGGAATATCAGAAGGAGAGAAAAGAAAAGAACAGAAAATTTTTGAAAACAAAATTGGCTAATATATTTTAAAATGTAATGAAAACTATACCCACAGAGCTGTAAAAAGTCTTAAGGAATTTCAACTGTAAATACTATAATTCGATATGAATATCATCAAATTACATTGCTGAAAAACAATTGCTAAAGAAAATAAAGACCATCTCTCAGCTGTATGAAAAGACATACAAAAAAGTAACAGTGGTAAGAAAAATGGACAATTTTTCCTGAAATACTTAGAAAGCTAAAAGATGATGTGATATGATTATTATTATTTTTTTAAATCTGCTTCCACATTGACTCCTATACCCAGAGGTAAATAAATGGCAAATGAGGCCCTTTTTCAGGTTACCAAAACTTCAGATAATTTATTTTATAGAATACATGTAATGAAATAAAAAAATAGATGTAAATTTGTGTCTATACAAAGGAATAAAAATGGAAAGAGTCCCTCCCTATTCATGGGTTCACATTAGCAGATTTGAACATATTCAGAAAAGAATCCTGAAAATGTACAGACCTTTTAAATATATTTTTTAAACAACACATTGTACTAACTATCTATATAGCATTTACATTATATTATATCTTATAAGTAAGTTGGAGATAATTTAAACTATATGGGAGAATATGCATAGTTTATATAATAATACTATATGTCATTTTATAAAAGGAACTTAATCATACTTGGAGCTTTGTATCCACAGGGATTTGAGAACCTATCCTCCACCAATACTAGGGATAACTGTAATTAGAAAGTTGACAACAAGCTAATGATATATATTGTATATAAGATAATTAAATAAGATAATTAGGCAGAACAATAAGCTATTAGTTGACTTAAAATAAAATCATTAAAATAATGTAATTCATCAAAAATCATGAAGGGAAGTTGTGAAAATGAAAACAATTAGACACAAAAATAAATAACAAGATGAAAGATACAACATAGCATTTAATAACATTAAATTGAAATAGTTCAAACACAAGATGAAGAGCAGATAATCTTAGTCTTGATTAAAAATACATGTAAAGGCACAGATCAAAAATAAAAATTAAATTAAGTGTACCATACCAATATTAATTAAGAATTATGTGCATTTAGTGTTATTAGAAAAAAACATATTTCAAGATTTGAAACATTATCAATGTTTAAAGAGAGACATTTCAATGTACAAAGTCAAATCTTTAAAGGGAGTTAATCAAATAATATATGTCTTTTTCTAAAATGAGATATTTAAGTACATGCAACAAAAACTTTAAATAAAAATAGATATAAAAATACATAGTTGTAATCAGAAATGATACTATTCTCCTACAAATTGAAAACAATTTGATATTTTTGGATACTTATAAAACACTGCCCTTTCACACAGCAGCCAAATGAACTGTTTTTTTTTTTTTTTCAAGTGGATAGGGAATATTTATGAAGATACTCTACACTCTTGACCATGAAACAAGTCTTAATAAATTTAATAAGACTGAAATTACACGTAGAATTTATGTTTATCAGAAAGGAAACAAATTGATGTCAGAAAGATTAATATCCGTGCTATATAAAGTATAAAAAGTACTTTTGTGGTATGAAATGACTATCTAAATAAAGCTGATTTAAAAAATCTGAAAACAGCCCAATTATCCATTCTTTGTCAAATAGATAAACAAATTTTGGGTTACATAACCTACTTGTGTACTCATATTTAATAGTCCATTTTTCCACAGTGGAGGCTGTTGTTAACCCTAACATGAAAGTATAAATAAGATAGACAAAAAGCATGTTGGGAAATGTGTGTTGTTAATTTCCATTTAGACAAACTTTGTTATTTAAAGTTTTAATTTTATTTCCCCATCATTGAATTACATGTTGCTGAAAATTAACTTTTATGAAGGTTAGCTTGTAGATTTTGAATTATATTCAGTACCTAATTAAATCTTTCAAAATTATTCTCACAATTTCTCCTCCTTCTGACCCCTTCCAAGGCATTGACAATTTTTACAGGAAAGAAAGGAAAAGCCCTAATGATTTAATAATGAAAGTCCTTTGTTCTTTTCTTTGCTTCACTTAAACAAAGGCAAAAAAAAAAAAAATCACACTATCCTCTGCCCTTGCCTGAAAATTATTTATGAGAATTAAGTAATATCTGACTAAAAAATACAGAGAAATTTTAATTGATCAAATAGTATATCATGTTCAGGTTACCAAAGAATAAACTGAGGTGTACAGGTCTTGTTCAGAGTCAGAGGGCAAGAAAAGTGCTGAAGTCAAATGAATGATTATGTACCTTTAGATCCATTTTCTAGTTTTAACTTACCCTATGGCTGTATAATTTACTTAATAAAATGAAATATATACTTGATAAGACAGTACACTCTATTATATTGGAATTCATTTGTGTGTAAACATTATACTAAACAAAATGTGAAAGTATACTCTATTTTTATTGAAAATTCATTTATGTATAGCCATTATAACAAACAGAATGAGAAGGTTCCTTAAAAAAGTAAAAACAAAATTATCACATGATCTAAAATTTCATTACTGGTTATATACCAAAAATAAATTTAATCAATATGGTTGAAGAAACATCTACCCTGGCTGGTTTACTGTAGTACTATTCACCTTAGCCAAGAAATAGAAACAGCCTTCATGTTCATGAATGGATAAAGAAAATGTGATACATGGCCAAAATGAAACAGTATTTAGCCATAAAAGGGTAAAATATTGTCATTGGTGATTACACAGATGAAACTTTAAAGGTCATTATGATAAGTGAAGTAAGCCTTACACCAAAAGAACACAGAATCCACTAATTTGTGGAATGTAAAAGTGTTCTTCTAATATAAATTGAGAATAGAATGGTAGTTATTAGAGGCTAGGAAGAGAAGGAAGGAAAAGGAATAGGGAAAGTTTGTTAATGTATACTAAGTTACAAAAATATAGGTTGTGGTGATCTATTGCATAGCAGGGTGATGATAGTTTGTGGTATTGCACTGTGTATTTCAAGAAAGCTGAAAGCGAATAAAAGATTCTCATTATTTTCACCACAAAGAAATGATGTGTTTGAAACGATACGTGTACTCTGATCTGGTCATTAAAATATGTTTGTACACCAGGATATATGACAAACATCACATGGTATCCCATAAATATATATAATATTTATGTGTCAATTAATTTTAAAAAATTAATACCATTTGTTCCCTGCATGCTATTTAGAAACCATATGAATTACTAAGTCAAGAGAAAAATGACATTGTTAAAGTGCATAATTTATTTGGTCTGCTTGATGTAAGTCAAATATTAAAAATTCATTACATAAATCCAAGGATATATTTCTAATTACAAGATTATTGTTTGCTCTAATAATTTGTTCATTGCTGTATATGGAATTTTAAAACAATGCAATAGCAAGAAACACTACTCTAGGATATGAATCCGTTATTTCATTTCTGCTGACATGAAATATTATGTTCATTATTCATTTTCTCTAATATTAAAGAAAATGTTATATTTACTTTATTACAAATAGAAAAGGATATGAAACCATAATATTCAGAAACCAGCACCACAAATTAAAAGCCCAAAACCAACAAACAAAGAACCCATAAATGATAGCTAAGCTGCTATTGTGAAGGCTGTACATTTTCTTTTTTTGACTCTGAATGCTCTTTAAGGATGGAAATCTCCATATTTGTTGACATAAAAGATGGGCTGAGTAATGCATATGGTTCTGGTAATATATCTGCTTCCTGACAACAGTTAGTTCATTGTCGTTCAAATGCCACATTATTATTTTTTTAATTTTTAGTATTAACTTTTCTTCTCTTGGCAGGTATCCAGATGAAATTTTTGTGTATAACAATAATATGAATAGTTAGAGATGAATTTACAGAAATATTTTTAAATGTAAAGAAAATGCAAGGAGCTGTTTTTGCTTCTGAACTTTAGCAAAATAAACAAAAGATGATATTCTAAAGGTACTCATCCTTTTTCACAATGGTATTGTTTTCACTCTAAATTAGGTTTTCTGGCTTTTTTTTTAACAAGCTAATTAATTTCTACACAGCAATCTCTTTTCTATCACAAGTGAATGTGTTACTGAGAGATGGAAAATGATATTGGAATGATTAGGGAATAAGAAATACGAAGTGAATTATTTTCTAACATCAAGACACCAGTAATTTTTTAGATACCTTTATTTATTTATTTTTATGTGGTTCTGAGGATGGAACCAAGTACCTTACACATGCTAGGCAAGCACTCTAACACTGAGCTATAACCTCAGCCCCCCAGTAATATTTAAAAATATTTTTAACATTTGTTAATATATTCAACATTTTGCTCAGCGCTTATATCTAGAGAGCTCTTGAAGAACCTGAATGAACTTGTGCCATTTCTGAGGAATTTTCCTTTTCCATAGCTTAGACCATTACTCTCTCTGAGAGAGTTGACTTTCACAAGCTTATTCATACAAAGAAAATGTTATTACAACTCTCCTCCACTATCATTCTTTATTTTATCCATAGAAAAATGATCTGAGCTAGGAACATGATCCAATAAAAATAGATACATGCCTGAGACCATCCTTGCATGTGACTGAATTTCCTCCCTGGCTGGGTGTGAGGCACTGGGTCACTTTTAATGTGGCAGAGCTTTCCGCACCCTTCTTGAGTTTGAGAGCTTGTTCGAGTGGAGGCATGTCTCACCACTGTCCCAAAGATCCAATCATTGCCCCTGACCTTGCAACACTGCCCCCCCTTGACCTTCATTGGATGGGATTTTCCCCAGAATTCTTTGTTCCCCAATAAAAGCCCTCTCCCTAGTGTGCTTTCTCTCTCTCTTGCTAGCTTCTTCAGTAAAACCTCGCTGCCCCCATGGGGAGTTTGAGGATGAGTGCTCCCTGAGTCCTCCAGGAGCTGGTTTAAAAGTAAAGTGGTGTTGGTGTCTTTAATTTAAACCTCCTGAGAATTTTCCTGCCTGACTGAACCCGTTCACACCTTCTGTGCTGGCCACAGACTAAAGATACCTTCCTGTAAAAATTAGGTAAGCCAGAAATTTTAATAAGTTACAATTGATGCCTGTGAATGTAGTTCCAGTTCTGTGTGTCCAAGTTGAATTCAAATTATTCCTCATTGATTGAAAAGAGCACAAATGGAAGGGAAAAAAAATACACTATTGAAAAAAATCAGAAAGATAAATAAATATTCAGAAGAAAACAGAGATTAGAAAATGCAATATAATTATATTTGTTCTAGTAGATATACATCTATATAGATATAGATATATACATACACTGAGGATTGGACCCAAGGTACTTGATCACTGAGGCACATACATAGCCCTTTTGATTTTGAGAAAGGGTCTCACTAAGTTTCTTAGGGCCCCACTAAGTCACTGAATCTTGTCTTGAACTCTCTAGCCTACTTCAGACTCCCAAGTCACTGGGATTACAGGCGTGAAGTGCAAGGGCTATCAGTTTCTTTTGCTATTAGTCCCTGCTACAGTGTTTGCTTTTCATTCTCCATTATTAAAGTTAGAACTTGTTTCTCTTTCTATTAACAAATGATTCCAGACTTACAGGTAAAGCATTCAATATTTTATATTCCTTTAAAAGATGTTTTGGTCTTCTTTTATTTGTCATATTTTAAGCTTTGGGTACTTTAAACTTGCTCTCTTAGAACAAAATAATTAGTTCCTTTGCCTAATCTTAAGAGGGTCACTAGGGAACAGAATGTTTGAAAGTGAAGAGTAAAATCTTCCCTTGCTTGAAGGAACAGAAGGATATAACTCAAAGCAATATAACTTTCAAAATGTCTAACCTGATAAAGTGTTGAGAACATTCTCCAATTCCCAGTCTTCTATTATGTTCAGGGTAAAATCACTCAAAAATATTCAATGTTGTTCTGCTTTTTTAATATCATAATATTGCTCTTAAAATATTATTTTAACACAATAGTTTAAAGATTCAAACAGCAAAGTGATATGTCCTGTAGATACGAACATTTACATTTAATACACTATAATTGCACCTATGTGTCTTGTGTGATGATGATGCACTAAAGTATTAAATTTTGGTGCACTGAGGCTGAGAAACAAAAGGACAGTCAGTGTAGGTAATGAATGACTGGGACAGGAAGATGCGGGCTGATTCAAAAGGAAACAATACTTCCAGAGCACTTCCCTCTCCACCAACCTGATGCAAAGGTTATCTTCTTCAAGGGAATTATTCTTCCCTGCAAGGAGTTGTAAATGAGTAGCCCCTGAGTGGCTTGCTCCTGTCTTGCATCAGACCAAGTTTTGGGTCCTTTAGATAGGATGGAAGAAGAGAGCATGAGAACAAAGGAAATCTAAAACAGTACACCCCCACTCCCTCAGGCACCAATTTGGACCACCTCATCTGCGCAGGATAGAGAGGTGTCTATCTCTCTCTGCTCCAGCATTTAAATAAAACTGCTCTTGCCTCTATATTTCTTGGGTGTTCAATCTTAAACACCAGGGGAATGGGACTCAGACCACATTTTCAACACTTGCATCACTACTGACTTCTCAAAATAGTGAATAGTAGTAAAATATCTTTGTTGAAATATAAAAAAAGAAGTAATTTTTCTTTCTCCATATTTGAAAGTAAAATAAAACATGAGTCTTGCGGCTTCATTAATTCAAAGTGAAATACAGAGCTTTAAAGTTTTTCTTTTATATAAATGAATATTTCATAATTCTTACAACAAATATGTTGAGCGGGGAGTCAAAAAGGCAGTATACATAATCGGGTTCAACTGGGACGATGGGGGCTGGTCTGAAAGGAAAGAAAATCAAATGCTAATATTTCCAGTGCCTTCACCCTCTTTCCCCAACTGTTTTCAAGATGATCTGCATCTAGGGAATTGTCCCTTCCTACAGGGGCTGTTAATGACTGCTCCCTTCCTGCCTGGACCACTGGGCAGGCTGGGCATTGGGCGGCTTCCTTCCCAACCTTGGATCACTGCACCTTTGGCCCACCTTTTGGTCTTCAGTCACTTTGGTCAGGAGTCACATGCTCAGGAGTTGGGCAGGAGAGGCCATGAAAACAAAGAAATTCTAAAATGTATAAAAAGGGTGGGACACCCTCACTTGCTCAGATATTCAGGTCTGGGGATCCCTTCTCTGCAGAGAAGTCTGACTCTGTTTTATCCTTGCTTTCTATGCTTGCCTTGGTGTTTCTAGAGTGTTCATTCTTCAACATCTGGGGAAATGGAACTCATCATCACCAGTAACAATGTGATCTTAATATAATTGTCAATTTAGTTTGTTTTGTAAATTAGACATATGTTTGAATTTGGCAAATATTATACAATAATTTGTTTTGATAGTTAGCATTGTGTTACCTGTAATATCTATTTAAATTTTGCATATATTGTTAACTCCAGTCAACAAGCCTGTCTTTTTTTATTTAGTTAGTTACTTTTATTAATAATTTGTTGGACATGTCAATGGGATTCAGTGTGTTATGTCCATACATGCATATAGCATTCATTGGTCTTATCCAACCATACTTCCACTGCCCCATTGCATATTTCTCAACCTCTAGAAATCATTATACTACTTTCAGTTTGATTGTTTTCAGTTTCCTCAACTGAGACAGAGTGTGGGGTATCTATTTTTCTTTGTAAGAATAATGCTAATAAATGTAATATTCTCTGGTTTCATCCATTTTTCTCCAAGTGATAATTTCATTTAAATAATTTTCCATATATCCAAGTTTCTGATTTCAGTATATTTATTCATTGACTGAAACTGCTTTCAGATTTCTATCTTAAGGATACAGATAGAAAATCATTTAATAGGCCTTTAAGAAAAAATTACCATGTACTACGTAGAATTCTATAGAGATTTTTTAAGCTTATAAAATTTTTTGAGTAGGCACTTTTATGATTAATTTTATAAAAATTGATTAAATTAAATGACTTATTCCAGGTGTGAAATCAGTAATTCATAGTAGATATTTTTTCTCAATGTCTCATTCTCTTCCTATTGTGTTTTTGCTCACCAATTCATTTAAAATTTTTCTTTTTTTATTTATATATGACAGTGGAATGCATTACAATTCACATTACACATATAGAGCACAATTTTTCATATCTCTGGTTGTATACACAGTATATTCACACCAATTCGTGACTTCATACCTATACTTTGGTTAATAATGATCATCACATTCAACCATTATTAATGACCTTATGCTCGCTCCCTTCCTCTACAACCTCTCTGCCCTACCTAAAGTTCTTCTATTCCTTTGATGCTCCCTCTCCTTATCCCACTATGAATCAGCCTCCTTATATCAAATAAAACATTTGGTATTTGGTTTTTTGGGATTGGCTAACATCACTTAGCATTATCTTCTCTAACTCCATTCATTTACCTGCAAATACCATGATTTTATTCTCTTTTATTGCTGAGTAATATTCCATTGTGTATATATGCCCCACTTTTTTTATTCATTCATCTATTGAAGGGCATCTAGGCTGGTTCCATAGTTTAGATATTGTGAATTATGCTTCTATAAACATTGATGTGGCTGTGTCCCTGTAGTATGCTGTTTTTAAGTACTTTGGGTATAGACCGAGGAGAGAGACAACTGGGTCAAATGGTGGTTCCATTCCCAATTTTCCAAGAAATGTCCATACTGCTTTCCATATTGGCTGCATCAATTTGCATTCCCACCAGCAGTGTAGCAGTGGAACTTTTCCCCCACATCCTCACCAACACTTATGGTTGTTTGTCTTTATAATAGCTGCCATTCTGACTGGAGTGAGATGATATCTTAGAGTGGTTTTGATTTGCATTTCTCTAATTGCTAGTGATTATGAAAATTTTTTCATATATTTGTTGATTAATTGTATATAATCTTCTGAGAAGTGTCTGTTAGGTCTTTAGCCCATTTATTGATTGGGTTATTTTATTAATTGTATTTATTTATTTATTTATTTGGGTGCTTAGCTTTTTGAGTTCTTTATATAACCTAGAGATTAGTGCTCTCTCTGATGTGTGAGGGGTAAATATTTGCTCCCAGGATGTAGGCTCTCTATTCATGTCACATATTGTTTCTTTTGCTGAGAAGAAACTTTTTAGTCCATCCCATTTATTGATTCTTGATTTTAATTCTCGTGCCACAGGAGTCTTATTAAGCAAGTTAGGGCCTAATCCCACATCATGAAGATTAGGGCCTACTTCTTCTTCTATTAGATGCAGGGTCTCTGGTTGTATTTCTAATTTCTTGATCCATTTTGAATTGAGTTTTGTGCATGGTGAATGATAGGGGTTTAATCTTATTTTGTGCATAGGGATTTCCAGTTTTTCCAGCACCATTGTTTCTCCAATGAATGTTCTTGGCACCTTTGTCTAATATAAGATAATTGTACTTTTATGGGTACTCTATTCTGTACCATTGTTCTACCAGTCTGTTTTGATATCAACACCATGCTGTTGTTGTTGCTATTGGTCTGTAATATAGTTTAAGGTTTGGTATAGTGATGCCACCTGCTTCGCTCTTCCTGCAAAGGATTGCTTTAGCTATACTGGGTCTCTTATTTTCCAGATGAATTTCATGATTGTTTTTTTTCTATTTCTATGAGAACTGTCATTGAAATTTTTATCAGAATTGCATTAAATCTGTATAGTGCTTTTGGAAGTATGGTCATTTTGATAATATTAATTCTGCTTATCCAAGAGCAAGGCAGATCTTTCCATCTTCTAAGGTCTTCTTTGATTTCTTTCTATAGGGTTCTGTAATTTTCATTATATATATCTTTCATATCTTTTATTAAGTTGATTCCCAAGTTTTTATTTTATTTCTTTGAGGCTATTGAGAATGGAATAATTTTCCTCACTTTTCTTTCTGAGGATTTGTCACTGATATACAGAATTGCCTTTGATTTATGGGTGTTGATTTTTATATCCTGCTACTGTGCTGAATTCATTTAAAAGTTCTAGAAGTTTTCTGGTAGAAATATTAGGGTCTTCTAGGTATAGAATCATATCATCAGCAAATAGTGCCAATTTGAGTTCTTCTTTTCCTATGTGTACCCCTTTAATTTATTTTGTCTTTCTAATTGCTCTGGCTAGTGTTTCAAAAATTATATTAAATAGAAGTGATGAAAGAAAACATCCCTTTCTTGTTCCAATTTTTAGAGGGAATGCCTTCTCCCCCCCCATATCCCCCCCATTTAGAATGATGTTGGCCTGGGGCTTAGCATTGATAGCCTTTATGATGTTAAGATATGTTCTTGTTATCCCTAGTTTTTTTTTAGTGTTTGAATATAAAGGGGTGCTGTGTTTTGTCAAATGCTTTTTCTGCATCTATTGAGATAATCATATGATTCTTATCTCTAAGTCTATTGATGTGATGAATTACATTTATTGATTTCTGTATGTTGAACCAAACTTGCATCCCTAGGATGAATCCCACTTGATCATGATGCATGATCTCTTTGATATGTTTTTGTATTTGATTTGCCAGAATCTTATTGAGACTTTTTGCATCTATGTTCATTAGAGATATTGATCTGAAGCTTTCTTTTTCTGATGTGTCTTTGCCTGATTTTGAAATCATCGTGATATTGGCCTCATAGAATGAGTTTGGAAGTGCTGCCTCTTGTTCTATTTCCTGAAATAAATAGAAGAGTATCGGTATTAATTCTTTAAAGGTCTTGAATAACTCGGCTGTATATCTGTCTGGTTCTCGGATTTTCTTGGTTGATAGATTTTTTTATGGTGTCTGGTATTTTGTCACTTGAAATTTATCTGTTTAAATTGTGTATATCATCCTGATTCAATTTGGTCAAATTATATGACTCTAGAAAATTGTTGATGCCTTTGATCTCTTCTATTTTATTGGAGTACAGGTTTTCAAAATAATTTCTAATTATCTTCTGTATTTCTGTAGTGTTTGTTGTGATATTTTCTTTTTCATCATGTATGTTACTGATTTGAGTTTTCTCTCTTCTCTTTGTTAGCATGGCTAAGGGTCTGTCAATTTTATTTACTTTTTCAAAGAACCAACTTTTTTTCTGTCTTTTTTTTCAATTGTTTCTTTTTGTTTCAATTTCATTGATTTCAGCTCTGATTTTAATTATTTTCTGTCTTCTTCTTTTGGTGTTGATTTGTTCTTCTTTTTCTAGGGCTTTGAGATGTAGTGTTAAGTCTTTTATTGTTGACTTTTTCTTCTTTTAAGGAATGAACTCAATGAAATGAAGTTTCCTCTTAGAACTGCTTTCATAGTCTTCCAGAGATTCTGATATGTTGTATCAGTGTTCTCATTCACCTCTAAAAATTTTTTAATCTCCTCCTTGATGTTTTCTGTAACCCATTGTTCATTTAGTAGCATATTATTTAGTCTCCAGGTGTTGGAGTAGCATTTATTTCTTATTTTATCATTGATTTCTAATTTCATTCCATTATGATCTGATAGAATTCAGGGTAATAGCTCTACTTTTTAAATTTTTGCTAAGAGTTGCTTTGTGGCATAGAATATAGTCCATTTTAAAAAAGGATTCATGTGCTGGTGAGCAAAAAAGTATATTCTCTCATTGAAGGTTGAAATATTATATATATATATGTCAGTGAAGTCTAAGTTATTGATTGTATTATTGAGTTCTATTTTTTTTCAACTTTTGCTTGGAAGATCTATCTAGTGATGAAAGAGGTGTGTTAAAGTCACCCAAAATTATTGTGTTGTGGTCTATTTGACTCTTGAACTTGAGAAGAGTTTGTTTGATGAAAGTAGATGCTCCATCGTTTGGGGCATATATATTTTATTTATAATTGTTCAGTCTTGTTGGTGTATGGTTCCCTTGAGCAGTATGCAGAGTCCTTCTTTATCCTTTTTGTTTGACATGAGTTTGAAGTCTGCTTTATTTGAGATGAGAATAAAAACTCTTGCTTGCTTCAACAGTCCATGTGTGGTGTGTGGTATGATTTTTCCCAATCTCTCATTCTCTGGATGTTTTTTTCTATGAGATGAGTCTCTTGGAGGCAGCATATATTTTTTCTTAACCCAATCTACTAGTCTATGTCTTTTGGTTGGTGAGTTTAGGCCAATAACATTCAGGGATATTATTGAGACATGATTTGTATTTCAACGCATTTTTGTTTATTTTGGTATTTAATGTGACTTGGTTTCTCCTCTGATTAAATTTTCCTTTAGTATAATCTCGCCCTCTGCTTATTTTCATCATTGCTTTTCAGTTTCTCTTCTTAGAATGTTTTTGAGGGTGTTCTGTAATGCAGGATTTCTAGTTGGAAATTCTTTTAACTTTTGTTTATCATGGAAGGTTTTCATTTCATCATCAAGTCTAAAACTTAGTTTTGGTGGATATAAGATTCTTAGTTGGCTTCCATTTTCTTTCAGAGCTTGGTATATGTTTTTCCATAATCTCCTGGCTCTCAGGGTCTGCGTTCAAAAATCTGCTGAGATACAAATTAGTCTTCCACTATATGTGAGCTGATTCATCTCTCTTGTGGCTTTTAAGATTCTATCCTTATTCTGTATGCTAGGCACTTTCATTATAATGTGCCTTGATGGATATCTGTTGTAGTTTTGTACATTTGGTGTCCTGTAAGCCTCTTGTATTTGTTTTTCCAATTTGTTCTTCATGCTTGGGAAATTTTCTGATATTACTTCATTGAAGAGATCGTGCATTCCTTTGGTTTGAAACTCTGTGCCTTCCTCAATCCCAATAACTCTTAGATTTGGTCTTTTGATGCTGTCCCATAATTCTTGGATGTTCTTTTCATGGTTTCTAATTTTTTTCACTGTGTGATCAACTTTATTTTTCAGATTGAGTAGTTTGTCTTCATTATCTGACTTTCTTTCTTCCAAGTGATCTAGTGTGTTGGTTATGCTTTCTATTGAATTTTTTATTTGATTTATTGTATCTTTCATTTCAAGGATTCTGATTGGTTGTTTTTCAGGGTTTCTATCTCTCTCTCTTGAAGTAATCTTTTGTTACCTGTATTTGCTCTCTTATCTCATTGTTGGAGTGATCAATTTTTGCCTGTATTTGCTCATTTAGACCATTCTTTAATTCAAAGATCATTTTAATTATGAAGGCTCTGAATTTCCACTCTGACATTTCATCAACTTTGCTGTAGGTGGGTTCTGATATTATAGTGTCCTGGTTTATTTGAGGCAATTCCCTCCCCCCTTTTTTTTTTCATGTTGTCTCTGTGTCTTCTTTTCTTGCAGTGTGGATCTGAGATATTACAGTTTCTTCCCTATATTCTTGTAGTACCCGTGCAGATTGTCTGTAGCTCACCTTGATGTTGAACTTCCAGACTCTGATGGTGTCCATCAATGAATGCTACTGTGCAAGTTGGTGTGGGTGGATCTGGGCTGCTGGGCTTGACCTCCCACAGTGGTCTGCTGGTGGGAAGGGGTGGTCCTTCACCAGAGGTTATCCTTTGGTGGGTGTCTGCCCTGCCAGGGGACCGGTGGCCTAAGCCTACTGTGTGCCTGGGCCCCAAAGAGGCCATTATTTGTGAATCTAAACTGAAGAGCTTGACCTCTGAGGTAGGCTGCTGGTTGGAAGGAGGGGTCCTGCGCCAGAGGCTAGGCTCTGGTGGGTGTCTGCCCCACCAGGAAAGTGGTGAACCAGTCCTACAGATAGTCGGTCCAGCCAGGGCTGGTTTTGGATCTTGGCTCCTGGGTGTTCAGCTGTTGGAAGGGATGGTCCTGCATCAGATGGGAAGCTCTGGTGGGTGTCTGCCCTCCCAGGGAAGGGGTGGACAGAGCCTGCTGTGCACCTGGGACTGGCACAGGCCAGTTTGGGTGACTAAACTTTCTTCTCTTTGTTTTCAGTAATATTTAGGTTTTCCAGCTCCAGAACCACAGTCAAGAATTTGAAGTTAGTAATATTTGTACAACCCTAACTAGCCAAAAAATATTGAATACAACTATTTGATTTTTAATTATCACTTTCTGACAACCTATTTTGGACATTCCACTGTAACTGTGAGCTAAATTATATCTAGATATAAATAAAATAACTAGTCAAAGATATTGCAAACCCTGAAATGACACACTTTTTTTTATATTCCCTTTCCACTCGCTGTTATGTTTTTTGGCATTGTATCTTCTTGTCATTTATGCATTTAAATTTTTATTTTTCCTCATATCCCTAAATTGTTATGGTTTTATTATCCTTCTCTTCCACATTTATTTTTTTCACAATATGGTCATTTCTAATTAGCTTTAATTCAGTAATTTTGAAGCAATGTGAAATTAATTTAATAATTACTTATTTCTGTGAGTCTTGTCAACTGTTTAGGTAATGAACATTTCTCTTGGAGCTGAGTTACTCAGCTTTGTAGTATATCTGGGCCACATCTCAATCCATGCCCCTCTATGATTCTCTAAATGTTACTTCCTCAGTCTTACCTATCAAATAGTTTTAAAGTTTATTTGACTTAGATTATTAAATAAAAAATAAGTAATTAATATAAAATACCATTTAAAATTCTAATTTTTCCTTTGCTTTGGTCCATATTTATGCACATATAATCTACATACCTGTTTAGACTTTTATTCCAATTTATTCTTTAAGGAGCAAAATCTCAGGTGGGGCGGGGGAAGAAAAACACCATTAAGTAGAAAATTGAACTTCAATATGATTGAAAATATAATAAAAGTTACTCATGCTTTATAGGAGTTTATACTTTCAGGATCAGGAAAAAACAACATCAATATTAAAAATAATTAAAAATCTTATGCAGTTTATCAAATTTCTTTCGATGATTGCACACATTTATTTACCAAAGTTAGAGGACTTAATATTTCTTTCTTTTTTTTTTTAAAGAGAGAGAGAGAGACAGAGAGAGAATTTTTTTTTTAGTTTTTGGCGGACACACATCTTTGTTTGTATGTGGTGCTGAGGCTCGTATCTGGGCTGCTCGCATGCCAGATGAGCACGCTACCGCTTGAGCCACATCCCCAGCCCAGGACTTAATATTTCTATGCAGCTCTCCTTTACCTAAATCACATCTTATGGGAAGGAGTTGAAATAAGGAACAAGATTCACCAGAAGTAGAATGTGTAAGTAAACCAAAACCATGAAGCATGGCTTCTATTGTTAGTGCTTGAAGAAAGGTGGTATGGTCATGAAGAAAGCCTACATTAGATATGTTAGCTTGAACAGAGATCTCAGAATCCTGGAGCCAAGAGATTGGGGTAAGGACAAACTAACAAAGACCCATTGGAAAGATAGAAAGATGTCGTGAACAGTCTGACAATGTATTTTACTTTCAGTTTTATTTTCATAAACTTATATATTTATAGGGATAACCCAATGAACATGTCAACAACAATGAACAATTAGATAGTGTTTGGGAAAGTTAATGATTTATCAAAAGTTATCCATTTGGACTAGAACTTAGTTCTTTCCCAATTATAAATTAAGGGAATTTGAAAGGAAATCAAGAAAAGAATCATGTAAATGCTCATTTGTGATTTTAACAAATATTTGAGGCTCATACGTAAAATAAGAGCTGATTACCTAGACCAGGTCTTGGTAAACCATGGCTTTTAAGCAAAATCCAACCTAAAACCTGTATTTATACAATTTGGGGTTGTAAGTAATTTTTACAACTTTGAAATTTTGTTTTAAATGAGCAATATCTTTCTTTTTCTTATTGGTTCATATTAATTATAAAAAGATCTATAGACCCTTGAGTTTGTGAGACATGCTTATTTCACATAGCATGATGTCTTCCAATTCCACCCATTTCCCAGCAAATTTCATAATTTCATTATTCTTTATGGTGAGCAAAATCCAATTATATATATGCCATATTTTCTTTATCCATTCATCTGTGGACAGACATCCCAGCTGGTTTTGAAAAATGGCTGTTGTGAATTGAACTACTATAAACATCAATGTTCCTGTATCAACATAGTATGTTATTTTTGTTATTGTGAACAAATATTAAGAAGTGGAATATTTGGTTATATAGTGGTTCCATTGTTAATTCTTTGAGAAATTTCAATACTGATTTCCAAATTGGTTATACTATTTAATAGGCCTACCAATATTGTATGAATATACTTTTCTCCCCACATTTTCACCCGAATTTTTATCTGTATTCTTAATGATTGCCATTCTAACAGGAATGATATGAAAGCCTGATATAGGTTTTAAGGGAATTTCCTTGATTACAAGAGATTAATATATATATATATATATATATATATATATATATATATATATATATATTTTTTTT
>NW_026000057.1:45375331-45398767 GCF_001458135.2 Marmota marmota marmota
AAACTTTTTTTTTTTTTTTTTTTCAGATATTGGACAGTTTATTCTCAGCTTTGACAGAAACTTGTAAACTTGTTAGGGAAATCTGTATATAGAGTTTCACTTCTATTGCAATTTTTTTCTAGATATTTTATATGGCTGTATTTTCATGTTGGAAGTGGTACAAAGATCATGAACATGAAGGAAGAGCATACAGAAAGGGAGAAAATCTTTGCCACCTGCACATCAGAGCATTAATTTCCAGGATATATAAAAAACTCAACACCAAAAAAAACAAACAACCCAGTCAATAAATGGGCTAAGGAGCTGAAAAGACACTTCTCAGAAAAAAATTTATAATTGATCAACAAATACATGAAAAAAAATGTTCAACATCTCTAGCAACTACAGAAATGCAAATTAAAACAACACTGAGATTTCATCTCACTCCAGTTAGAATGGCAGTTATCAAGAATACAAACAACAATAAATGTTGGTGAGGATGTGGGGAAAAAGATATACTTTGTTGGTGGGACTGCAAATTGGTGCTACCAATCTGGAAAGCAGCATGATGATTCCTCAGAAAACTTTGAATGGAACCACTTTTTGACCAAGTCATCCCACTTTTCAGTTTATAACCAAAAGACTTAATATCAGCATACTCCAGTGACACTACCACATCAATCTCTACAGCAGAGATTTGAAAGATGTCAATGTCAATTCACAATAGTTGAATTATGGAACCAATGTAGTTGCCCTTCAATAGATGAATCAATAAAGAAAATGTGGTTTATGTATACAATGGAAAATTACCTAGCCATATAGCTGAACAAAATTATGACATTTGCAGGTAAATAGGTGAAAGTGGAGAATATCATGCTAAGTGAATAAACCAATCCCCCAAAACCAAAGGCGAAATGTTTTCTCTCATATATGGATGCTAATTCACAATAAGAGACAGGGATTAGGGAAGAATAGAAGTACTTTGGATTAGATGAAGGGTAATGAAGGGAAGAGATGGGGAACGGGAATAGGAAAGATAGTAGACTGAATCCGGAATTATTATCCTCTTTGCATATATAAATACGCAACAATGCAATTCTACTTCATGTACAAACCAAAGAATGAGAAGTTATCCTCCATATATGTATAACATGTATAACATGTCAAAGTACATTCTACTGCCATATATAACTAACTAGAACAAATAGAAAATCCACTGCAGCCTTATGACTGAATAGGTGCCAATATTAGCTAAGATTTATGTCTTTAGCATATCCCTAGCCTTCTACTTACAGGGTGCAGCAACCATCCACTCTAGGTGGATGTTGAACAGAAACATTCTGTAGCCATTGCTTCCAAATACAACTTTCTACATTCTGTTCCCAAACATAATCATGCCTGTCTGTTCATTTTTACCCAATACTATTCATTTGGTAATTAGAACCACAAATTTCAAAGGGAGAGCAGGTTGTGTTCTTCTCCATAGCTCAGTCTTAAATCAGCCTGGATCCTTTTCTAACATTTTTGAGATTGTGATATTCCAGGTGTGCCTTAGGTAACACAGAAAGTACTACCCATGACTCAGTTGAAGTATTTGCTAAGAACTTTCAGCTTATGTAGAAACAAAATTCAGCATAACCTTCTAGAGTTGGAACTCTACCTCAGTTATTTGTTTACAAGTTGAGAAATATGAATAAATTTTAAAATAACAGTTTGCTATTCAGTCTTTGTATTAGTTGAGTACAGAGTGCCTCCTATAGGTGTCTGGATGCCAAACTTGTCTGCTGTGTTTATATCTTGAGTTTCTCCTGAGTGGACACAGGACTACTGTTACCATTGGCCTTATTTTTGGCACCTGCAGGGTTTAGATATATGCCCTCTTATCCTCCGTTTGCAATGCCAGGATCTCTGAGTCTCTTAAAATCTCTGACAGACAAATATCAATTTATAATAAATTTTTTTCAGACACTTGCCTTATAAAACAGTATTCTTGCCATTTCTATTCTGAATAGCAATTTGAAATGCATCTTTCAAATCTCTGCACATTTTACTCCCCCATTTACATATTTACACATGACTATATCTATTTGTTTTAGAACCAATCTGCTCTCTTGTTTATAATGCCCAAGAGAATAGCAGTGTTGGTGAATATAATATTGTTATGTTAAATAATATGAGAAATACATATCATTTAACATATGGTTTGTAATTTTCAGTTCCCTGATTATAATTTTAAAAGATGAAAAATTCATTTGTAAATTTCTATGTCATGTTTTGATTGATTTTTTTTTCTTGTGCTTTTGCCTTGATTACATTGCTGTATCTGAGAAAACTCTAAACCATTGAATTTAAAATTTGATGACAAGGTTGTATTGGAAAAGATTATGTTTTTGGTAAGTAATAGCTAAGATTTCCTAGCAACATGTTTTCCATCTACATGTTTTTAATATATAAATATAAACCAAATATACTTAGTACTTTGCAGTTTTACAAAGGTATTTTCAAAGCTAGAAAAAATAAAATGTATAACAATTTTTACCAATTGTGTCACAAATGGATTTGGCCCCAGAATTATTCATCTGCTACGGTTTATATATCCATAATTAATGAAATCCCTTAGAAATATTATATATTATTTATTAAGAACATAGTATTACACATAGTGTAAAAATTATCAAATTTTGTTATATTTCAGTAATCACATTATACTATTTATATTCATATGTAATTATATTATATTGTATATATTTATGTATGGTTTCACTAATAATAACAAATTCATATTAATTAACTACAATCACATTTCTGATGTCACCAACACCTTGACTACTCAATCTATATTTTTCAGTTTCACATAATATCTGAAATTAATGCCATATTTTGAGAATTCTTGTAGTGTCACTACTTATTCGTGCCTATTTTTTTAAAACTATACATAAGTAGTATCTTTCTGGATACAATAAAAAGTTTTTTTTTTAAATGTAACACTATGATTATAAAGCCTACATTGTTATCAATTTGAGTGTAAAAATTGAAGAATCAATTTATTGCATTTACATCTATAATGTAATTCCCTCTTTGAAATATACCAAAAATAATTTTTACATTGTATTGCAGAATAGAAAGTATATTGTGACTTTTAATTTCTTATTGCAGAAAACGTGCTCTTGAACATTTGTTCTGAAGCACATACAAGGGAGTTTTCCATAGACATATAATAGAATAAATAGTACACATATGCCCAAATTGCATAGTTAGTGCACAGTTTATTTTCTAAAGTGCATATAAGAATTTACCTTTTAAGAGTACAATTACAAAATATTTATGTTATTGTGTATAGTTTTTTGACAATCTGTTTAGAATAAAGTTCCATCTCATTATAGTTTTTAATTTTCAGTTCCTTAATTATAAATTATGTTAAACAATTTTCTTACTTTATTGACCATTTGTGCTTCATCTTCTGTGTAATGTCTAATACTGATTTTGTTCATTTTTCTTTGTTTTACTTTTATCAATAGTAGTTGTTCATGTATTTTGCATAGTAATTATTTGCCTCTATAAACATCATAGATGTCTTTCCCCAGTTTTCAGTTGTTTTCCACTAAATTTACCTTTTATTCTCATGAAAACAATTTCCCATTTTTACATAGTTATAGTATAAATTCTATTTTTCTTCACACTTCTATTTTCCTTCCATAAGATTATATCAATATTATGATATTTTTCATAGAGTTTTGAACACATGATATTCAAAAAGAAATTAGTTTTCTATCTTGAATTATTTGTTCTGAATAGTACAAAAAAAGATAAAACTATATAATTAGTGAATTTTACTGATACCATTTAATGAATACATGTACATATATATTCAACATATTCATATATATATATATATATATATATATATATTCAATAGCAAGCTAAGGGTATATGGAGATTTAATAAGTTTGTGAACATTTCCTTATGGTTATACAGGAACAACTTTGAACAAACTACATTTATTTAAATACTGAGTCTAAACAAATGGTTCATTGTTATCTAGTAGATTGCCCCACATTATCCATCATATCATTTTCATGCTCTTCTTTATCTTGTTTGTTTTTCCATCAGTGGGAATCATACCCAGGGTCTCATATAAGCCAGGCAAACACTCTACCACTGAGATACATCCCAAGCCCATTCTTCACATTCTTATGTCTGTACTTAGTAGTTTATTAAATCATTTATAAGTTTCATGAAAACGTGTTATCTAATTCATCTTAATGCTGTAGATCAATTGTGGAATGAGAGATATATTTTTATGATTAGAACCTTTACAGCCACTATTATGACATATCTTCCCATAACTTCCATTTTCTTAAATAAGTTTTTTAAAAATTTCACCATTACCTTTATCAAGGTCTTGCATTTCTTTTGTTTAATATGTATATTAATACCCTTTATATACATGGATATCACAAATTATATTATTTAAATTGAGATATTTAACTCCCTGTTGCTGATTTATAATAACGAATGCTGAACATCTGATCTGAAAAGAAAAAAAAATAAACTTATCAATTAAATTTTTTTTAAATTTTTAGCTGAAGAGAATGCCTCAATGATTTTGTTTATTTAATTATACAATTCTATTATGGAATCTTTAGTTTCAGTGGTTTAATTACTAGATTAATCATTAATAGTATTACTCCCAAAAGTTCAATGTAGTGTTAATGAAAAGAATATTCTATATAACTGAAATCTCAAAAATGGTGCTTCTGAAATCAAAGCAAATGATTATGATATAAATCATTTATTTCAAAGTGAGTCAGACTAGAAATGGATGCAGACTGTGTTGATATATGTTTTACGCTTAATTAACTTTACTTTCAAGTTCAAAATTTGAAATATCAGGGTAAATCCTTATTTTACAAGTAGCATCCCCTTTTAGGAAAGCAATACTACCTTTTTTTTCCTACTAGAAAATGGAGGTTAGGGAGAGACTCTGCACTTTACTTGACCCTTCTTCAGTTGCAATATTTAATCTTCACCATGGCTGAGTGGCAACAGCCATTAAGCCTCAGAATTTCACTTTCAATAAAACTTCCAGTAGAGAATGACTCTTTGAATTTATGACTTTAGCTTTTCAAGATTTAATAAGTACATGATTTAGCAAATAGAGACTTTTCTATTTGGAGAAAATTAGAAAAAAGTACAAATGACAACATTTACCACTACCTGTGGTTTTATTTTTAAATACAGTATTATATTAATTCAAATAGTGATTTTTATTTATATTAATTTAAGTAGTGATATTTCAAACAGCTGAAACGTGACTAAACCTCATTAATTCCTGTAGACTGCTGTGCAAAATTGTAAATTCTATTTTCTGGAACTTACCTATCTGTAAAATCAAGCTATCTGCTGGACGTTTGTGAGAAACAGTTCATATGTTCTCTTCACTTATAAATATCCAGTGAAACTTCTGGCCAAGGGCAACATTTATTTTAAAAAATAAAGCTTCATGAACAATCTTAGCAAATGCATCAGAATAATTTATTTTTATGTGCCAGACACAATGACATGAAAAAGTGTCAGGTATTATTATAACCATTTCTATGAAGGCTTTAATAAATACTCAGAGACACAGAGATATACAGTAAATGGCAGCACAATGATTAGAACGTGAAAATGTCTAAAGCTAAAGCCTTCATTTTTTTTTGTTTTGTTATAATATAGTTTCATACCATATATGCTTGATATATACTTGACTCTTAATTATATTTCTAGAAATAATTTTCATCTATGTATCTCTTTGCCCATTTTTATTTTAATATTATTAATTTTTTATTGATTCTTTTTATTTTTATATAAAAATAGGATTCATTATGAAATGATTATAAAAGCATGAAATATATAGTTTGTTCTAATTCATTCCTCAGTACTTCCTTTTTACCTCCCCTTCTTCCTCCCCGCTTTCCAACACTGCTACTCTACAGATCTTTCTGCTATTCACTGACATTTTAAAATTAGTATCTTGTGGAAGTTCATGATGGTGAGATTCACTGTGTTATATTGAATGTGTACAGGCTCATTTCACTGTCTTTCCCTATCCTTTCTCCTTTATCCTTCATTCCCCTTTGTCTACTCCACTGATATTTCTTCTGTCCTCTTTTTATCCCCATGTCCTCATTTTTAATTAACTTCCACATATCAGAAAACATTCAACATTTGTCTTTGTGGAACTGTCTTATTTCATTTAGCATGATAGTCTCCAGTTCTATCCATTTACCAGGACATGCCATAAAGTCATTCCTTTTTATGGCTAAGTAATACTCCATTTTCTATGTATACCATGTTTTTTTTTTTTTTTTTTTTTTTTCTGTTGAAGGGCACCCAGGCTGGTTCTTAGCTTGGCTATTATGAATTGTGCTGCTGTGAACATTGATGTGGCTGTGTCAGTGTAGTATGCTGATTTTAAGTCTTTTAAATACCAGGGAGTGGGCTATCTGGGTCAAAGGGTGGTTTCTAGTTTTTTCTCAGCAAGCTCCATACTGGTTTCCCGAGTATTTAAACTAAATAGCACTCCCACCAACAACATATGGTGGTAAGTTTTTCCCCCATCCTCACCATCATTTATTGTTACTTGTAATCTTGATAATTGGCATCCTGATAGGGATGAGATGAAATCTCAATGTAGTTTTAATTTGCATTACTCTAAGTGCTAGTGGTTTTAACATTTTTTCATATATTTGTTAACTGTGAGTTTTTCTTCCTTGAAAAGTGTCTATTTAGTTCCTTCGACCATTTTTTGATTGAGTTATTTGGTTTTTTGGAGGTAAGCTTTTAGAATTCTTTGTCTATCCTGGAAATTAATTTCCTGAGGGGCAGGTGGCAAAGATCATTTCCCATTCTATAGGTGCTCTCTCATACAAATTTATGAATATAGTGGGATAATTTGAAACATTTATATGGTATGTAATGATATAATTAGGGTAGATAAAATGTTCATATCCTTTAACATTTTAAGTTATTGGATAACTTATAATTACATATAATATTTGTACATATTTGTAAGGTATAGTGTGATATTTGAATACATGTATACAATATGTATGATATTTATGATAAAATCATGGTAATTAACATTTTCATCTCTTTTATCATTTTTTGTGAAGTTTGTGAGTTTGACAGTTTTTTCTATTCTCTTTCACATAAAAATTTAAACAAATTAATTCAGAATAATAAGAAATGTTTAACTGTTATCGAAAGGTAACTATTAAATCTTTCAATAATGAAAGTCTAAGAAAGTCTGAATAATGGGATTCTAGGCAAAATATTTGGGAAGAGCAAGGGGAAAGAGATGACAAAATTTTCAAGTGACTTAGCTATTTCAAATATATCTGCACAAGGAATGGACAAAGTTAGCTGAGATATAATAAGAGATAATATCAATTCATTGTTTTTGAGAATATAAGTACATATTCTGTCTTATATTTCCGTCTTACTCTGTTTGAACCACTATAACAAAATTAGAACAAAATAAATTGCTTTTATATATGAAATAAACTTATATCTCCCATTGTTGGAAACTGGGAAATCTGAATTCAAGAAGCTGGCTGAAACGGTGCATGGTGAGTGTCTGCTTCATGATATATAGACTGCCATCTTCAAACTGCTTCCTTAAATAGATGAAGGTGCAAGGGAACTCTCTATGGTCTCTTTTAACATGACATTTACCTATTTACGGACATTCTACCCTGGTCAGCCAATCATCACCCCAAACCCTTGCTTCCTAATATAATTATTTTGGATATTAAGTCTCAATTTGGGGTAGATGTAAATATTTATTATATAGTGTATTCCCTACAGTTATGATGTTGTATCAGTTAGATTTTCATCATTGTGACCAAAATGCAGAAAATAAGAATTTAGAGATGGAAAGGTTTTTTTTTTTTTTTTTTCTCTGTAAGCATTATGGGCTTTATTACTTCTCTCCCATCCTATTTTCTCCCAGCAACTATGTCTGATCTCTTCCTCATACAAATGGTTCTATCAAAATTGCAGATTTTTAAAATTAGCCAAAAATTACTTAATAGGAAGAAGACACATTCTCAATAGCAACAGAAATCATATCAGTAAGTTCTGCAAGCATATTAAAAACTTAAATAGAGGAGGAAAGATGTATTTTGTCTCACGGTTTTAGAGGATTCAGTCTATGGTTGACTGTCTCCAAGACAGAAAAATTATGGCAGAGGGAAGGAAAGAAGAAAACTTCTTAGGTTATGGAAGCAAGAAAACAGCAAGAGAGGAAGGGGCTGACGAGAAGATAAAACCCTTCCACTGCTTGCCTCCAGTGATATACTTTCTCCATCCAGTTCTCACATTCTGGTAGTTTATCCAGCTATCAAAGAACTAACACATAAAATCAACTACTCCATCGATGTATTAATTCACTGATGAGGTG
This sequence comes from Marmota marmota marmota, assembly GCF_001458135.2. Taxonomy (NCBI): domain Eukaryota; kingdom Metazoa; phylum Chordata; class Mammalia; order Rodentia; family Sciuridae; genus Marmota; species Marmota marmota. The sequence goes on from NW_026000057.1 coordinate 45,383,757, forward strand.
AGAACCCTCATGATCATTGCCTAAAGGCTCCACCTCAGAATCTTGTCACTTTGGAGACCATGTTTTTTAGGCATAAGTGTTTAGGGGACATTCCAAATCCAAACCATAATAGATGTACTTATCCTAAAGTATATTTATAAGCCATTTTTAAAAAAATGGAATTAAGCTAAGTTTCATTTTCTAAGGTTGTCATAACAAAGTATCCAAAAATTGGTGACTTAACAGAAATCTACCTTTGATAGATAAGATTTGGAGGCTTAATGTCCAAGATCAAGATGATCTCCTTTGTTGTGAATAGTTATCCTCTCTTTGAGTCTTCACATTAAACTTGCTACACCTTTCCCCATTCATATATTGAAACCAATCATCAAGTCAGTAGTATTAACAGATGGGGCCTTTATTGGTCATTAGGACATAAGGCATAGTGCTCGTAATTGATATTAGTGCCCTTGTAAAGAGGCTTGAGAGACCTGGTTTGTTCTATACATCATATGAACATGGAGGAAAAAGATATCATCTGTGCAACAGAGCAAGCCCTTGTCAGACACTGAATCTACCTGTGCCTTGATCTTAGATATCCCAGCCTCTTGAACTATGAGAGATTTATCAATTACATAGTCTTAGGTAAGTTTTTGAAGTAACAGGAATGAACAAACAATATTTTCATTTTTCTATTTTAATCTGTTATTTAAATTACTATGCGTGCAAACAATAAGCTATTAATAAATAATTAGTAAAACAATCTAAAATGTAATAATTATTAACATCCAAAAAATAAAAAAAAACATGTTATGTAAGTTTGTATGTATAAGTATTAAAATTATTTTTTAAAAATAGAGACAGGGGGCTGGGTTTGTGGCTCAGCAGTAGAACACTTACCTAGTATGTGCAAGGCTCTGGGTTTGATCCACACACCACATAAAAATAAATAAGTAAAATAAAGGTATCATATCCAACTACAACTAAAAAAATATTTTAAAAAATAGAGACAAGGAAAATATATAATTCAAGTTTGAGTATATCTCTGGAGAAACAAGATAGGACAACATATCCCACTCCCCAGTCCATACACAAAGGACTTAAAATCAGAATACTAGAGTGATGAAGCCACATAGATGTTTATAGCAGTTTAACTCACAGTAGCCAAGTTGTGGTATGCTGATTTTATTACCAAGGAATTTCCAGGGTAGTTGGACTTTCTAGATTAAACTAAAGTCATATTATAAAGGTATAGTTGTTACACTCAGAGCTATAGAAAAATGACAGTAAATCTTGTACAATTTAGATAAACTATGTTCCAACCAATGCATTCTAAATCCTGTGATGAATGAAATTATTCCTACAAGTTTTATACACAGCATGGATGGTGCATTTTAAATTATCAACATGTCCTGTTAGAGCCATAGTTTTCTGGATTTAGTCTTGGGTACAATCTCAATGATGAATAATTTTAATATGCATATTAAGACATATTTGGGAAAAAGTATGCCCCATCCACATTTATCCAAAGCGTAGTCATCTGACACTTAGTTAAGATGAATATTTCATTATTTGCTTCTATTTTTTGCACAATGTAAATATCTCTATCATAAGAAATGAATATTGTTTCATAGAATTATTTGTATCTCTTATACTTACTTTTAGTTAAAAAGACCTTGTCAGGGGCTGGGGTTGTGGCTCAGTGGTAGAGCGCTCGCCTGGCATGTGTGAGGCCCTGGGTTCAATCCTTAGCACCACATATCAATCAATAAATAAAGGTATTGTGTCAACTATAACTAAAAAAATATAAAAAAGACCTTGTCATATTTATCATCATTACCTAAAAGTGAGTACAGTTCCAAATACATAAGAATATGTTGAAATGTTATTAAAATAATTATAAAGTCTTGATAGGAATTGAAAAATTAAAAAAAAACAGAAAAAATAGAACATAAAAATTGTTCAGGGTTATCAGATGACCCCAAATAAATACATTTGCTTTTTTCACATCTCTATCTTAAAAATATAAACATATAATAAATAAAGAGATCAAAATATCACCTACAATTTTAGTAGAAATACAGCAGATAATATAGATTAATTGGATTTATCAAAATTAGTGAGGCAAGCCACTCAATATGTACGTGGATATAGACTTCATCTATTTATCAATAGGAAGGGGAATGTAATACCAAGAAGTAAAGAAAAATATAGCCCCAATTGAGATTTACTTCAGCAAAATTTTCTTATCTATTAAAAGTATCTCCATTCATACATAAACAGAATGAGAAAGAAAGACGAAAAACCACAGTGTGTTCTGGGAATTTTTTACTTCCTATAAATAAAGATAGTGGAATTGATGAAAAATAGAGAATGAGAAGGAAAGACAACCATAAGTTGGTCAAAGCTAAAATTACCAAATGAGTAACCTAAGCACTAATTTAAGAATCAGAAAATATGGAAAATCATTTGAGACATTATTTTATATTTAATTTTATAATATTAGTAAAATAAAATTTTTGATGATTGGTTATTACTTGGTTTTGAATAATGTAAGAGAATCACCATAAAAATCCTCAGTTCATGTCTTCAAGTGCTATCATATTGTTCCAGTGCACACTGGAATTAAATTGCAGTTGCAGTGAGATAAGTTAGAAACCAAGTATTCATAGTGGCCATACAATTTGTGCATTTGAGATAAAATTAATCAGAATTCATAATTCAACTGATGACTAGAAATCTAAAATAACTGCTAATGAGCAAAGCAGGAAAATTAGCAGAATGTATCAATACACAAAATAGAGGATAATGCTGTTTGCAATGTTAGAACTATTGTTGAGTATGCAAAACTTAGCACCATTGTTGATCCTAGTAGGAAAACTTTACTGATGTAAGATTTATTTAAAAAATTCTTATGTAGATATTCATTGCCAGGCACTATCAGGTGTTCGATTTACACCCTATTTACAAACCTTTTGTGTAGAGATAAATATTAAGATTCTAACATAACATTATAGGGAATATGAATCAATTCTGCCATAAAGCATCTTACAAATGAGCTTTTCCATATTATATAAAATCTGAACAGTAGTGTCTTCCGTAATTATTCCTTTATTTCTAGTGTAGATGGTATCTCACTTTTAATACTGAAAATAAATATACATCAAAGCCCCAACTTCAATGAAAATTTATAATAACTGTAACATTGGTAAAGATAATTTATCTAAATGGAATTCATTTTATCTCTAATTTATTCTGAGTTGCAGAGAACCTCTAAATATAAACAATCAAAACCAATGATAGAATGTTATTCATCTCTTTTGAGCAGAATTGTGTCCCCCAAATTCATGGATAAAAGTTCAAATGCCCCATAACTGTTATGGTTTGTACGGTGTCCCCCAAAAGCTCACATGTGAGACATTGCAAGCAGGTTCTGAGAAGAAAGGATTGGACTATGAGAGTCTTAACAAAATCAGTAAATTTATCACCTGATGGGATTTATTGTGTGGTAACTGAAGATGGGTGTGGTATGAATAGAGGAGGTGTGATATTGGGGGCATGGCTTTGGGTATATATTTGTTTCTGGCAATTGGATCTCTCTTTCTCTGCTTCCTGATCATCATATGAGCAGCTTGCTGCTGCCACAGTTCTCTGCCATGATGTCCTGCCTCACCTTGAACCCTGAGAAATGGAGTCTTCTGTCTTTGCACTGAGACCAAAACCATGAGCCCCCAAAAAGACTTTTCCTCCTCTACAGTTATACTGGTCTGGTCTTTTAGACATAGAAGCAAAATAAAGCTGACTAAAGCAGACATTACAACATAAGAATACATGGAATTAGGGCCTTCAATGAGATGATTAAGTTAAAATGAAGGTGTTTCTTACTGTCTCCAAAAACATGTCAGCTTAGGAACAGTCGTCCTTAACAAGAGTCTTAAAGCTCAAGAAGTAAAATGAAAAATCAATAAATGGGATGATATAAAAATAAAACGCTTCTTCACAGCAAATGATACAATCAAGAGCATGAAGAGAGAGCCTACAGATGTGAGAAAATCTTTGCCATAGCACCTCAGATAAGGTGTTAACTTCCAGGATATATAAAGTATTCAAAAAGCGTAACAACAAAAAAACCAAATAGCCCAAGTAATAAATGGGTAAAGAACTAAATAGACACTTCTCAAAATAAGAAATACAAATGGTCAATATAAGCATTAAAAATGTTCAAAATATCTAACAATTAGAGAAACCAAATTAAAACTACACTGAGATTTCACCTCACTTCAACCAAAATGGCACTATCAAGAATATAATTAACAATAAATGTTGGTGAGGATGTGGGGAAAAGGATACAGTCACACATTGTTGGTGGGAATGCAAATTAGTGCAACCACTCTGGAAACAGTATGTAGGTTTTTCAAAAACCTGTGAATTGAACACCATTTGACCCAGTTATCCCTCTCCTTAGTATATGTTCAAAGGAGTTAAAATAAGCACACTCCCATGATGTAGCCATATCAATGTTAATAGCAGCGTAATTCACAATAGCTAAGCTATGAAACCAACTTACATTCCCATCAACAGACGAATGGATAAATATATTATAGTATACATTCACAATGGAATATTACCCAGACATAATGAAGAATGAAATAATGGCATTTGCTATAAATTAGTGGAACTAGAGTCTATCATGCTAAGTGCAGTAAGCCAATCACAAAAAAACTAAAGGTCATATTTCCTCTTCTGATATATAGATGCTAACCCACAACAAGCGGCAGGAAGGGAAGAATAGAAGTTCAATGGATTACACAAAGGGAAGTAAAGGAAACAGAAGGTGGATTGGAATAGGAACAACAGTGGAATGAATCTGACACAACTTTTCTACATACATATATGAATATACCACAGTGAATCTCAACATCGTGTACATCCACAAAACTGGTATCCTAAATAGAATAAGATATATTCCATGCTTGTGTCAATATATCAAAACATATTTTATTGTCATGTAGAACTGAAAATAACAAATAGAATTTTAAGAAAATTAACAGCAGAACTTTCCAACTTGGTGTAAGAGATAAACACTAGGGGATATTTTCTAGGCACAGAATATTTGTGTCTAGAATCAAACTGGAAAGCTTCTAGCGGCCAAGTGAAAAGTGATGCTGACTAGACATTTGACTTTCTCTGTATTGCTTTTTATAATGTATGCTTGGGTACATGTCATCAATTCAAATAAGAGAACATTGAAGCAAAAAGACACATGGCATACCTGTAAAAACAAACTGTATAACGTGGGAAGTAAAGCATTGTATTAAATGTAGAGAATAGAAATCATTTTTTTTGCCAAGAAATAGGGAAACAATAATAAATATTTACTTCAAGTATTCATGTTCTAACAAGAAAAAAAATGAATAAGGATAAATTTAGCTAAAAACAAACAGGAACAATTACTAAATTAGAAAGAACTACAAGATTTAAAGTGTCACACAACAATTAAAAGTAATGTTATTAAAGACAAAGTACTATGAGGAGGTGGAATAATGGCACTATTATTTTCATTGGACAAAGCAGTAATGTGTGCATGAATGATGATGGAGAAAATATGAATTGTGAATAAAAATTTCCCAGGTTTCTAATTAGGCAAATAAGACAAATTCATTGTGGAGGTTTCAATATTGGGTTATGGATGAAGTAAACCAACAATAAAACATACAGCTACAAGTCTGGAATGATTACAGTGATAAATTGAGAACTTACCGACACAATGGGGTAGTCCCAAGATGACTAGAACTTATGCAATCTTGAAGTGTCAATTGGTTACATGGTTTCAGAATTTTAGAGTCACTTGTGCAGCCACAAAAGAAATGGACTAGGCTCTTGATTTGACCACAGAATCTGCAAATGTGAAATGCTGAGAAGTCGTTCTTTCACCCAGGACAAAGATAACCTCTCACAAGACAATAAAAAATAATCTTATTTCTTGCAGTTTTCAGATTATTCTTGAGGTTCTTTTTTTTTAGACTTTCATCTCTACTACTATTTTTTTTCTTCTTTAATTTCCTTCTTTCATAGCTGCTGGAAAAGTCAGAATTTCCAAATTTTAATTATATTGTTATCTAGTTTTATGATATCTACTCCCTTTACTATAAAGGAGAGAAAACAGTGATAACTGATATATTATATGAAATAAATATCTAATTGCTTGTTTCTTAAGCAGGTAAATGAAACATTTAGTGTCTCTAAATGAAAAGCTTTCCTATACTATATAAATTTTAAAAGAATCTTTTTCTACTCAAAATGACATGTTGAAGATTTGGTTGTTATTCTAAATCCCAAAAGAATCTTTTACTCTTTCTCTTATAAATAGAACGCTTTTAGAAATGAAGAATAGCAAATTTTACCTTCAAGATAGGGGCACTTGTACCAAATGAGCTTTCAACATGATGTCAGCAGGAATAAAAGAAACACTCATTCACTTTTGTAAACAGGAATATTTGAGCACAAGATAATTAGAAAGAAGCCAGACCAAAAAAAAAATAAATAAAATTATCTGCAGTTGCCAAACTCTCTCTAGTATTAACTACTGTCATGGAAAAAGATGAAAAAGAGACCAACAGCTATATCTCTTCACAGCTGGCTTTCTTTCCAGAAAACAGTTTTCTCCAAACATGCTTCTTTTTCATTGGCTTTGCAAAAATGAAACAAACAAGAAGCAAGTAGTCTTTTAAGTGGTTTATCTGAAGAATGCTCTATGGCCAATTCAAACCTTCATCAGAACTAAGCATGCCATTCATTTAACAATTTCTTAAATAAAATTCACATGTCAAACCAGTTGGTAAAATAAAGTGTTTTGATAGAAAAGTGAAAATCACTTGATAGGCTCAAATTGTGAGCAATTGTGAAACATATTCCATGCCAATGCTAATTTGGAGTTAAAAAGGAACTGCACTATGTTTTCAAATTACAACTAAAAGTAATAAGCTGTAAGTAATGCTTTTTTTTTTTCTGATTTGGGAAGCTAAAACTTACTCAGTTCTAAATGTCCTAATTTAGCACATCATTGCCATAGTCTCCACCAGCTAGAATAGATAGAGTTGTATACAACCTGCATTTTGTATCCACAGAGATGTGTAGAAGTATTTGAATGTAACACCACACAATTTTCATGCTGTCATTAAATATAATAATGTCATGAACGCTGTCATTTTATATAAAAGACCAGTATCTCCTCACAGCTGTTTTTTTTTTTCCAGAAAACAGCTTTCTCCAAACATCCTTCTTTTTCATTTGTTTTGCTAAAATGAAACAAACAACAAGCAAGTAGCCTCTTTCTTTATTCTCACATAAATAAAAAGTCCAACTGGAAATAAAATGACTGGTTCTACAGAGTATATTACCCCAAGTCACTGTTGATTTGTTGGGGGGGGGCGGATAATACCTAAGCTCTATAGGGTAAAATAATTCTGCCTTGCAGATTTAATGTTATTAAAGGATAGGATAACATATTTGTAGAATATAAGGAAATAAATTTAGTAATTTTGAAAATATGATTTAGAATCACATAAGCAATATCTAATAACAATCTATAAACTGAATTACAAAATAGGTAAATTGAGGATTTTTATGCATTGTGTGATCCACTAAAACACAATAGCTACTCTCTTTTAAAGAAGTTGATTTTTTTTAAAGAGAAAGAGAGAGAAGAGACAATTTTTTAATATTTATTTTTTAGTTTTTGTTGGACACAACATCTTTATTTTTTTATTTTTATGTGGTGCTGAGGATCGAACCCAGTGCCCCGTGCATGCCAGGCGAGCGCATTACCGCTTGAGCCATATCCCCAGCTCAAAGTTGATTTTTTTAATCACATTATTTTTGACATTTCTTCAGAAGCTTTTAAAATGTATGCAACAATATATGAATGAAAGATAACCCCCAATCTCCCTATTTAGAATAAATCTTTTCCATTTCTTAGTATCTTGCATGTATGCATATACAATTGTTGCTGTAGATAGTCTATTTTCTTATACATAACCATAAATCATATACAAATGTTAAATAATATAAGAAAAACAAGATTTGTCATAGTTATTCCATTATGTCAAATTATTTATTTATAAACATGTGGATAAACTGCTCTAAAGTATTTATCTAACCCTACTGACTCACATTCATGATAATTTTCTAGTTTACTAAAAATAATTTTACAACATTAAGCATTAACATTTTAAAATTCACTCTAAAACTACATATTAAAGTATGTACTTATCATTTACTTTCTTCTAAATTGATGATTAATATGCATAGTAATCTTAATGCATTATAGGCTAAATTCATGATATTTCCATCCTGATTCATAAATCAATTATCCCCCATAACCTTCTCTCTTCAATAATTAGCACTTTCATATCCAAATTTTCAAATAACTTCTTGATTTATCTTGATTTAATTTTACCATATCTAGGTTCTTAGTTCCATTATAAAACATTATCCAAAACCATTTGATTTCACTGACACCATTAAAATACCCTATAATGTTTCCACAATTCCTGATTTCCACTGTCAACCTGTAAGAATTACTCTACATAATAGCTTGGGTGACATTTTTAATTGTTTATATTGTTCTCCTGCTTCAAATATTTTACATGGCTTGCTATGGCAGATTTAGCTCTTAACAAGATGGAGAAAAAGAAAAAGAAAAAGACAAAGTACTGAAGGCAATGGCAGAATATGGTTGATAATCTATACTTGGAAGTAAAAAATGGTTTAGGAAGAACAAAATTCAAGTAGTAGATTACCTAAACTCCTGATCTAAAATCTCAGTCCTTTAGAAATCAAAGCCAAACCTATAGCTTTTCTGGAATAATAGTGAACAAAGGAGATAGCGAAACAGATTTTCCAAATTTGACTGACTTGGGCCTAAGTATTGATTCTTGGGTTATGCATAGATATGTACCATCATTTCAAGAGGAAGCACAAAGGGACTCACATTATATCAGTCAGGACCCAAATAGCACCTTTCACCAAGCCTCTTGACAATATCATTTTCATGTAACTTTTAGAAGGAACAAAGAGATAAAGGTTTCTTTTAGTTAGTTTTATTTATATATGCATAAATACATAAATACACACACAGAAACACACACACAATATATATATACTGTCAAAAATCAGATCAAGTTAGAATGTTGAGTTTGTTGTGCACTCAAAAGAACAGTTCATATACTGAGAGACTTCTAACTGAAAAATGGCATAAAGTCTAAGATTTTTACTATTTCACTTTTTGTCATTAGATTCTTGAAAAATGAAATGTTTTAAAACTTTAATGCTTTTAGTGATGTTTTAGAAACTATACTTAAAAACACATTTAATTGCTATCATTGAAAGAATTGTGGTTTTGACCACCAAAGTATAAGATTATAATAAAATAATATTTGAAATGAATTATCAAATTTTACATAATGGAAAAATAATGTAATATGTGTAATATTCTTGTTTTCTTTTCCTGGAGTAATGCTTTATAGTACAATGCTTTAAATAAATGGATTGATCTCAGATCATGTGAATTTAATCCTGACATTGCAGTTAAACACAATATTTTTTAAATCCTCAGCTCATAAATTTCCATTTCCATTGATATCAGTCATTAAAGACTAATTAGTATGTATATTTTATAATTTTCTTTTTATTTTTAAATCCCACTTAACACTTTCTTATGTAGAATTATTTAAAAGATTATAAGGTTGATTTTCAGAGTGTTATTAAGTATCATAAGAGTCTTGTAGGTAAGATACTTATGACACTAGCAGAATTTTAGTGTGTGATTGACAGAAGTATGGTAATGGACTGAGATAAAGGATACAAATACCTTTATTTTAGGTAAGGAATAAAAAATTTGGCTGCAATAAGATTGGTATCAAATGAGATCACCCCCTAATCCGTGGTGTGAATTTTTCTGGCACTTCCAGCACATTTGTGTTATACCTCCTGACAGAGGTAAAATCCTATTGGGGTCTCCTTGGGCTCCTCCTAGGAGAAAAAACAGTTAAAGTGCACCAGTTTGTTTTTCAAAATTATCTTCTAGGTGACATCATCTCATATTTCTGTACTGCAGCCAAGATCAACAGATTTTAGAATATACCTTTCTACGTGGGTAACCAATATTTAAGCCTGTCATTTCTTTTGTATTTACTGTTGTCATCTTTTGCAGCTCTTTTGAAACTTGTTTGTACTTTGGCTAGGTTATGAATAATTCAGATTGTATCCTGCACATAGAGAGCTTTCTTTAGGATTATATGCCAGATGAGTTTTTATGAACATTCAAATAAAAACCACCATTCCTTCAGTGATAGCAGCTAAGTGTTTTTTTTAAATATAGACTTTTAAAAACTCCATTAAAAGCACTAATGTTGTAAAACATTTCATTTTTCAAGAATCTAATGATGAGAAGTAAAATAATAAAATTTTGCTGATAAAATGAAGAGAAACTTTTTAGTTGTCAATAATTATTTACCTCATTAAGTACTGAGAAAAATAATGAGAAGTTACAACTGTGTTCAAAGAAGACTTCACAGTGCCAAACATATATAGGGAGAAAAAAATGATGAAAGAAATTTATGAATAGAGGCAAAATTGCCAAGTTCATAGGGCAAAAAAGCAATTGGATTTCACTGAACCCAATTTGTTTCACCTTGGGCAAGATTCATTTTAATTAGTATGTTTCCTAATACTTGCAAGTTGTAAATAGCTGAGGTACAGTAAAAGGCATAGAAGCTGGAAGGTGTGCTCCCTAACATTTGCACTCAGGGATGTTCACAGTGTTTGTTGACATGAGCAAATGGCATAAACCAATACATTTTAGTAATATGTGTTTTGCTTAAAGCTTTCTAGCTGTCTACATTATGTATTTTTCAACATGTGGATTCTACTGAGTATGGGGACTATTTTTTGGTTTTGATTTTAATAAATAAATACAGCTATCAAACCTATGTATGTGAATTTAACTTACATATATACAGTTTTTCCTTGGGGAGATACCTGAAATTAAAACAGCTAGAAGGTTTGTAAGCATATGCTTATCTTCTATAATCAATGTCAAATGTTTATTTCAAAGTAGTTGCATTCACTTAAATAGCAACAGTAGTAAATGAGAGTTTCAACTTTTTCACATCTTTATCAATAATAACTGTTATTTTTCTCCTGAATTTTAGGTATTTTGATGAGTACATATTAAAAGCTATTTTGTGTGTGTGTGAAATTGTGTGGACATTTTTTACACTTTTTGATTTTCTAAGCTCTTGATCATATTATCTCCAAATATTTTGATTTTTGCCTTCATCTTTTCAATTGTTTCAATTTATTTCTTTAGCCAGTACTTTCTGAAATATGTTTGTAAAGAGCAGCTAAATGCTTCTTATTGCTGACTTCATAGGAAATGCTTCTACCATTTTCTCATCTTGTACACAACTATAAAGATGCTATATGTTTATCATATAATGTATATGACATTTTATAAATAATTTTATACTGCTGAGTGAATATGTTTTTATTTCTTTATTACAAAGTTATTTTTAATTCAGTGTGCATAAACTTCATCACATGGCTTTCACCAATATAGGGGCGATTGATTAGACAGTTTATCAACATGAAAGTCAATGACATATTGAACCATCAAATTAAGAATGTGACATAGTTTATCCTGTCTCCTCCATCTTCTGAAGACAAAGTACTCATTTCAAAATCTGGGTACAGAATATTTGCCACAATGTTGCCAACTTCTATTCTCTAGTCTTATCTAATGTTGTTATATTAAATTGTTTATATTTCCCTTGAGTTTTATTGGAATTACTTTTTCAATAGATTTCTCATTTTTAGGCTATTGGACATATTACTTCCCCCTGACTTAAATAAATCATCTAATACTTATTTATCTCAAATCCAGTTGAAATATTGGATCTACCTGAAAGCTGTCCTCAGCCTTTGCTTGTGTCTGTAGTGCCCTTTCCTCTGTTCCTAAATCTTGATCCTGTTTTTTTTCCAAACATGTATCTGCTCTTTTTTTTAATTTTAATTTTTTAATTTGTTTTAATTAGTTACATATGACAGTACAATGACCTTGACATATCATACATTTGAATCAGATGGGATATAATATCTCATTTTTCTGAGTATACAGGTTGCAGAATCCTGTTTTAGATAATAATTAATCACACTTTTTTGGATTTGTTGGATTATCTGGTTAGAACCTTGTTTGGAATATAAAAGTTTTTGAGATGAATCATGGATTATGCCTCTTTTCAATTCCATTTTTTATTACTGATTTTTAAAATTTATAAATGTTTTAATAAGTATTTTTGAATTAATATAATTTCTGAGAACCTTTTCCACATTTGTTGATCTAATCCCTGTACATCTGCAAACTGGCTCTTAACTTATAATGTTTAGACTAACAAAAAATGTAGGGCTTATCAGCTAAACCATGAACTAAATTTTGGGGAAATAAAGCCTGCATCTGATGGGACTATATCTCATGTGTGTGTGAAAAAGATTCCATTATTCTAATAAATTTTAAGGGTTCAGTCTATAATATCAAAAGATACTATATAAAAATTACTTTTGAGAAATTAATTGCTGAGGACATTTTCCCCCCATGACTAATATAAATGGAATATTTTCCTTGGATTCTACTGTAGTCATTTAAACAAAGAGTATCATCCAACAAGAGTTCTTTGGGAACTGTATATGTATAGAACAGAAAAAAATATGATTAGTTATGTACAACAGATTAGTGGACTCCATGGCAGTGCATATTCTTACAGTAAGAATTAGTTCAAAGGCAACTGATACTTAGGCTAATAAATCCTTATAATTTGAAAATCTCATTGACATATGCACAATATATTGTTGTCTCACCAAGACCCAGCTGCTGAATGTTACATTCAGTAATACAGAAAAAGTGGGAGAATAGCTCCTGTAACTCTCATTTACTCTATAATCTTTGGTTCAGCTTAATTTCATGTTCTGCTTTGGAAGAGCTTATTCACAGTTCTCTCTAATTACTGTGGAGAGAATCGAATTCAATACAAAAAACAAACAAACGAACAGTGCCCTCCATATGCACTGCCACTACAATTCACCTAGAGCTTTTAACTGCATATTCACTTCTAACTTCTGGATATAATTTCCTTCTGCCTTTGTACAAAAAGCACAGATGTTGGCTAGGCATGGTGGCACACATTGGTCATCCCTGTATCTCTGAAAGCTAAATCCATAGGATTGCAAGTTTAAATCAGCTTCAGCAACTTAGAGAGGCCCTAAGTAAATTAGCAAGATCTTGTAAAAAATAAAATAAAATAATAAAAAGCTGGGGATTAGGCTCAGTGGTTAAATGCCTCTGGGTTTAATCCCTGTAACAATAAATAAAATAAGTAAGTAAATAAATGAATGAATAAATAAATAAATAAATAAATACTCCGTTGTTCTTATGTTCCTTTCTATCAAACAATTATAGTTTGTTTTGTAAAGACAATTGTTTATTTTAATGTTTCTTTTTTCTGTATTTGTTAAAATTTAAATGTGTTAGATATTTACTTGTATAGTAATTGTTTTCATTTGTATTGTCTTTATAGAATTTGATTACCCCAATTGTATTTTTACTCACAGAAGTGTTTGTACTTAACAGTGTTTCTCCCACAAATGTATACCTAGTGTTAGAAAAGGAGGTTTTCTTTGTCTATAATTTTAATATGCATGAGTTAAAAGCTGTAAAATAATTTTTTCAAAGTAAACATCAAAAATTATAAAGTAGTTACACCTGTTCAAATGGAGAAATATTACAAATATACAGTAATGTCTTAAATTGATAATTTATTCAGAGAAATATATGATGATTCCCCAAATTTGTTAAATGTACACAAACTCTTAATAAACAACAAATTCACTGACTTGATATTTTTTTCCTGCTTTTATTAAATGTCCATGTCCAAGAAAATTTAGAAATGATAATGTAAAAGTCACAGGAAATTTGTTCAAAGACTAATTATAGGGTAGTAATTGATTATATATATATATATATATATATATATATATATATATATATATATATACACACACACACACACACATACACACACATACATATTATATATTTCAAGTATCATATATACATGTATATATGTATATATGTATATATATATGTATATAACAAGTACTAAAATTTTAATTTGACATGATTTATGCTCTATAAAATATTTTATGGCAATTTCATATCATAAGGTAGAGACTTTAAAACAGGTAAAAGACAAATGCAGAATATGACCACCAATTCAATAGATCTTTAAAAAGCAATTACTTCTTCAAATATGTACCAAATGGATGAGATACACATTAATATGAAAGTCACATAAATAAGAGAAGTAAACAGAAAAGAGAAAATAATTGCTTTTCACCAAAGTTTTAGCACGAGTAAAGTAAAGCAGTCAAAGAAAATCCTGCAGCTTACAAAACAATTTGCCATTGCAGCGATTAATTTCTCGTTTATAATGGGTTTTATTTTCACACTTTGAAGTAATACATTCATTTCATGCCCAATTTATACCAAAGTTATATACAGAATCCCTTATAAAGATAAGGCAGAGTTGTATTTTGCCTTATCTTTGAAACTATATTAGCATGAAATTCTGTAAAACTGGAAGATACTAACACAATACACCAATGAATTCTGTTTTAGGTATCTGATAGACACAAAAGATTATCATTTTCTGGCTTATATAGTTTTTTATCTTCTCAACTAAGATAGATGAATATTATCTTGGTCAGTTTATGTCAATTCCCAAAATTTGTATGGCATTAAGTGTTTATATAAAGTCTTTACTTAATCATCAAAACAGTACATGAGGTTGTTTAGAATGCAGGCTGAAAAATACAAAGCCCAATTTATCTGAAAGCCCCTTCTGGTTGTTGTTCATCTGGTAAGGATTCTGTGCTTATCAAGTTCTAATTACAGCTAATATATATATATATATATATAT
>NW_026000057.1:45399833-45425591 GCF_001458135.2 Marmota marmota marmota
TCATTTTTCCTCTCGCCCTATCTGCCTAGGGACGAGCAGATTTGCTCCCGTCCTATCTATGGACGGGCAGCATTTTTCGTCACTTACCCCCGAGTGTCCCGGGGCTCCCCGTAACAGGCCACCATCTGCCGCAGTCCGGCTGCAGCAAAATAATCGGGGGGTGACGAATAACTTGTGTACGTTGATACAGCAGGAGTAGGAGCCGTTTATTGCAGGACAGGAGCAGTATTTATACATTCCACACAGCTTATCTAATTAGCATAAACTAGATACATCAGTCAACCAATAAGGAATCTCCACACTTAATGGCTCGCTTTTGTTACTTCTCAAACCACTCCCTCTGGCATTTTGCCAGGCACCATCCAGACTTGTTTACAACTCTAACATTCCCCTGGCAAAATGCCAGGTGTTATTTTGACTTGTTTACAGACTCTAACATAAAATATTGTCTATGGGAACTTTGTTTGTAACTCTCTTCTCCCATAGTAAGAAGATTATTATCTGGTTATTCTGTTTTTACTTTCTTGATTAGTCACATTACCATTACATTATCAGTTACAGTGCTGAATTCACACTGAATTCACACGTAAACAATGCTTGGTTATATCTGCTGCCTTTACCAGTTCTTTTGTGTTCTGTATTTAGGCTCTAATAACTTACACTGGGCTCTTCTTACTAAGTCCACTTCCTGCCCTTGTGAACATCCTCACATTTCACACACTAACATATCACAGATGCCATTCTATGAATGTAAATGGAAGTAATAGTCTCTCTGAGCCCTACACAGAGCCTCATAACATGTCTAAAACACACATTGGTCCCAAATACTGCATCTTCCTTTCAGAATTGACTGATGTCCTGTTATAACAAAATAATGAAATTCATTAGTACTGAAGGACATCCAGAGCACTGCTGACATAGCTTAAAATACTAGGTAAATTTGAATCCACCTATCTTAGTTAATGTGTTAGAAATTCACTTTGCCCTTTACAATTACTATTCTTTCCATATTATGCTCTCCTGACCATAGTGTTTGTCCTTCCCTATCTTCTATTTCTCAATTAATGTCACTGCACCTTCTGGACTTTCTATCTTATGGAAGACAAACTCAAGTTGCTAACTTCTTCCTTCCACATTCCCTTTATCTCCTTGTCACAATGGCATCTGGAAATTAGGTTCTTCTACCTGTACTCTTAAGGCAAAATTATTTCTCTCCCATACTTTTTGTAACTAAAAGTTGAAAGCTGGAGTATCAGATATGTTTGCTTGATATCCAAATTTGCCTTTCTTCTTTCTTTTTTTTTTTCTTTTTTGGTTGGGGACTGAACTCAGGGACACTTAAACACTGAGTCACATCCCCTACCCTTTTTTGTATTTTATTTTGAAACCTGGTCTCACTGAATTGTTTAGGGCCTTGCTAAACTACTGAAGGGGGCTTTGAACTCGAAATCCTCCTGCCTCACCCTTTTGAGGTACTGGGATTCCAGAGGTGTGCCACCATGCCCAGCCCAAAGTTGCCTTTCTGTCTCTTCTCTTCCATCTTTTTATAAACTAACCTTCTTCTTTAGTATTCTTACCACCCAACTACAGTACCCTTTCTAAATATTTTTATTATTGATAGGTAAATTTGTCCTCAGATACTACAGAATTTGAATCCTACATTGTTTTCATTCCCTCTCTACTTAAATATTTGCCCACATTTTTTTTCTGACCTTGAATTCTATCTAGAATTTTAAACATAACATAAACTTTTAGCAACTAAACAGTTGTAAAGTCACTGAATCTTTCCCCATGTCTATTCTGACAGCTACCCATGAACCTTTGATAACATGAACCACTGTATCATATCTATACAATATAATATTATCTTCCCATCTTCCTTCTTCCTTTCCATCTTTTTCCCCAATTACCATCACCACATACTTATTTGGTCTACTGGGAATTGCAATTCTAAATTGGACATCTCAATTGCTTCTTCTTCCTCCTTCTGTATTTATCAATTCCATTTTTTTTTGATGAATTTTTAAATTTATAACTTAATTTTATTTCATTTGCTTACACCACCAATTATTTTTTTCTATCTTAAGTATTTTTTTTTCAGTTTTCTAACTATGGCTACTTATTTCATCACTCAAGTACTGTCAAAAAAAATTTAAATTAATTTTTCCTGTTGTCCAATTTTTTTAACACTTCTAGAAAATACTTTGGAAACTCCAAATATTTAATCTCTTTGTGAGTCTGAAGCTGCTGAATACTGACTGCTACCATAAATCGTATGAACTTGAGATTGTTGTCACCATAAAATTTAAGTGTCCAACCTCACATTTGCCCTCAATATTATAGGACAACCTTCTACTTCTCCATCGGGTCTCTTTCTTATTTTTCACAATTGCTATTTCAAAAATTTCCAACCATTTTAAACTTCTGACCCTACCAACTGTACTCTAATACCTTAGCAAATAAACTTTCCACACATCTAGAAAATATGTACAAATTCCCTGCCATTAGATCTACAAATTTGCTTGTATTGACAGTGGTTAATCTACTTTATATTATATTTTACTCATGTGATGAATGCCAACTTCCATATAGCAATAGTACTAAGTATTATGAATAAGTTAATAGTATTTTATTGGCAATAAGTTCAGCAATTCACATGATTTTTAAAATTTTTTTATAATTGATAGTATTTAGGAAGGAAAATATTTCTTTGGCAAAATAAACGTAAGTACTCATGTATAAAGAGATGCTAATGATTGGTGGATTTAGATGAAATGTTAACAGATACTCTGTTTTCAATATTCTATTACATATTTCACATTTTTTGAACCAAAAAATAGAAAGTTAATCTTTCTTGACCCAAATTTTTCTGCCACATTTTTCTGGATCATAGGCAAACTAAATTATATATATATATTATGTTTTATACGTTGCTGCTCATTTTCCTTATATGCCATGGTAATATAGATTTCATCCCCAAGGATCTACTGAAACTTACCATTAATTTGCTTATTGTTATAGCTTGTTTCAATTCCTATTTAAACTGCAAGTTGATTATAATAGTTGTGAATAGTGAGATTCTTAATTTTAACGGTAGTCCCAAAGAAAGTATGTTTATATAATTCTTGCCATCATAGTTGAAGAAGTCTATATTTGGGTTGGGCTCTCCAGAGAAATAAAGCAAAGAAGATAGAGAATCAGATTTTAAGAACTGGTTCATGTGATTGCAGGTAGGGGGAAATTTGAAATCTGTGCATCACCACAGGATAGAGACCCTGGGAAGAATAGATGTTTCAGTCTCAAGTTCAAAGGCAATCTCAAAGTAAAATTCTTTCTTTATCAGGTGAACTCAGCATTTGTCTCTTGAGACCTACAGTTTACTGATAAGGATCAGGCTCACATACTGTATGTGCTCTTTACTCAATGACTACGGACTTAAATTTTCATCACATCTAAGAAATATCTTTACAGCAACATTAATATTGGTGTTTGATCAAACACCTGAGCATCATAGCCTACCCAAGCTGACACACAAAATTAACCATCTCAAATGTTTAATTCTGTTAAATTTTGTGCAAAAAGTATTTTCATTTTCATAGATTTCAAGGTATGGGAATATCTTTAGTGTGTATCTGTACCATTATCATAAACAGAATTCCTAGCATTTCTTTTATAAGTTTTGTTATTTGCTGTGTTGGGTAGGCAGACTGGCATTTCTTTATATGACTAAATTTGTAAGGATTGCTCTATTTCAATTCAGTGCATATAATTTGTTATCAGTTCATTGAATAGGGAATTGATATCTTATTTTCATTTGTCTTACAGGAAATAAAACTGTATATACTATAAAATATTTTAAATAAATCAAGAATAACTTTCCTATATTTGATTCCTATTTGTGTAATATAAAAATGTTACTTTCACAGTAAAATGTTTTGTCTCCATTGTACTTTTAACAGTTTGTCTAGAGTAATCATGTATATTTTCATATCAAATAATTAAAGCTACCAATGTGTCAGTTTAACATGTATAATGTATTTTTTAATTAACATTTTACTGACAGGAATCAAGTTATTAACCAGAAAAATGACAACATAACAATATGTAAGTAATGGACCTAGATGGAAAAAAACTAAACAATTTTAAATAGACAAAAATCATTTTTAAATTTCTTAGTGAATACAATGGAAAATATAAGCCTAAGAATTAGTAAGGAGTTTCAGATGTTCAGGAAATTATTTCTTTTTTTTTTTTAATTTTTGGAGAACAAAAGAAAATCTACAGATTCAATGAAGTAATTTATATTTTTCTCTTTCAATCACTGTTTTACTATTAAAATCAAAGCTTTTACTCTGCAGAAACTAATGTTGTATGACAGGGTAGGCTAGACTCTGCTCTGTATGACATGGCACTACTATGTGGTTGTTTGCTCTTTCTCCCGCAATCACTGTTTTTCTAGGCTAAATTATTGTTTCAGTCAGCTCTTTTGCTGCTGTGACTAAAGGACCTGATCAGAAAACCTGTACAGGAGGAAAAGTTTATTCGAGAGTTCAGTGGTCACAATCCATAGAAGGCCAGCTACATTCCTTGAACCTCATGGTGAGGCTGAACATCATGGTGGAAGAGGGTGGCTGAGACAAGCAGCTCACATCATAGTGATCAGAAGCAGAGATAGAAAGACTCCACTCATCAGATTTGAATATGTACCCCATAGCCACATTCCCCAATGAATCACCTCCTTCAGCTATGCACTACTTGCCTTCAGTTACCGCTCAGCCAATCTCATTGGGGGATTAATTCACTGATTATATTAAGGCACCCAATTATTTCTCCTCCAAACCTTCCGCACTGCCTCACCTGTGAGCTTTTGGGGGATGCCTCACATCCACCCAGTAACAAATACCTTTGCTCCATGCTTCCATTTCTTCAGATAAATGTTGTTGTTGTTTATTGAGCTTGAACAAATGAGTACTGAACAACATCAAAAATGTTGTCTTATTCTGTAGACTTGGAATATCAAACACATTTAGTGACTGCTTAAATATACAAAATTTACATAGAAGTAAAATTGTTTTTTCTGAGCCTTTTTTTTTTCCTTTTTAGGCTTACTCAGTGTTATTGAATGAGTTTGAGAACACGAATACTTCTTTTTTTTTTTTTTTAAGAGAGAGAGAGATTTTTTTTTTAAAGAGAGAGAGAGAGAATTTTAATATTTATTTTTTAGTTTTCGGTGGACACAACATCTTTATTTTATTTTTATGTGGTGCTGAGGATCGAACTCAGCACCCCGCCCCACCTGTGCCAGGCGAGCACGTTATGGCTTGGGCCACAACCCCAGCCTCATGAATACTTCTGATAGGGCTGGGTTCAATCCCCAGTACCACACACACACACACACACACAAAAAAAAAAAAGATGGATAGTCCTAGTATAATATAAAACTATTTGTGAAATCAGATGACACTAGTGTTTATATAAATACACAATTGTACTTTAGGCACCTATTATATATACATGATCTTTTGCTATTGCCCTCAGCAGTTAAAAGTGATGAACTATTCAATTTAAGTTGTTAGTCAAATCAATAAAAACACCAGAGAAACATTTGCAATTAGGTTTTTCAGATAAGTATCTAATTTGCTTGTAAACAGTTACTGTTAGTTAAATTAAATGTCAATTTGTTCTTCCAAATAAATTATTGATATTTTCTGTATTTAACTCAGAAACGCGTTAGGAGATTTGGAGAGAATTTTAGTTTTTAAGTCAATATGATCCATTCAACATAAGTGAGTATTTTTGATTCAGCAAAAAAAAAAAATCATGTTTAAAATTAATCCACTATTAATTTCAATTTAATATTATTGTGGAAACTAGTAATATGTGATACAATATTTAAATTAGTAATAATAACTATGTTTTTATTGCTTAGCATAATACTATCCATTACTGACTTTCAGATACTTATAAGTAAAAGAGAATAGAATTATCATTTACTTACATAGTAGTATTTTTTCAGCTAACAAACATAACTTTAGAATCAATTGCTGAAAGTTGTGAATCAGTTGCTGAAAGTCCATTTTATAAGGATGTTAAATACTCATTTTCTACTTGAATGGTCTAGACAGAAATTCTGAATGCAAATGTTGAAAATTATCTCAGCCCTAGCACTGTTTAGTTTTTAAAATGTTTGTTATGTGTATTGTTCTAAAAATACTTTAATAGTAATAATATTGAAACATCAATATATATTTATATTAGGATTTGATGTTCTCCAAGTTTAAGATGTGAAGCTCACTGGTCTACTTTATTCATAAACTACACTTTCTTAAACGCCCCCCCATATCTACTTTTATCACAGCAACCACAGAGTTTTCCCATGACATTAATTGGCTAGTGATTAATTAATGCTCAACTTCTGTAGCTTAAATCAATGTGTGAAATATTTTCCTGTTGCAAATATATATATATATACATATATATTTTTTTTGGGGGGGGAGTACCAACCACTCAATCACTGTATTGGTTTACTGTATTGGTTCACTATATTGAGTGCCACTGAGGAGCATTCAACCACTGAGCCACATCCCCAGGCCTATTTTGTATTTTTTTTAGAGACAGGGTGTCACTGATTTGCTTATCGCCTCCTTTTGCTGAGGCTGGCTTTGAACTGGTGATCCTACTGCCTCAGCTTCTGGAGCTGCTGGAATTACAGGTATGTGCCACAAACACAACTATTTTTAATGTGACTTTGCAACCAAACTTTCAGACAACTAATTTTTATTTTTTTTAATTCTACATTCATTAATAAATTTATTCAAACAGAATAAATATCAATTAAGCCAAAAGTCCAGAATGACATTTGTTAGCAACTGAAATATATTCATACGCATAGTGTAAAAATGTGAATTTTATTTTTAAATACTGCACTGCTTTTTTTTCTATTACCTTTATGTGTATATGCATGCATGTATGTATTAAGGGAGAAAACTAAGGGAGAAACTTTACTAAATGAATATGGAATGCTTATAAATTCAGAAATGTAAGTTCCAAGGAGGTAGATGAGTGGCACAAGCTTACAATATTACAGAGCCTGAAGTGGGAGAATTACTTTAGCCCAGAAGTTCAAGACCAACCTTGACAATGTAGAAAGATTCCTTTAAAAAAATGCAAATTCATTGTATAAGTCTTTCACCTCTTTTGTTAGGTTGATTCCCAAGTATTTAAAGATGGAAAAATATACCCTGTTCATGGATAGGCAGAACTAACATCATCAAAATGGCGATATTACCAAAAGTTCTCTATAGGTTTAATGCAATGCCAATCAAAATCCCAACGGCATTTCTTGTAGAAAGAGAGAAAGCAATCATGAAATTCATATGGAAAAATAAAAGACCCAGAATAGCAAAAACAATACTAAGCAGGAAGTGTGAATCAGGCGGTATAGCGATACCAGACTTCAAACTATACTATAGAGCAATAGTAACAAAACCAGCATGGTACTGGTACCAAAACAGGCGGGTGGACCAATGGTACAGAATAGAGGACACAGAAACCAATCCACAAAACTACAACTATCTTATATTTGATAAAGGGGCTAAAAGCATGCAATGGAGGAAGGATAGCATCTTCAACAAATGGTGCTGGGAAAACTGGAAATCCATATGCAACAAAATGAAACTGAATCCCTTTCTCTCGCCATGCACAAAAGTGAATTCAAAATGGATCAAGGAGCTTGATATCAAATCAGAGACACGCCGTCTGATAGAAGAAAAAGTTGGCTACGATCTACATACTGTGGGGTCGGGCTCCAAATTCCTCAATAGGACACCCATAGCACAAAAGTTAATAACTAGAATCAACAAATGGGACTTACTCAAACTAAAAAGTTTTTTCTCAGCAAAAGAAACAATAAGAGAGGTAAATAGGGAGCCTACACCCTGGGAACAAATCTTTACTCCTCACACTTCAGATAGAGCCCTAATATCCAGAGTATACAAAGAACTCAAAAAATTAGACAATAAGAGAACAAACAACCCAATCAACAAATGGGCCAAGGACCTGAACAGACACTTCTCAGAGGAGGACATACAGTCAATCAACAAGTACATGAAAAAATGCTCACCATCTCTAGCTGTCAGAGAAATGCAAATCAAAACCACCCTAAGATACCATCTCACTCCAGTAAGATTGGCAGCCATTATGAAGTCAAACAACAACAAGTGCTGGCGAGGATGTGGGGAAAAGGGTACACTTGTACATTGCTGGTGGGACTGCAGATTGGTGCAGCCAATTTGGAAAGCAGTATGGAGATTTCTTGGAAAGCTGGGAATGGAGCCACCATTTGACCCAGCTATTCCCCTTCTTGGTCTATTCCCTAAAGACCTAAAAAGAGCATGCTACAGGGACACTGCTACATCGATGTTCATAGCAGCACAATTCACAATAGCAAGACTGTGGAACCAACCTAGATGCCCTTCAATAGACGAATGGATAAAAAAAATGTGGCATTTATACACAATGGAGTATTACTCTGCATTAAAAAATGACAAAATCATAGAATTTGCAGGGAAATGGATGGCATTAGAGCAGATTATGCTAAGTGAAGCTAGCCAATCCCTAAAAAACAAATGCCAAATGTCTTCTTTGATATAAGGAGAGTAACTAAGAACAGAGTAGGGACGAAGAGCATGAGAAGAAGATTAACATTAAACAGGGATGAGAGGTGGGAGGGAAAGGGAGAGAGAAGGGAAATTGCATGGAAATGGAAGGAGACCCTCAGGGTTATACAGTGGAGGGGGTAGAGAGAGAGGAGGGGAGGGGAGGGGAGAGGTGGGGAGGGGGGAGGGTGGAGGATGGGAAAGGCAGCGGAGCACAACAGACACTAGTATGGCAATATGTAAATCAATGGATGTGTAACTGATGTGATTCTGCAATCTGTGTATGGGGTGAAGGTGGGAGTTCATAACCCACTTGAATCAAAGTGTGGAATATGATATGTCAAGAAATTTGTAATGTTTTGAACAACCAACAATAAAAAATTTAAAAAAAAATGCAAATTCCAAAATCGTGTTACATTAATTTATCAACAACAATAAAAGGTCTAGTGGTTCTAGTCCTGAAGCAACAAGAGGCAGTTGCTGATGTAATTTTGTATTAAAAATAATAAATTATTTTGAAGTATTTTGATCTTTAGTATTTCTTTGGTAATAAGTGAATATAATGTGTGTAAGTTTCTAGTAAGTGTACTGTGTGTAACAGAAGATGCTAAATAGTGTTGGCCTATTTCCTAAGGAATTTCTGTGTGTGTTTGTGTGTGTGTATATCAGTGAAAAAGTATAAAAATTCGTGTGTTTTTGATCAAGTGTGTGTGTGTGTGTGTGTGTGTGTGTATGGTAGTTCATAAGTAACCCTGAACTAATTTGGTAACCTTTATAGTAGTCTAAGACACTATTATATGATAAATGATCCTCATATGGAAGATAATATGATAGTGCAATTAGAATTAAGATATTAATTATGAGAAGAATCTCTTATTTGGTTTGAGTCTACAGGGATAGGATAAAAAGTAAGAATTTAATAAAGTGTTAGGTTGTTGCAGAGATGCTTAAAATGTCATTATTGTTTTGTTGTTGTTGTTTTTAATGTTTGTTTTTAGCGGTTGTTTTTCGCAGATTTTAGCGGTTGTTTTCATCTCTCAGGAAAATGATAGAAGTGTTTTCTCTGAACATCTCTTGGATAATTTTCCTGGCCTGTATCTTCCCACTTGTTTAAAACTAAATAAATTGCCTTTAATCCTATAAAAATATTATTTTCTGATAAATTGTCAGTAGAGGTTTAAGGAAAGAAAACTGAATGTACCTCAAAAGTAATACATATGAATCTTCATATACAGTGAATAAATAACGTGGATATAAAATATCACTGTGAAAGGAATTATAAAATTGTGATTTTCAAAAAAACTGATGTTTTTTAGGACCTGAAAGGTTTTACATTCTTACATAAGAATATCTGGTTTTCATAAATATTTTTAGAATCTTTGAGGTAGCTTTTAAAAATTACATTCCAATCTGTCCAGTTACTTTGACTCAGAAAATCTCTTTTTGGAGGGAATTCAGAAAGACCAGTAACCCTGAAATAAATTTCTTAGTACTAGAGGTCAAGAGAAGAGAATTTAAAAAAAGCCAACTAATTTTGAAATCATAAGAAATATAGTTTACCTTATTACTGCTGTGCTTCTGAGATTCATTCCATAAGATCAATATATTATTTAAAAAAATTGTCCTAGCATGTCTTCATGCCTTTGAATTATTATTTTTTTTCTTTCTAGTTTTTATTCTTTCCTTGATCATAGAATCAAAAACAAGCACATTTTACAAGATCCCCAAACAGTGACAAATTTATGTAAAAATTAAGTAAAACCTTTTCCTTGGAAGCAAACAACCCAAACAATTAAATGACCTAATTTTAAATTTTTCATCTACTATTAATTAGGGCAAAAATTGCTTTAACAGATACATCTGTAGATAACAGTATAAAGAAATCATAGTTGCGATTATATGACATTTGTATTCTTTATATATATATATATATATATATATATATATATATATGTAACATTTTATACATTTGAACATAATCAAAGAAGCATAAAATATAATTTGCTCTAATTCAGACCCTAGCACTTCCACCTGACAACTCATTTTCCCCCTTTCCCCTCTCTCTACTACTCTTTCTGCAGTTCATATATACTTTTTGTTTTTATTAGTGTCCTTTGGATATACTTGATGTTGGGATTCACTGTGGTATATTTTTGTATGTACATATGAATGTTTGAGCAGATTCATCCCAATGTTCTTCCCTTTTCCCATCCAATATTCCTCTCCCTCTATCCCCTTCATCTACTATATTGAACTTTCTTCTATTTTGGTGAAATCCCCCTCCCGTTTTTTCTTTCTTTCTCTCTCTCCTCTACCTCTTATTTTGCATTAGCTTCTACATATTAGAGAAAACATTCAACCTTTGATTTTTGGGGACTGGCTTATTTTACTTAACATGATAGTCTCCACTTCCATCCATTTACTAGCATTTGTCACAATTAAGTTCTTCTTTATTGCTGAATAATACTGCATTGTGTATATATATACCATATTTTCTTTACCCATTTATCTGTTGAGGGGCACCTAATTTGGGTCCATAGATTACTTATTGTGAATTGTGGTACCATAAATATTCAAGTGGCTGCATTACTGCACTATGCTTATTTTAAATCCATGGTGTGGGATAGCTGGGTCACATGGAGGTTCCATTCCTGATTTTTGAGGAATCTTCACACCACCTTCCAGAGTGGTTGCACTAAATTGAAGTTCCATTAACATTATATGAGTGTATCTCTTTCTCTACATCCTAGCCAACATTTATTATTATTTGTATTCTTGATAATTGTTATTCTGACTGACATGATATAAAATTTTGATTTGCATTTCTGTAATTCCTAGAGATATTGAATGTTTTTTTTTCATGTATCTATTGATCATTTGGATTTCTTCCTTTGAGAAATATTTGTTTAATTCTTTTGCCCATTTTTTGATTGGGTTATCTGTTTGTTTGTTTGTTTTTTTGGTGTTAAGATTTTTGCATCATTTTTGTATTCTGAATATTAATGACCTAACTTAGGGTCAGGTGGAAAAGACCTTCTCCCATTCTGTAAGCTCCCTCTTCACATTTTCTATTGTTTCCTTCCGTGTGAAGAAGGTTTTTAATTTGTTGCCATCTCACATATTGATTTTTTTATTTTTTATTTTTTGAGGGGGGGGTCTTGTTAAGGTAGTCAATTCCTGCGCCAAAATGCTGGGGTATTGGGCCTAGATTTTCTTGTAGCAGTTGCAGAGTTTGTGGTCTATTGCCTAATCATTGATCCACTTTGCATTGACTTTGTGCTGGGTAAAAGACACGGGTCAATTTCATTTTCCTATGTATGGATGTTGAGTTTTCCCAGCATGATTTGTTAAAAAGGCTCTCTTTTGTCCAATGTATATTTTTTGTTTCTTTATCTAGTGTCAGATAACTGTATTTATGTGGGTTTGTCTCTGTTTCTTCCAGTCTATTCCATTATTGTTCTTGTCTGTTTTTGTGCCAGTACCATACTATATCTCTGTAGTGTAATTTGGGTTCTGGTATTGTGATGCCTCCAGCTTTGCTCTTCTTGCTCAGAATTTCTTTGGCTCTTCTGGATCTCTAATTTTTCTAAATGAATTTCAGAACTAATTGGGAAGAATGTCATTGGTATTTCAATGGGATTGAAAGCTTTGAGCTCCAAAGCTTTCATTGTACAGTCCTTCATCTCTTTTGTTGTATTAATACTCAATGGGGTTTTTTAGGCTATTATAAATGGGATAGTTTTTCTAATTTATTTTTAACAAATTTATTTTTGGAGTACAGGAATGTGATTAAGTTATGAATATTAATCTTGTATCCTGCTACATTGCTGAATTCATTTATCAGTTCTAGAAGTCTTCTGGAGGATCTTCTAAATGTAGGATCATGTCATCAATAGATAATTTGATCTCCTGTTTTCCTACTTATATTCCTTTAATTTCCTTCTCTTGTCTGATTGATTGCTCTTGCTGGATTTTCAAGGACTGTGTTGAAAAGGAGTGATGAAAGTGGAGACATTTCTTTTTTTCCTGTGTTTAGAAGCAATGCTTTAGTTTTTCTCCATTGCGTATAATGTTGGCATTGGGTCTGTCATATATGGCTTTTCCAAAGTTCAAGTAAATTCCTATTATTCCTGGTTGTCTATTATTTAAAATACGGATGGGTGTTGTACTTTGTCAAATGCTTCTTCTGAACCTCTTGAGATAATGTGATTCTTGTCCTTAATTTCTATTTATGTGGTAAATTACACTTATTGATTTCTATAGTTGAATCTTGCATTCCTGGGATGAAACCCAGTTGATTACGGTGCAGTCTTCTTAATATATTTTTGTATGCAGTTTGTTGATATTAAGAATTTCTTCTTCTATGTTCAACAAGGATATTGGCCTCAAGTTTTCTTTCCTTGAAATTTCTTTGACTCTTTTTGGTATCAGAGAATTATGGTTTTACAAAATAAGTTTGGCATTGTTCCCTCCTATTCTATTTCATGAAGTAATTTGAGGAGGATTGGTATTAGTGTTTCTTTAAAGTCTGGTAGAACTCACCTGAGAATCCATCTGGTCCTGAGCTTTTCTTTTTTTAGAAGTTTTTGATAGATGCTTAAACTTCATTACTTGATATGGATTTCTTTAAGTTTTCTATATCCTCATGGTTCAAGTAGGTATGTCCTATGTCTCTAGGATTTATCAATATCCTCAAGATTTTCTAGCTTATTGGAGTATAAACTTTTAAATAGTTTCTGATGATATTTCCTTTTTAATTTATAATTTAGATTATTTTGAGCATTTCTTTCTTTCTTAGTTTGGTTACATGTTTAGCAATCTTGTTTATCCTTCAAAAAACCAACTATGTGGTTGATATTTTCATATTTTTTCCTCATTTTTATTGAATTTGGTTCAGATTTACAATATTTTATATCTTCTACTGATTTGGGTGCTAGTTTGTTCTTTTTGTTAGGGTTTTGAATTCTAATGTTAGATTGTTTAGTTCATATTGTTCTATTCTTTTAATGTATGATATCAGTGTTATCAACTTTCCTCTGAGAACTGCCTTCATACTCTCCCAGAGTTTTTGATATGTTGTATTACTGTTCTCATTTACGCCTCAGTATTTTTTATTTCTCCCCTGATTTCCTCTGCTATTCTTTCATCATTCAAAAGTGAACTATTTAATCCTCAAGATTCTGTTTTTATCGTATTGTTCATCTCTATTTTTTAAAAAAATTTGCTAATGTTTGCCTTGCAACCTAAAATATAGTCTATTTTGAAAATGTTCCATGTTCTGCAGAGAAGAAAGTGAATTCAGATATTGATGAATAAATATTCTATAGATATCTGTTATGTACATTTTATTAATTTTATTTTTTAGTTCTCTAGAATCTTAATTTACATCTTGATGATCTATCTAGTGGTGAGAGATGTGTTTTTAAATCACCAATTATTATGGAGAGGGTGTGTTTTATATACATAAATATACTGTTGTTTGGAGTATAAATATTTATAGTCATTATATCATGGTTTTGTATCAATCCCTTAAGCACTATAAAGTGACTTTAATTGTCTCTTCTAACTAATTTTAGCTTGATATCCACTTTGTCTGATATGAGAATAGCAACCTGTGCTTAATTATGACTACCATTTGCATGGTATGTTTTTTCCTTTGCTTTTTCCCTCAGCGTGTGGATGTCTTTGTCTGTTAGGCAAGCCTATCTTGCAAATAGCATATTGTTGGGTCTTGTTTTTTAATTCAATTTTGCCAACCTATGTATTTTGATTGTAAAGTTTAAGACACTTAAATTCAATGTTGTTATAGAGAGAAGACCTTTATTTTGTGTCATTTTGATGTATTTCTAATGTTTAAATCAGATATAATTCTCATTTAATTGATGTTCTAGGGTAATTTATCTCTATGATGGTTTTATTTTTATTGTTTATTTCTTTTTCATGAAATAATTCATTGAGTATGTTTAAAGTGCAGGATTTCTGGTTATGAATTATTTTAGCTTCTTCTGTCATGGAAGGTTTGTATTCTGTCTTCAATTCTAAAGCTTAATTTTGCTGGGTATTCTAAGTTGGCATCCATTTTCTTTTAGAGCTTTTCATGTATTATTCCAGGACTTCCTGGTTTTTAGAATATGGGTTGAGGAATAATTTGAAATCTGGATTGTTTTAACTATCAATATGACCAACTGGTTTTCTCTTGCAGCTTTTAAAATTCTATGTTTATACTATATGTAAGGCATTTTCTATAATGTATCTTGGGGCTGATATATTGCTATTTTGAATATTTCAAGTTTCATATGCCTATGTTATTTAAATTTCCATCTCATACTTAATGCTTGCAAATTTTTCTAAAAGTATTTCATTTAAAAAAATTGTGCATCCATTTAGCTTGTATTTCAGTAAACTCATCTACTTTCATCTTAAATTTGGCCTCTTGATGTTACCAGAGAGTTCTTGAATATTCTGAGGTTGGTCTCTTAACATCTTTTCTTTATAATCAAATTTATTTTATACTTGGTTTTTAAGGCCTGAAAATGTATCTTCATAGTTGTGTACTTTATTGGTGATGCTTTTCTTTGAAATATTAATTTGGTTTACTGAATCTTTCATTTACAGGATTTCCATTTTTTTTCAGAATCCCTCTTTATTAAAGTCATCTTCACTTCCTATATTTTCTAATTTGACTCTTTACATCTTCTTTAATTTGATATAACATTTTTACTATGAATTTTTTAAATTCTTTCTCTGACATTTCCTACACTGTGGTATTAATGGAGTTACTTGTCAAAGCAATATGGGGTAATGTTTTGGGGTCATTTGTTCCCTTACTTTTTCATATTGTTTATATGTCTACTCATTTATTGGGATAAATATTATTTCTTCTTTGAAGCAAGGGACTGTTTTGTGAGCTTCTTTCTCTTAAGAACTCTAGGTTAGTGAATAGCCAGATATCGATGCTTTAATTCAATATGTGACCTCAGCCGATCCCAGTATCAATGCCACTGAAACCTATCTACTATAATCACTGCAGAATTAAGCCTCATACTATTCAACTTTCTGAAAAAAGATATTGTTTTCTACAGTTTCATAACCTAGATATGAACTTGTACTAAAGTTTTGGAATAGGTAAAAAGTTAGTATAATTGCTATCACCTGAAATGAGGTATTTAGGGGAGGAAGAAGAAAGATTGAGCAAAAAAGTGTGGGATAAAGAAAGAAAGGCAAAGATGGACAGGAGAAATAGATGGATGTGGGTATTTGAGGTAGTAGCAGATAACGTAAGAGGGTGAATGGGACAAAAGGAGTAAGCATAAACTAGACTAGAAAGAAAAAGATATAAAGATGTATTTTAATGTGTTTTAAGCCATTAGAAGAAATACATTCATGTGGGTTGAAGTATAATATTGGCTATTAGTGTAACAACTATCCATCAGGTTGAGGAGTGATATATGAGATCAAAGTTGACATTAGAGACATTTATGGTAAACCATACCAAGGTGAAGAAAGTTCTCATTGAATCGTGGTTTGGATTTTGTTGGGGTTTGGGCATTTAGCAAACGTTCATCATTCTTAGGCTGAGGATCCCTCAGGACATGCTGGAACACAGGAGCCACTTTCTTAGTTACTATAGACTTCCCACCAGCTGGTACTGATTTGTGAGCTCAGGGGCCTGGAGATGACTGCTCAGAGGGTTAAGTGTTGGGGCTTGGTTGTTTCTATTGTGTGTAGAAGTTCATAATGCAGGTTCTAGAGTGTCCCTGTCATTATTGTGGGTCACTGTATATCTGCTCTCCTCTATGGGGTACTTTTTACGGTGAGTAGAGCCTTGTGGCTGTCCATAAGCCCTGGTCCTCTTGTTGTGGATTTTCCATGGGTGCAGAAGAATTCCCCCAGCCAACACTGTTCTCTGGAGTTTACCTGTGTTTTAGTTTACACTGCCCCGGGTTGAGAATTGTGGGCACTAATTCCCTCTGTTGATTATGACTTATACAAGGTCTAGCCAAAGTCCAAACAAAAACCTTTCACTTGACAGTTTTGACCACAGGTCAGGCTGGGAGCAGTCACTACCTCCTGCCTTGAATTAGGGCATTTTCTGCCTTAACTGACGTCCCTCTGGCTATGGTTGTAATCCAGATGCCTTCTGATTAAATTTCCAATCATAGGCAACTTCTCCTATCAGCCTTCTGCAAGCTGCTACCACCTACTGGGAAACAGGTCTCTATGTCACTGAATACTCCCAACAATCAAGTGGAAATCAGGCAATTTCCTATGGTGCCTCCCCTAGGTATCAGTGTTCAGGATTAGAGAGATCCTGATGTATCTACTTTCTTCTGCTGGGCAAGGGGCAAAGGGTGCTAAGAAGCCCTGCAGCTTTATGTCTGCCTGGGTCATGTGGAGGCTGCTCAGAGCATTCTATATCTGCAAGGGTCAGGGAGGCTGAGCTGTGTGGATTAGGCACACTTCACCACACAAACCTGCTCCATCCCAGTCTCCTTGATCCAGGTGAGAGGGAGGAGGCCTCAGCAAATTTTGGCTAGCAGCTCCTGGTGATCCCTTAGAAGTTCTTTCCATCTGGATTATTAAGATATCCCACTACAAGGGACTTTCTCTGGTTTAATTTGCTGCTATCTGGACATGGGGGAAATGCTGTGTTGATTTAAGGAAGTGAGTAATCAGCTGAGGGCTTCACAAAATGGCTGGGGACCCCCTCACACCTGCACAGCTTTCTTTTTACAATTTGGTTTTAAGCTGTTTAATTTGTTTCAAGGACACTACTGTTTCTATTGTGCTTTAATTTTTTTTCCACCTTTTCAAATATTTTAGGTAGGGGAGCTTAAGTTTTCCCATTCCCTATTTTTCTCTCTCTTGCCTCTCTCCTTTCCTCCACCCTGGTTCTGATTCAGGGTTAGGAGACTACTCTTGTAACCAATCTTCAAGTCTCTTCAGGTCTCAGACTTTGTAACACTGAGTCTTAGAGAATTTATTTTTTTCCTCAACTCTCAGTTCTGCTTTTCCTTCACTGCTTTCCTCTGTGCTGTGAGGATATCAGGAGTCATTGCCTAGCTCCCTCCCTTCATCTTCTTTCATTCTTGGCAATTATTTCACACTTTAAATCAGAGTAAATAAAGGTGTAAAGCATATCATCTAAACTTTGAATTTCTATTCTATCTCCCCTGAGTACTTTTTTTTTTCTAAACCGTAATACAAATGCTCAGAACTTAGAAATCTAGATCACTCAAAGGAATGCTAGATTACATTCTAATAATCTTTAAAAGAAAATCTTTTCATTTTTAAAGAGGAAATAGGAATAGACCCTAAATTCTTATATCATATTGGAGTCATTATTTTTCATGAGTTCAGGTGTAATTTATATGCAATAAATATGAAACACATATATTCAGATGTTCTATTTGGTGATTTTTTCTAATGTTATAAAAAGTATAACTGTATAAAATGAAAACAAATAAACAATAATAATGTTGAACATTTTCTCACTGAAAATAATTCCCCAGTGCTTATGTTCTGGCAATTTCTGCTCTCCAAGGTATTTTTGCCTTTCCTTGTTTTTCCTTTATTTCTAAATAAGAAATAACTGAATAATTGGAATTACATGAAATATGATTTTGGGTAGTTGATTTTTTGCACTCAGTTGCCTTCTACATTTATCCAAAGTTTTGTTTTGTTTTGTTGTTTTTCTTAATTCTGGGAATCTCCTTATTGTTTGATTACGTTACAATTTGTATTCCTATTTATGAACCTTTAGATTGTTTTCAATACTTAGTTATTATGGCTGCTATAATACTACATACGGATGTTCTGTAAATATGTTTTTGTTTTATTGATTAAACACATAGCAAATTGTTGAATAAAAGAACAGTTATAAGTTTTATATTTTAAGAACCTGTCAATAGTTTACCATAGAGCTTATGCAAATTTATCTTTTACAGCAATAAATTAGATTTGTTCAGGGAATTTCATTAGGGAAAGAGCAGGTAGCTCAAGATGAGATTAACCACATTTAACCAGGCATCAAAGAG
The DNA here is from genome assembly GCF_001458135.2 of Marmota marmota marmota. NCBI lineage: Eukaryota > Metazoa > Chordata > Mammalia > Rodentia > Sciuridae > Marmota > Marmota marmota. Next base: position 45,418,528 of record NW_026000057.1, read on the forward strand.
ACATGGCTCTCTTTAGTAAGTATACCATTAAATCATATTTTACCTAGGAAGCATTAAAAATAGGTTATGAGAATGAAAAGAGATTCTAGAGAAGAAGAAAGGATAGGGAATGCAATGGATTTGGTAGGATTTCAAAGACAAAGACCTTTGCATTTTTAATGTTTTCTAGAACAACTCATAACCTTATTTTTCTTTGCTCTGCATAAGGTAATACATGAAATTCATATATTATCAAAGCATCAGAAAATTGATGAAGGGAATTTCAACAATTTCACAAGTTTTGGTAATTAAAGGGACTTGTTGACCTCTTCAGTTTGCACACCTATAAGGTCTTAAAGTAATGGAAATAGTAGAGTAGGAGAAGGTACAGGCAAGAAAAGTTCCCAAAATACAATCAGAGGCTGCTCCCTCTGGTCTTTTCTTAGTTGCACAGAACATATTCCTTTTAGAACAGCAAACCCCTTGTGAGGAATCCTGGGTTTAAGAACTATGAGTAGTTTCCCCTTGGTTGATTTAGATCCCACTGGTCAGATACCCAAATAGGCTCTGTGACTGGTTAAACCAGGTAAAAGTTTTACACAATCTAAAAACAGTTTATCCAGAGTGCACCAATGAAGTTTTGAATTTTGAATTTCTCAAAAATGTGTTACCTTATCTTGAGCCTTATCTTTGTTCAGATAATCTGCAGCATCCATAGAGATAAGTTTAATCTTTCCTTGCCTGCAATACAAAGTCTCTATATTGCACTTCATTACTGAAGACCATGAAAAGGAACTTGAGAACATCATTCTTTAAAAATGATTAAAGTTTAAGAGTTTACTAATATCACTTTCATATTTGGAGGCACTTCATTCTAAAAATAAACCTTTTAATCTTATATTTAACTTTAAACCTTTATTAATAAGTTTAAATTTTATTCCTTTCATTGTAATTTCTGTTTAACTTTGGAGTCTGGCTTTTCTTTCAACTTAATCTTTCCTGGTAAATTAAATATAATTCAAACTAAGTTCAGATAAAAATGTGTCATGCTTTTTTCCATCCTAATTTATTTAACTGCTTAACTTTCTATTCATTCCTTCAAGTAAACTCTTCCATGCTTCCATTATAGAGATATACACATATATTACATATGGACTCTATAGCATACCACTTTGCTACAAATCTATAAAAATTTGTGCTTAAATTTACTATTTACAGCTACTCGGGTAACTTTCTAAAGCTATAGTAATCTGTTATAGTAAAAACTCAAGCAGTGTGAGTGCCCTGATAATAGTTTATTTTTATCAGTACCCTACTTGACTTTAATTACTACAGGCCAATCCCCAAACAGACTCAAGTCCAATTTGATTCTGTATTAGTAAAAGCCTTCCATAAGTCTGTCAGCAATCTTTCCAAGTATATAGTCAAGACCAAGAAGTTGCAAATACTATAGAAACAATGATTTTTTTTCAAGAGTAACTATAAAAATAGTTTAAAAATTAGTTTTATAAATAAATTGGTATTGATGGAAAATAAACTAATAATAGAAATAATGAGATAATAAAATTATAATCATGATTGTGACATATTCTATTTTACAAACTATTACCTGATAATATTAATGTTTTGTATAATACAGTTTGTATGCTTTATGACTTTAAGATCAGTTAATTTGCACAAGATGAGAGAATGTACTGTATGCATATTTCTCTAAGTCTGTGTCTATTTAGCTTTCTTTTTTGAAGATAATTATTTGTATATGTAATAGTTTCTGATATTATTTTAATATCTTTTTAGCATATTCCTCAAAGATTTATGTACTGAAAGCTGAGTTGCTAATGTGGCAGTGTTGAGAGGTGATTGAAGCTGCAGGAGGTGGGACCTAGTGGTTAGAAGGTGATATCATTGGGGGGTATACCATCAGTACACACTCAGAGGGGATTACTGTAGTCCTCACAGGGCCCCAGTTAGTTCCCATAAAAGTGAGTTGTAATTAAGAGTAAGACTGAACCCTCCCTAGTCTCTGGCTTCCTGTTTCACCATGTGATTACTCTTGTGGATCCCACCATTGTGTTGTCCTCCACAAGATCTTAATCAGAGCTGAGCATATGCTGGCATGATGCCCTTGAATATCCAGAACTGTAAGATAAACAGCCCTCTGTTTTATATAATACTAAGTGTCCAGTCTTTTGGTACAGCTAATGGAAGATAGATGAATACAGTCTCCAACATAACTACAAATCCAGAACATAGGAATATAATTTTCACTTCATGTTTCAGATATCACAAAAAAAAAAAACAATCCAAAACTAGTTGAAATAACTCCAGTCCAATATTATGAAACTTAAATTTTCCGAACTTAAATACAAAAATTTAAGTTTTCTGAGAAGCTGAAAATCCTACTCCAGAGATAATTCTTTATTATTCCGTTTATAAAACCCTAAACTAAACCCCTGTACTTTTACAGCAATGTCATTTCAAAAGCAATCATGAATTCATTTTTCTCATTTAAGTGTAGCGTATACCAACTACATTACAGAATGGAGACAAATAAAAGTAAGATAATGGAATGATATATAAGGACACCCTCAGGAATGAATTCTAAAGGCTTGGCAATCACTAATTACTTAAGTGAAACATGAAGTTCTCCTTAATACACTCCGTAATAGTCATATACATTTAAAACTTTAGATTTCTTTATTTTTAAATATTGTTCCATTTATAAACATGTTTCATAAAAATATAGTGATAGTTTTCCTTGTATTTATAAGTAAATAAATATTCTTGCTAACATTGTCACCTAAAATTTTAATCTATTTAAAAATAAACTATTAAATACTATCTTTTCAAATTTTATACATTTTCCAACAAATTAATGAAATTATCAAATCTTATATGTGATTGTAATTGTTAATTATTTAGACTATATAATTCAGATTTTGGATTTTGGGTTGAAGATGAAAAGATTAAGGACTATGATATAATGAAGTCAGTGATTCAGAATTATTAATTTACATTATAATTATCTTCTAGAAAATGTATAAATACTACTGTTTTTAAAAAATAAGGATTCTCATAAGGTCATCATATGACTTCCATTTTTAGCAAATTTCAGTCACCTTAAGTATTATACACAAGGTGTGCTAATATCAATCACTGGTACAGGCTAAAACAATTGTTTTTTAAAGAATTTTGAATAATTTTTAAAATTTTTCATTTAAAGTTAAGTTATACATACATACAAAAGCTAAAATATGTTGTATAAGTACATAATATGTATATATAATATGTACTTATGTATGATTACATATCATTGCAAACTAAACAATTTTATAATTTAAGTAAAAATAGTCATCATTTTGCTATTCTACAAGTTGAAGAGTGGTTAATCAATCTGCAAGTGACTAAAGGCAATAACAAAATTTATGTTTTTTAAAAATTGCTAGTATGCTAGAAAACAATAATGTTCCACTTTGCTTATTTTCAAAATAACTTTTTAAAGTACATGTTAATTATTATTAAATTCTAAAAAATTTGCATATCTGAATAAGTATAATAGTATGTTATATCTACCTATGCTGATATCATATCATAATAATATAAACTTATAATGAAGAATATACACAATAATCATGTTCTCATTTTTTGGTTCCCAAACTGAAAATGTGTTGTAAGATGAATGCTTATAAATCAGTGTTAGTGTAATTGCAATAGTTTAAATGCAAGGTATCCCTCAAAACCTTATATGTGAGACAAGGTAGGAAGATTTAGAGGTAAAATGATTGTGTTATAAAATCACAGTGCATTAATCAATGCATTAATCAGTGCATTAATCTCCTGATAGAGATTAACTGGATGGTAATGGTAGGCAGGTAGAGTGTAGAGGAAGTGGATCACTGGGAGTATGCCTTTGGGTTATATATTTTATCCTTGTTGATTGGAATGCCTGTACTTGGGCCGGCGCCATCTCTCTCTCTGTCTCCCTCTCTCTCTCATGGTATGATGACCTATGGTGTTTTCCTCTTCCAAACTCTTCCAATATGACATTTTTCCTCATCTTGAGACCCAAGAAGTGGAGCTGGTTGTCTATTGACTGATACCTCTGAATCCATGAACCCCCAATAAAATTTTCCTTCTCTCGTTGTCCCTATGAGGTCTTTTGGTCGCAGTAGCCAAAAAAAAAAAAAAAAAACTGATTAAAACTGTATTCAAATATACTAAACACATTTTTAGAATTATCATACAATTATATACACTTCTGCATCCATCATATTGTAATAGAAATTAATAAAATGAATGCAAGTTTTTAGTTTAATATTATTTAGAATATTTAAAATAAAATATGCTTTCTCCCAGCCTAATGATTTTTTCAAGTATCATTGATGATGCAATTCCAAAAATCTTATATGATCATAAACATGCTGGTAGAGTTGCTGTTGCTTGTTTTAACCAATAAATATTATCAGTTCAATTGAATAATAATTTTGAGAAACAAATTCTTTATGCTTATTCATAAAAATTTCTTTGATGTATTTGATAAATCTTCATATGAACATTTTTTATTGCCAAATGTGTATTTGCTAATAATTACATTTTTGTATTAATGATAATCTCTTCCTTATTAATGAAAATATAGTATATTCTTACCAACATTCTTAAGGTAGCTGATTTTTACCAAAAACTATTCCAAATGCTTTACTTACTGTTCAATCTTCACAAAACTCCATGATGTGAGCATTGATTTCTCCATTTTACAGGTAAAGAAACTGAGATCAAGAATAGGGGCTGTAGGTAGCAGAGTACTAAAGATAGCAGGCAGAAAATAGCAGAGTGCTCATTTTCTAATGCTAGTATTGTCATTTACCAGATGTGTAGTATGGGTAAATGGTTTAATTCTAGGTTCCTAATTTACTTATCTGTAAAAAAATAACTGCTCTTGAATTTTATATCAAAAAGAATATTAAATGTATTGTTAAGGCAAGATAGGAATAAATCCCCAAGTTGGTCTGAAAGCAGAAGACAGAAACGTTATTTACCAGCTGGTAATCGAGATCCACTAGCTGGTGGGCCATGGGGTAGGCTGCAAGTCTATACCCTTCAACCTCCTCCCAAGGTTTGAGTACACCTTTTATAGTTCAAAATCATATTAAAGCATAAGTGGCTGTTGCTATGATTCAAAACCATAAACACATGTCCAAAATGTCCCTAGTTGAGTACAGAACACTTTTACACTATATAAGAATTGACATTTTGTGTTGCCAAACATGCTATGCTTATCAGCTGTTGATGGGTACAGAGGTGGGGCTTTCCATGGAAGAAGCATTTCTTACATGACATGGAGTCTCAGGGCAAAATGGAGTCTGTTTGGTCATTACCCATATATCCTGGCCCATAACAGTATATCCTATGATGTTAGTGTGAATGAAAATATACTTTTTTTCTAATTAGTCATGATGTTAGTTCCATTTTATCAAGTGAAAAAATAGATATTTTTGGTGATATATTTTGATAAAGAATATTTCCTTAAAACTAAAAACTTACAAAATACATAGATGTATTATTAAACTTAATGGAAATGTGAAGACCTTTGAAATGAATGTATTAAACACTGCTGATTTTGAACAAAATGATTATTAATATAACATTTTTCATGGGTGTAATATTCTAAAATGATACTATGTGTTCTTTTGGCTCAATAGAAATGAATTATTGAACTTAAATAAAACAACCCACAGTGAAACCAAGGAGTTTTAGTAGTGGAAAATTGAAAATGTGACTTACTTTGTGTGAATTTGTGTCTGTCCTTCCCTCAGAGCCACATTAGTAGAGATGCTCACTTTCTCTTTCCTGAGTTAATCCTCCTGAAAGTGGGCAGCATTCAAGGTCCACAGAGCTATCCACAGAAATGTTGTAGATGTGTTACTGTCCTAGTATACCTGGAGTCCTTGGTACACAGTGACCATTGCGGCTTCATCTCCTTATTCCTTGGGGAGTGGTTCCAGTGATACAATGTTCTATGCCATTGTTTCTCGATAGCTATTCTGTATTTTCTTGTTCCTACTCCATGAGGTTTTGCTCTTACTTTTGTCTCCATATTGAATAAAGGAAAAATTGAACCCCATCAAAAATCATATTGAGGGCTGGGGTGAGATGCTCATCTAGCACGCATGAGGCACTGGGTTCGGTCTTCAGCACCACATAAAGTGAAATGAAGACATTGTGTCCACCTATAACTAAAAAAATAAATATTAAAGAAAATCATATTGACAAGTTAAAATTCATGAGCAATGAATTGATTTTTTTTGCACTATATTCCACAAAATACTTTCAGCCTCTACCAGAAAATGTTACTTCCATAAAACCAAAAAAGCATATTGGACACAGTTGATTTTTGACTATTGCACTTTATATTCCTTTACACACTCTGTGACTCTTTCATTATAAAATTGCTTGCAGAGCAGAGCATCCTAAGAATATACCTTTAAATTTTTATCCTCTGAATGCTGAAGGTTGTTAATTAGTAGAAATGATGATCTTTATTTGCTGTGTGCTTCTTGAAGGTAGTAAACTAATAAGTAGAAAATGCTTACATTTAAAATGTTAGTTTTCCAAATTTCTTATAAAAATATACAAAGTGTTAAAGTTAGCTTTTTCACTGCTGTAACCAAAAGACCTGACAAGAACAATTTTAGAGGAGGAAAAGTTTATTGGGGGCTCATGGTTTCAGCAGTCTCAGTTCATTGACAGCCAACTCTATTGGCCAGGGCCTGAGATAAGGCAGATCAGTGTGGTGTAAAAAAGAGTGTGCTAGAGGAAAGCAGCTCAGGAGGTCGCTGCCAGAAAGGCAGAGAAAGAGACAGTCCCTGTAAATTCTCAATCCCTAAAAAACAAATGCCAAATGTCTTCTTTGATATAAGGAGAGTAACTAAGAACAGAGTAGGGTCGAAGAGCATGAGAAGAAGATTAACATTAAACAGGGATGAGAGGTGGGAGGGAAAGGGAGAGAGAAGGGAAATTGCATGGAAATGGAAGGAGACCCTCAGAGTTATACAAAAGTACATACAAGAGGAAGTGAGGGGAAAGGG
>NW_026000057.1:45431989-45433760 GCF_001458135.2 Marmota marmota marmota
GATAAGCTCAGGTTCTAAGAAGCACCCAGGCGCTGAACCCTAGCAATCTGTCTGCAAGCCGCAGGTGAATTGCAGCCTGAAATTACCTGATCTATGGCTGAATGAGCTGAGGTCAGTCTAAAAGAGGGCAGGTGACGTCAGTTTACCATCATGGTGGCTGCTGGCCTCCTCTGTGGTCTGACCGGTGTGGAGAACCGAGATGGACCGCTTCCTTTCCCCCGTCTCGAACCCAGAATTCAGCCCTGAGTACGGTGCTTGCGCGGCTGGCAGAAACTGCAGCGCTGTAACCCTGCGTCTCTATCCCAGCGCGCGCTGCAGACTCTAGCCTCGGGGCGATTTGCTGAATAAGCCGTGTTACCCTCCGTGCGACAAACCTCTCGCGTTTGAGTCCCCGTAGCCAATCCTCATGCGATGGAAATCCTTCCTCCAGGTTCCGGAGCACCCCACTATTGCTGGAAATTCCTAACAAGATATCCTTTAGCCTTCCTGACTTGTCATACTCCCACACAGTGAAGCAGCACATGGGGGTAATGCACTCCCCTCGCCGCCATCTTCCCCGCTCCTAAGGCACTACTAATTTTATAGAAGAAAAATGTGGACAAGTAAATGCAAATTAATCTGTATATATTCTTATAGCCAGTATATGGTGAAGCTGCATTATGAAGTCAGTAATTATATAAGCCAAAGAAAATGAATTATAGGTAAATAGTCTTACTTGATATATATTTTTTGTTTTATGTTACCTTATATCATCAAGATGCTGTATCACTGAGTATATTAATGTATTAACTAGTTTTAAAATCTTAGTCATAAAAAAAATTTGATAGTATGTGTATGGTAAGCAGTAGATGGGGCCAGCAAGAATATACAGAGACTGCATTTGACAATGTGGGGACATACTAATTTAAATAACAGTTACTAAGTTCAAGCATATATTTTCATTAATTTATTAATTCTTTTTTTTTTTTTTTGCCATTGCAAGAACTTTGGCTTTTACTTTGTTTTTTTTTGTTGTTGTTGTTTTGTTTTTTTAATTTTTTATTGTGGGTTGTTCAAAACATTACAAATTTCTTGACATATCATATTCCACACTTTGATTCAATTTTGAGGGTAATTAATAAATTATAAAAATTGCAATTTTTTCTTAAATAAATAAATAATGTGTACCCAGCAGTATTAAATATTGGGAAAAAAATACTTATTTAGTTTTTCTGTTGCTCAATTGTTTTCCATGTGAAAGTGGCATATGAAAAAAATCTAACAAATATAAAAAAGGGATATTTCTTGTGAAATATTCTAATAAATTATAGTACAGTTCTAGCACAGTGAGAAACAGAGAGTTAATCAATGAAACAAATTAAATAGACTGAAACACACTCTGATATTTTTGTTACAAAAGAAATTTTGAAGTAAGCCAAAGGGAAAATAATTAAGGAATGAATATTGGTAAATTCTCCTTTTGGAAAGTGGTGCAAAGAAATAGTATCTTTACAATACATTTGAAAATTGAACCAGCTAATACACAGAAATATGATTTCAAAAAGTAGGAAAAAAATATTGGTTCATTTTTGACTAGCATCACATAAGGATAATGATTTGCAATCCCAAATTAAGTGGAAAAAATGAGAAAAGTTCAGCTTAGTAAATTAGTATATTTTAAAAGTATAAAAACCTCTACATTAGAAAGAAAACAAGTATAATTAAAAAATAATTTAAAGTGAGAAAATTTATATATATATATATATATATATATATATATATATATATATAT
>NW_026000057.1:45436482-45441092 GCF_001458135.2 Marmota marmota marmota
AGCCGTTTATTGCAGGACAGGAGCAGTATTTATACATTCCACACAGCTTATCTAATTAGCATAAACTAGATACATCAGTCAACCAATCAGGAATCTCTACACCTAATGGCTCGGTTTTGTTACTTCTCAAACCACTCCCTCTGACATTTTGCCAGGCACCATCCAGACTTGTTTACGAACTTTAACATTCCCCTGGCAAAATGCCAGGTGTTATTTTGACTTGTTTACAGACTCTAACAATTTTTTATAACATTAATAGATAAAAGATTGATAGGGCCCAGTACAATTAAAATTTCCTATTATCAAAGTCTTCTTTAATACCATAAACAAGTTAGAGAGTTTTTGTTGTTGTTGTTGTCGTTGTTTTAATCTCATTATGTTCATCATTTATTATTAAATGTATACCACTAGTATATATCACAATGTATAAACCTTATATAATACTTCTAATATGAAGCTAAAAGGTAAATATGAAGTGAGCTTCAGCTCCTAGGATGAACGAATACTGTTGCTACTAAAATCTTTGAAATCAAAGAGGAGATACAATAGTGTATTCTAGTGAGTCAAAAGACTTCCATTAATCAGGTAATTCTGGAAGAAAATTTAATGAGACTCAGTAACTTCCTCATTTGTCAAATAAGGTTGGGAGCAGATAATAAACTTTAGTGCTCCTTCTAAATATGATCTCTGAATCTGTAAAATAAAAATAAAAGTTGTAGAGGGTCAAGAGCACAGAACAATTGTCACCATCTTAAGATTTAGTAAAAGAATTATTTTCTAAATATATTTGTTTCAAATATATATATTTAAAACTTCAATTTTTGACAGTATATGAACACAATGAATATATCTATTTCCTAGATAATATAAGCATATCTTCTCTAGTTTAATATAATTTAATAGAATAAATTATTGGAAGTTTGTGGGAAATTCATAGGACCCATAATGGAAATAATAAAAACATTTGGAAAGTTTGAAAAGTATGGTTTCTCTTTTATCATTATTTACCTTTGTCTTGATTGTTTACACTAGGTGAAGAATGCTCTGAAAAGTTAGTGTTTTATTTATACAAGCACTAATTTTTATTAAATTTTCTCTTAGTTATAGATAATTCTCATCCTGCTGTTCTCTTCCTAAACTTATATCTACCTATAAATCTAAATTACTTGAGATATAAAAATTTCTAAGGTTCTCTGCTATGATTTTATATGAGAAATGATGAGTAAGATTCATTTATAATTCGTATGAATTAGAAGGAACACTGGGGAATCTCGTGTAGTGATCATTTAAATTTGTTTTGCTAAAGAAATAAAAAAAACTATTATTTAATTCAAAGTATCTTTTACTTTCTCCATGAAATCAAATTGTAGTTAATTGTATTTGTAGCTTTTAAAAATAGTGGTCATTTTCTGACTACAGAATTCTTTAATAAAATAAAAAATGTTTTTTCAAGTACACAATATATTAATTTTCAAACTCCAGTTATATCTGCAGAAGAGATTTAGTTTTTAGGAACAGAGACATCAGAATAGCTAATTGGGAAATTATACTACAGAGATGTATTAACAAAGGCAGCATGGTATTGGCATCAAAATAGACATGAAAACCAATTGAATGAAACAGAAGACATAAAGACAAACCCACAATCCTATATTAATCTGATATTTGACAAAGGTGCCAAAAATACATGTTGGAGGAAAAAAATATTTTTTTTTGAAATTTTATTTATTTATTTTAATTAATTATATAGACAGGAAAATACATTTTGATACATTGTACACAATTGCAGAATTTTTATTACTCTGTACACAATGTAGCATTGCACAATATGTGCAGTCATACATGTATATAATTTCTATCTCATTCCACCATCTTACCTCCATAACCTTTTCCTTCCTCACCCTCCCCTTTGAACAATCAAAGTTCCTCAAGCCCCCCCCCCATTCAATTATGGATCAGTATTCACTTATCAGAGAGAATATTTGGCCTTTGGTTTTTAGGATTGGCTTATTTCACTTAGCATGATATTCTCCAACTTCATCCATTTACCTGAAAATGCCATAATTTTATTCTTTTTTTAATGCTGAGTGGCATTCCATTGTGTATGTATACCACAGTTTCTTTATCCAGTCATCTACTGATAGGCATCTAGGTTGATTACACAGTTTAGCTATTGTGAATTGGGCTGCTATAAACATTGATGTGTCTACATTGCTATAGTATACTGATTTTAAATCCTTTGAGTATAGACCAAGGAGTGGGATAGCTGGGTCATGTGGTGGTTCCTTTTCTAAGAAATCTCCATACTACTTTCCAGAGTGGTCACACCAATTTGTAGTCCCACTAGTAATGTAATAGTGTGCCTTTCCCCCCTCATCCTCACCAACACTCATTGTTGTTTGTATACAGAACACTAAAGAAAGAAACTGAAGAAGACCTTAGAAGATGGAAAAATCTTCCATGCTCTTGGATAGGCAAAATTAATATTGTCAAAATGGCCATACTACCCAAAGTGCTATATAGATTCAATGTGATTTCAATTAAAGTCCCAAAGTCATTCCTTATAAAAATAAAAAAGCAATCATGAAATTTATTTGGAAAAATAAGGGACCCAGAATTGCCAAAGCAATCTTTATCAACAGGAATTGAAGCAGGAGATATCATAACACCAGACCTTAAACTATACTACAAAGCTATAGTAAAAAACACCATGATTGGCACCAAAACAGACACATAGACTAATGGTACAGCATAAAAGACACAGAAACAAACCACATACAGTTATCTCATACTAAACAAAGTTGCCAAAAACATACATTGGAAGAAAGATTGTCTGTTCAACAAAAGGTGCTGGGAGAACTGCAAATCCATATGCAACAAAGAGAAATTAAAACCCTATCTCTCACCATGCACAATATTCAACTCAAAGTGGATCAAGGACCCAAGAATTAGACCAGAGACCTTGCACCTAATACAGGAAAATATAGGCCCAATTCTTCATCATGTCGGATTAGGCTACAATTTCCTTACTAATACTCCTAAAGTGCAAGAAATAAAATCAAGAATTAATAAATGAGATGGATTCAAATGAGAAAACTTCTTCTCAGCAAAGAAACAATCAATGAGGTGAAGAGAGAGCCTACATTTTGGGAGCAAATTTTTGCCACATGCACATCAGATAGAGCACTAATGTTTAGCATATATATATTTAAAAAAAACTCAAAAAACCCAATACATGGACTAAGGAGCTGAACAGACACTTCTCAGAAGAAGATATATAATCTATCTGCAAATATATGAAAAAATATTCATTTCTAGTAATTAGAGAAATACAAATCTAAACTAAGATTTCATCTCATGCCAGTTATAATGGCAATTATCCCAAATACAAGACAGTCTTTTAGACAAATGATGTGAAAAAAAACAGAATAGCTATATATAAAAAATAAAAAGTATATATACCCTTCTCTCTCACCCTGCACAAAAGTCAAAATGGACCTAAGACTTTGGAATTAGACAAGAAACTTGTACAACTTCTAGGAGAAAACATGCTCAACAGTCCATCATATAGACGGTTGCACTGACTTCTTTTAAAAGACCCCCAAACACAATAAAGAAAACCAAGAATGAATAACTGGGATGACATGAAAGTAAGAGCTTCTTCAGAGCAAAGGAATTGATGAAGTGAGAGCCTACAGAATGGGAGAAAATCTTGACCAGTTCAACATCTAAAGCAATAAGAGAAATGCAAATCAAAAATACATTAAGATTTCATTTCACTCCAGTCAGAGTACTAACGATCAAGAATATGAACAACGATAAATGTTGGCAAGGTTGTGAGGGAAAAAAAGGTACATTTATACATTATTGGTGAAGTTGCAGACCGGTACAACCACTCTGGAAAACAGTATGGAGATTCATCAAAAAACCATATGATCCAGCTTTCTAATTCTTTGACATTTTCCCCTAAGATCTAAAATCAGCGTGCTACAGTGATACAGCCACATTAATGTTTATAGTAGCACAATTCACAGTAGCTAAATCATGGAATCAACCCAGATACCTGTCAATAAATGGGTGAATTGGGTGAATTAAGAACTTGTGAGATATGATGCAGGTACAGTTACAATATAACTAAAGTGTTTCATTGTCATTTCCCCTGCTTAAAGCATTTGATACATTACTATCTCTGTCTAGTTCATTCCATGATAAGACAGAGATGCTTGGTGACAAACATTATTCTCAAGAAAAGGAGTTCCAGTGGCACACTCGGTTAGTGCGGTACTTATAAGAAATTGTGAAATACATATATATATATATATATATATATATATATATATACACATATATATATATATACATATATATATATATATATATACATATATATATATATATACACATATATATATATATATATATGTTAGAGTCTGTAAACAAGTCTGGATGGCGCCTGGCAAAATGCCAGAGGGAGTGGTTTGTGACGGAACACCAGCGAGCCATTAAGTGTGGAGGTTTCTTATTGGTTGACTGATGTATCTAGTTTATACTAATTAGATAAGCTGTGTGGAATGTATAAATACTGCTCCTGTCCTGCAATAAACGGCTCC
>NW_026000057.1:45443872-45474066 GCF_001458135.2 Marmota marmota marmota
ATATATATATATATATATATATATATATATATTAAAGATAAAGTTATAGAAAAGGAAACGGAAGAGAAGGATAGGATAAAATAAAGCAACAATCAAATATATATTAAGAGATGAGCAAAAAATGTCCAATAGAGTAGAGAAGAATGGGGGGAAAGAGGGAGAATAGAAGAGCAAATGGGAAGGAATGGGGGAAATCATGAACTGAAATCAATTTTCACGCATGTATGAGTTTCTTGGGATGACCTCAACTACTATGAATAACTATAAAGATCTAAACAAAGAAAATCTCCAATTGAAAGCTGGATTCATTGGTCACGCCTATAGTGCCAGCTACTCAGGAGGTTAAGGCATTAAGACTGTAAATTCAAAGCCAGTCTGGGCAATTTAGTGACAACCTGCCTCAAAGTAAAATTTTTTAAAAAAAGATTAATATGTAAGTAATTGGTAGAACTTCCCTGGGTTCAATTCAAAACACTACAATTAGAATAGTAATAAAAATAAATTTCTCATTCATAAAAAAAGGGAAGAAAGAAATCCAACTCTCAAAGTAAAAAATTGTCAGCACTAGTTGCTTTAAATATGATCTATTTCTTAATAAATCACGAGGAAAGAAAACATCCTGAAGATATACCAGAAATGAATCTTCAACAAAATTTTGTTTCTTTGACCATTTAATAAGATCAAATGAGTAATAAATCGATTCCTATTTTTAATTGCTAACTTATAAAGAAAAGTCCCACTATGGTTTGGTTTTGTTTTGTTTGCTTTATTTGGGGTGAACTCAGGGGCACCTGGCCATGAATCACATCCCCAATCCTTGTATTTTATTTAGAGAGAGGGCCTGAGTTGTCTCACTGAGTTGCTCAGCATCTCACTGTTGTTGAGGCTGGCTTTGAACTCACAATCTTCTTACCTCAGCTTCCCGAGTGGCTTGGTTTACAGGCATGTGCCAGGATGCCTCACAATTCCCATTATTTTAATTGTGGATAGTACCCTTGAATCATTCCAATTGAAAACTACTTTGAAATGCATGATTCTCCAGACTACATCTATATCCATATCCCAGACTCTAATACCATAATATTCTATGATTGTTATTCTTCCACTTTTCAATATGAGAGGTGTAAATCAGTTTATTCACCATTACTTGTTAATATTCAAATCTAGAAATAGAGACAGTTAAAATCAACTTGGGAAGTACAAAGAGAATATTAGTTTAACAGCTTTATAAGCATAAAGATATTGGGGGATAAAAAAGTACCCTACCATATATACAATAAGAGAAAAAAAAATCTTGCAGAAACTATAAATTAGCATCTCTTCTTTTTTAATTTTTTAAAATTTATTTTTGCATTATAATTCTTAATACACCAAAAATATACCATAATTTATCATATCTCTGATTATATATATAAGGTATGTTGATACCAAATTCACATCTTCATACATGTATTTTGTATAATGATGAGGGTCTCCTTTCACCATCAATGCTATTCCCCTTCTCTCTCCCTTTCCCTCCCACCCCTATTCCCTATCTAGAGGTAATCTTCCTCCCTTGCTCTCCCTCCCAACCCCATTTTGAGTCACCCCCCTTATATCAGAGAAGACATTTGGCATTTGGGTGTTTTTGGAATTGGCTAACTTCACTTAGCATAATCTTCTCTAATGCCTACCATTTCCCTGCAAATGCCAAACCCTTATTCTTTTTTTTAGTGCTGAGTAATATTCCATTGTGTATAAATGCCACATTACATTTTTTTTTATTCATTCATCCACTGAAGGACATCTATTTTGGCTCCACAGTTTAGCTATTGTGAATTGTGCTGCTATAAACATTGATTGGCTGTGTCCCTGTAATATGCTGTTTATAGATCCTTTGGGTATAGTCCGAGAAGAGGAATAGCTGGGTCAAATGGTAGTTCCATTCACAGTTTTCTAAAGAATCTCCATACTGCTTTCCAAATTGGCTTCACCAATTTGCAGTCCCACCAGCAGTGTATGAGTGTACCTCCCCCACACACACACCCTCACCAACACTTGTTGTTGTTTGTCTTCATAATGGCTGCCACTCTTACTGGAGTGAGATGGTATCTTAGAGTAGTTTTAATTTGCATTTCTCTGATTGCTAGAGATAATGAGCATATCTCTCACCATGCACAAAAGTTAACTCAAAATGGATCAAGGATCTAGGGATAAAACCAGAGACTCTGTGTCTAATAGAAGAAAAGTAGGCCCTAATCTCCATCACGTGGGGCTAGACCCCAAGTTCCTTAATAAGATGTCTACAGCACAAGAATTAAAACCAAGAATCAACAAAGGAATGGATTCAAACTAAAAATTTTTTTTCTCAGCAAAAGAAATAATTGGTGAGGTGAACAGGGAGCCTACATCCTGGGAAGAAATGTTTACCCCTCACACATCAGATAGAGCTCTAATATCTAGGGTATATAAAGAGCTCAACAAGATAAGCACTAAAAAACTAAGTAATCCAATCAATAAATGGGCTAAGGACCTGAACAGACACTTTTCAGAAGAGGATATACAACCAATCAGCATCTCTTCTTAATACACTAATGTCACAAGACAAAGAAAATTTACCAGAATTTTGGGAAATGATAGCAAACTCTAGGAAGTAGGAAGAGACATACCATAAGGAAGGTGGGAAAAGTAGAGAATAATGGAGGACTCTGTAGAAGAGAAATTGCTTTAATTCTCTTATTTTCTTCTTCATTTTGTTTCTTTCTTTTTTTTTTCGCATTGGCAATTCAGTTCACTTTTAATTTCCCTTATAGGATGATAAACATCCCATGAATAAAAGTAACCCATTTTCTTGGGATGAAGACTATGTAGAAACTGTTGCATAAATGTTAACATGTCCAAATCAAAATAAATATCTTCAGGTACATCAAAGGCCAGATTTTCATATGCCTGCTGCTCTGATTGTATTTTAATACAGTAGCACTACCTTAGATTTTGACTACATAGATATATAGTGCCAATTTTAAGAATTACTATTACCAAATAATGCCCATATCTACATCACAATAGCCACAGATTAAAAGCCACATAGATAAATACATGTCTACCAAAGCCAATACACAGTGACAAATATAAATAGAATAACATTTGTATGAATAATAATTAAAACATATTATCACATCTTTGCAACATAAAATGGTATTGTAAGAAATATCTTTAAAATAAAAGAGTAAGGAACTGGGCAGATACCCCAGTTAGAAATTGACACATTTTGCAAAATCAACCCACCTTAAAAATCTTATAAGTTAACAAAAGACGTATAACAACTTGAGAAATACTTATTCAAGAAAAATATTGAGCCACAGTTTAGAAGAATGTAACTCTACAACATTTTTGTCTGGAGCTACTCCAGTTTCCCCAAGTTTCATTATCAGGCAATTTTACCACAGCAGGACAATTCCTATAATCTAGCAACTCTTCCATCAGAAAAGAATATTTGATTTTGCAGTAGAGCCTGAAGCATCCCTAGGTTTCAGGTATCATTAGATTCATGAAATCTTGATCTTTTTTTTTTCTTAAAAAAAAAAAAAACTAGAAAGTCAAAAGTTAGAGCTCATCTCAAATTGTGACCTGGGAGAGGATAGGAAAGGCAGCAGAACACAACAGACACTAGTATGGCAATATGTAAATCAATGGATGTGTAACTGATGTGATTCTGCAATCTGTATTTGGGGTAAAAATGGGAGCTCATAACCCACTTGAATCAAAGTGTGAAATATGATATATCAAGAATTATGTAATGTTTTGAACAGCCAACAATAAAAAATTAAAAAAAAAAATTGTGACCTGGGGGGTCCAAATAATAACTAGAAATACAGTGGGATATCCAGGCAGTGAGACACCTATAGTGAACCTTGATAACTCCTATATATCTAACATGATCTGAAAGGCTATGCACATTTGCCAGGCTACAGCCAAGGTCAAAAAAGAAAAGAGAAGTCTTGTATTAGTTTCCTAGTACTGCTGTGAAAAACTTACTACAAATATAGTGGCTTAAAGAAGAAAAATGTATCGTAATTCTGAAGGTCAGAAGACAAAAATCAGTCTCACTGAGTTTAAATCAGGTTGTAGACAGGATGGTTCCTTCTGGGAGCTTTGGGATAAATCATTTCTTGTATCTTTCCACTTTTGTTTCTTGCATTCTTTGGTTTGTAACAGCATGACTCCAATCTTTCCTTTTGACTCTGATCTTCCTATTTCATTCTTATAAAGACGTGAATGTTTACATTATATAACTTATACAATACAGGATAATTTCCCTTTCTCAAGATCCTTGCCTTATTCACACCTGCAAAGTCTTCTTTATCACCCAAAATAACATTGCATTCTGGGCATTATGGGCACTATGTGGTGAGAATCTTTGTGAATGGGTGCATTATTCAGCCTAGAACAGCATTCTACCTATGTCTATGGATTCAGATATTTAACACAAGTAGGATTTTTGCAGAAAGTAAAATCTTATGCAAAGTTCTCAAGAGCCCTAAATATGAATGCGTTTTTCCACTCATGAACAGATCCATCAGAAATGGTCAGGGAGTTTCCTGGCTCATGGGGTTTGAGCATAATTTCTGATCTGTCATTGATTACAAGATATGATGACTTGAGCATGTTAAAATTGGCATAAAAAAGTTGATACTTACATAAACAAAATTGACCAGAGTGGTAATGGTGGTAATGGTCATATGTTGCTAAATATTAGGGAAATATTGAATATTTATTGATTGGACTACTCAGGCACAAAGAAGAATGAAATTATGACATTAGCTGATAAAAAAAGATGGAACTGGAGACTATCATGCTAAGTGAAATAAACCAATCCCCAAAAAAACAAAGACTAAAGCTGGGCTGGATGGCTCACGCCTGTAATCCGAGCAGCTCAGGAGTCCAAGGCAGGAGTATTATAGTTCAAAGCCTGCCTCAGCAAAAGTGAGGCATGAAGGAACTCAGTGAGATCTTACCTCTAAATAAAATACAAAATAGGGCTGGGGGTGTGTCTCAGTGGTTGAGTGCCCCCTGAGTTCAATGCCTGGTTCCCCTCCACCAATAAATAAATAAATAAATAAAATAAACAACAACAACAAAAGACTGAATGTTCTCTTTGTTATGGGGATGCTAACTCACAATATGTGAGGGAGCAGAGGTGGAGGGTGGGGAGAAGGAGTGGAAGTCAGCAGATTGGATGGGGGAAATAGGGATGGGAATGGGAAAAACAGTATAATGAATTGGACATAATATCCCTATGTTCATATATGAATATAAAACCGTGTAACTCCAATCATGTACAACTGCAAAAATGAGAAGTTATACTCCATGTAAGTATGATAAGTCAAAATACATTCTACTGTCACATATAACTAAAAAGAACAAATAAAAGATTTATTTGGGAAAGAATACTCATTTCACAAATAACCATGAAAGGAATACTGTGTAGCTTTAACTTATATCATACAGAATCTGTAACAAAAATGGATCATATACCTTGATGTAAGAAGTAGATCTTGAAAAAATTTATAAGAAAGTAGAGAAAGAAATCTTTGAAACTTGGGTTAGTTAAATATTTCTCAGCACATTAAAAAATGTTAAATTGTTGCTCATCAAAATTTAAAAATATATTTCCACAGCAAACACAATTAAAAAATGAGGTCACTGATTTGAAATTTATATGTGATAAAGGACTTATATTCTGAAAATATAAAGATATTTTGCTACTCAAATCATCAGAGCAAACAAAATAAGAAGAAAGTATGTTTGAATTGGCATTTACCAAAAAAGAAAAGATAATAGTTATGTATCTACTGAACATTTAAAAAGATATTTAGCATTTTTCAAGATTAAAGAAATAAAAGTGAAAATTACAATGAGATGCCATATTATTAATAGCTATAATTAAAATGGCAGATAATAACCAGTGCAGTCCAGGATGTGAAGAAACTTGAATTTTTATACATTGCTGATGTAAATGAAATAGTATACTTTCTTTGGAAAATATTTTGACAGTTCTTAAAATGTTATACACAAACTTGTCATAAGACCTAAGTATTTCACTTCTAGAAATCTCTCATTGAGCAATGAAAATGGTTATCTATACATATAGTTTTGCAGTAATTTTAATTGTAGCAATATTCATAATACGCCAATAGTTTTTAAAACATTTTAATGATGAATGAAAAATTTAAAAATAGCATATACATAGAATTAAATGTTCTTCAGCAATATGAAAAAACAAATTACTGAAATAGCTAGAAAATGGGTGAATCTCCAAAACACTGTAATGAGTGAAAGATGTACAGATTGTATATTCCCATATCCATATACACTTTTTAAAAATTAAAATCTATAGAGATACTAAGTAGATTAGTAGTTGTTTGGTACTGTTATCTGGAATGGGTACAAATTGCAAAAGGATGTTTTTGGATGAATGGAAATAGTTTAATGCTCGATTGTGATGATATTTACATCACAGTGTAGGTTAATAAAATTACCAAATATTATTATTTATAAATAATGGCTCAATAAGTTGCTAAGACCATGGTTTTAGAATATAGAAAATCATATAGATATTCAAAATCTGCAAAGGATATCCAGGTATTTAGAAATAAAATGCATGGAGAAGTTGATATTTTGATTTAGATGGAGATTAAAAAAAAAAAAAAAACTTCCAAAATACTTTCCACTCATACAAAATAGTTGTGTACTCTCTGTTTACTCACTGTTCAAATATAAACTCTCTCAGGAATTAGCTATATATAATAAAAATGTTAAGAAAACTAAAAACATTATTAACTTAAACTATTAAATTGGGAAAATTTTCACCAAGGCAAGAGGCCTAGACACTCTATAACCACATTTAATATATTTGATAATACAAATAGTTAATATTTGAGTTCCCTAAATATAATGTAGAATGGCAATAGACCTTAGGGGAAAAAATAACACAGGTCTGAGGGTTAAAATGTTAATATGAACCCTCATATACCCATAATGGAAGACCATGAACCCAATAGGGAAATGAACAATATTGATAAATCAATTTTTAACTGAGCATAAAATATATGAAACATATTTAAATTCTGAACTGTTAAAGTAAATGAAAACCACAATAATAAGTTATCACTACTTTAAAGTTTTTAATTTGGCAAAATGTTGTTACTCATGCCACTGTTTACTCAGTTTCACCAAACTGGAAGATGAAATTGGAAAGAAAACACAAAAATAGAAATAGCAAGACCAGATGGTTCAACCTGCCTCCTAGTAGACTAACTACTAGCATACTCTGGAAGTTTAGCATATAGATTTTTACATCAAGGGGATTCATGGTGAGAATGTTACTTTAAAACAGAACCAAGATCAAAAGTTTGAACAGCCCAATTATAGTCATCAGATTGCACCCAAAATTCTCTACCCCCAGGCAGCTGGTGCCTGAACCTTAGGTCATGAACTGATAAACTCCACGGCAACCATAAAATTTCCCTTTGAATAGGGTGTCACCAGAAAACTGGGCAGACTTTTCTGCACCTTTCCACTGATAAATTAACAAGAGAGGTGAGTTGGCCACTCCCGACAACACAATATTTTTAAAATAGTTATGCATGATATTGTTAGATGTGCAAGGAAAAAAAGCACACTCAGGATTTGCTCTGGAAAATGTAAATCAATATAGATGCCTTAGTATTTTATGCTAAATTTATAATTAGCAAATATTGAAAATATTAGAAAAGGTAAATATTGAAAATAGAGAAGATAACCTTTATTATAAACTCAAGATTAAGATAAATAATTTGACCCACTTGAATCAAAGTGTGAAATATGATATATCAAGAACTATGTAATGTTTTGAACAACCAACAATAAAAAATTTTTAAAAAAAAGATAAATAATTTGGAAACATAAAAATTACTTAAAAAGCAAGAAGTTTTCATCATTAAAGTCATCACTATGGTTACTTGCAAGAAAACACATTAGTTACTAGTTTGGGTAAGATTAATTTGTAATTTATGTAAGATAATAGTGGTAATGAAAGCATATTTCATTCCATCTTGAGGATGCATATTTAAATATTATAATCATGCAGAAACAATCTCTAAATATATTTCTTTTTTAAATTCTAATTTGTTATGTATGTTAGCAGAATGAATTTTACAACATATTACACATATAGAGCACAAATTTTCATGTATCTGGTTGTACACAAAGTAGAGTCACACCACTTGTGTCTTAATACATGTAATGATGTCCATCTTATTCCGCCATCTTTCCTATATATTTCAACTGAGCAGTTAAAGTTTATAATAGTGTTAATGTCAACATGATATTAATGATAATACTAGTATAAACAATAAAATATAATGGCAATAATATTGAGACTTTACAACAGTCATATCCACCAGAGTATATTGCATTTTTGCTTTTTGTAAAACACTTAAAAAATATATAACATGAACATTGTTGATGCCTGTGTTTACAAATGAGCTGACTATAGTGACAAATGTTTTTTGCCCATGTTTATAAAGCTCTTAAGTAATGGTGATGGTTAATTTAGAGTTTATTTTTATTGTATTGAAGGATACTTAGAAAGTTGATAAAACATACTTCTGGGTATGTTTGTGAAGGTGTTTTCAGAGAAGATTGACATGTGAGTCAACAAACTGAGTGTAGAAAACATGTCCTAAAATCTGGTAACACCATCCAATATATTGAGAATATGAATAATTAGAAATAGTAGAAGGTACAACTTCATATATATGTACATGCTTGTTCCTTCTTGAGATGGTGCATTCTTTGTTTCTACTGCTTTTGTGGATATTATACTCCAGATTCTTCAGCTTGTGAATATGACATTGCTTCAGCAACTCTCTAGGTTGTTTTCAGGCCTCAGCCTCAGACACAGACTGCATCATTTGTCTTTTTTTGTTGTTGTTCTGGGAATTCAAGCTTCGTGGAATGAGCAGATATTGATTTTTATGGCTCTCTTGCTTGAAGATGGCTATTGTGGTATGCCTCTGATCATGTAAACCAATCTCAT
Organism: Marmota marmota marmota; assembly: GCF_001458135.2. Taxonomy (NCBI): domain Eukaryota; kingdom Metazoa; phylum Chordata; class Mammalia; order Rodentia; family Sciuridae; genus Marmota; species Marmota marmota. The sequence goes on from NW_026000057.1 coordinate 45,452,934, forward strand.
AAATTTCCTAAATTCATATATGTGTATGCATGTGTGTGTATATTCAATCGCTTCTTGTTTTCCTCTTTAGAAGCCTAAATAACACAGTAGCTGGTTCAGAATTAAAGACTAGTGCATCTCATACTAGGGCCCATGATCCAAAATCTTCTATTCCGTGGTATCCAAACTACGAATGCATTTTGTTTGTAAATTTATGTTACTTAATGTTTTATTATTTAAGTTGTTACTTAGGATGCTTTTATTTTATGTAAGTGTAAGATTATTGTCAGAAGTGATGGTATCCAAGGAAATCCATTTTTAAAAACTATTTTATAATTAATAATTTATTGAATATTTTCATAACTAAGAAAGAAGTAAAATTCTCTCACTCCCTTCTGTACAATTTTGATAAAGATATGAAAATTATTATTATAGTGCCTCATTATGTTTATCTTATACTTTTTCAATAAATATTATACTTAATGGTAAATATAACAATTTCCTCTCACAGGAATTTCTCTAAAAATTTTACATATTTTTGTCTTTTTTCCTAATATAAAGGAATGCATTTGTTAATATAACAAACATCTGCCCAATATGTATTTTTTAAAGATAGTAATTTCAAATGTCTTACAAGCAAATATGTGAAATATAAAGTTAAGCTATATCAAAATAAACTATTTACATTAAGGGAAGCAGAAACTGAATATTTTCTCAAAAAAAAGCTGTCTTTATAACATATATATATATTCTCAAGTTTACATAATTACAAACAAACAATCTAAAATAATGGATATATATGTGTGTATTCATATAATGAAAATTACACAGGAATTTACTTTTAAATATTACAGCAGAAAAGGAGTATGTAGTCAGCATAATTGTGCTGTGCAGTTTGAACTTTAAATGTTACTCACACTGATTTTACAGGCAATTCAATACTAGAACTTTATAAAAGTGATAATGGTGGAAAAATAAATTGATTTTGAGAGATACCCCTTTGAAAAATAATTAGAAATTTTTATAACTTCCTGATGTATTTTGTAGATCTATTGTATATATGTTCTATATCTACATTTATACATATTATTTCATTTATAAAATTCAAATATTTAAACCTCATAATGGTGATTGATAAATAGACAAGAGCTTCCTTTTTTCTAATTTGTACCCCTACTTCATTATTAGCTTCTAATTGGTTTTGATTTTGCATAACTCTGAAACTTATTTGAATAAGTTTATTAAATTGCTGACAGCAGAAAGAAAATTTAATTTAATTAGAGGTCATTGCACTTCCAGATTGAGTTAATTAAAGATCTAATCAAGCCTCCTGGGGACAAGTATATTGTCAGCTGGGAAAAATTATCACAAGGTGAAACTTTAAAATCTACATTAAGATTCATTTTTTAACCTAAAATATTGTTTTTTGGGTCCTCCCAACTCCATAACCCATTTATTACTGAATAATGAATGTCAAGAAGTATGTACTTCATTAACATGCTGTATTCAGACTAAGTACATCTTTATCAATTGTTCAAAAACATGGAAGGTCTCAGTCTTGAATGGAAGAAATGATTTCTAAACTAAAACCAGACTATTCTATAGAGACTCTGAGCATGCTTATGTTTCCTGACAACAAAACAACATCAATGTAATTAATTGTTAATTAACTAAAATGTATAATATCTTTATTTTAGTACCACTTTAACATTCTCTTCAAGTCTACCTACTGAACTAAAAAGAAGTCTTGATGTAGTAAATGGCTGACATTGAGATCACTCTGAGTTGGTATTAATGCCTAAGTCTAAAATCTGTATGTTCATTACTGAAAACATGAAACACAAAGAAGTCCTGAACAAAAATTAAATTGTGGTTTGGATGGTAAAAGGATTTTTAGGTATAACAAGGGTCAGGTGAGTTGTACATTAATAAATGCACTACTTTTTAAAACTAAAGAATAAATGAAAATTATTTTATAACTGTTTGGTGGAAATGTGTGAACCACAAATTGATATTGCCTCTATCACTTTGTTGCCAACTGGTATAGGAGTAATTCAGTTGAAATAATTTCGTAAAAAAAGTAAAAGCTATATAAGACATGTGTATCTCTTGCAATCATCCAAGAAAGCATGTAATCAAAATTAATCTTCAAAGCATTGTCGCAACACACAACTAAACCAGTCAAAGTCACTCCAGAAGAACTGGGCTGGCATGAATTAATGACACACAGATAGAGAAATACCTTTTTCTTTGGGTTCTGTGATGGCCCCCCTGACCCAGCTCCCACAAAGGAGGAAAGGAAGGCAAGAAAGAGAGGGAGCAATCCTCGAATCCAGGTTTTACTAATGAGGGGAGCAAACCCATGGAACATTCTATCCAAAAAAGGGCAAAAGAGTAGGATTACAACAAACAGGTGGGTGTAATTCAACCCCATCAGGTGACACCCCTCCCAAAGCTGCATCTTTCTTACCAAGCAGAGGCAAATCCACATGCATTGCAATGGGTGCAATGCCAGTTCAGTACCTCCTTGCTCAGGACTTAAAGATGTGTGCATAACTCCTGTTCAGGGCAGCCCCCAATAAAGCATCATTTTAGTTTTGATAAAAATGAAGTAAAATAATCCATTTACAAGTGATTTCATGTTAACTCATTTGTTACTACCCAATGTAGGCTGTGAATATTATCAAAACAGTGAGTTTAATTTCCTTTTATGTCACTTTTTAAAAATTTACTAAGCTAGCAATAGTAATAAATGAATATTTTTCTCAATTGTAGCTTAATTTTTTTAATATTTATTTTTTAGTTGTAGTTGGACACAACACCTTTATTTTATTTATTTAAATTTTTTATGTGGTGCTGAGGATCGAACCCAGGGCCTCACACATGCTAGGAGAGCACTCTACCCTCTACCGCTGAGCCACAACCCCAACCCTGTAGCTCAATTTTTAAAGTGAGATAGTTTAGTTCTAGAAGTAAAACAATAAAGATACACAATACTGAAAAAAAAAAGTAAAAAGAACCTATAAATGTAGGGTGGAAGTGTATGGCAATGGTAAATTATAGATTTTCAAATCATCTACACACTTATTCAATGAAAGATTTAATACAATGACTTATTTACACTTAGCATTAACATTCTTCCTGGAAAAATGAACATAGAGATATTAGAAATTACTATTTATTAGAATTTTATAAAATCCATGGATAATAAACCAGTTATAAAAGCTTAAGTGTTATGAGTGTTTTAGCACTTTTTAAAAAAGTGATGAAAAGAAATATTTTTTTGCAAATAGCAAAGTTGTCAAAGTAATGAATGTTACCAAAGTAATATACTCATTGTCAGTCAAATATTTTAATTATGTTAATGTTAAGTATTAAAAATCTCCAAAGGTAAATTTCTATATTGAGTAGTTTTATGTTTTAATGAATATTATGAAAAACAAAAGGATGTTAAAGTGGATGGAGTGTTTTCTTCAAGTCATGGAGATTCAAATAAAAGCTCTTTCTGCCAATTAATGTAAATTCATAGGAGATCATTATGCTAGCCAAAATTAGTTATTTTTCTCCAGGAGTATTCAGGATGTAGGCTGAATGCTTAACATACAGAACAATAGTTGCACATGCTAGCACACACACCACACATGCAGATATTCATATCACACATATTAATTATTTGTAATCTCTTTCTGTCCCTTACCCTCCTTTTTTTCCAAACCATTATATCAATGCTTATGTAAATATCATATGTGCAATGCAACCATCTGTCCTACTCTAGATGCAGTTGCTCTATATAGAAAATGTGGTACTTTCTTGTGAAAGAAGCAATACTGAGGGTGACCCATGAATGTAAATTCTACCATACTTCCAATTAGAAAACTTCTGGGCTGGGCACAGTGGGGTGCACACATGTAATCCCAATGACTCAGAAGGCCCTGGGCAGGAGGATCATGAGTTCAAAGCCAGCCTCAGCAATTTAGTGAGGCCCTATGCAACTCAGTGAGACCTCATTTCTAAATAAAATATGAAAAACAGATGGGAATGTGGTTAAGCATCTCTGTGTTCAATTCTAGGTGTAAAAACAATTAGGAAATTTTTGGCAATAATTTTATTATGATTGGCTAAAAATTGTTCTAATTTAAATAGAAACATAGTATCAAAATTATAGTAATCAATTGGATATTTAAATCATTTTGACACCTGGTGAAATTTTAATTGGCAGCAACAAATAGATGTGCAAAAATAAAAATGATGATGATAAGATGATAGTAAGACACAATATATAATGTGAAATCTTCAGACTCTGAATCCATATGGAGCCTAATTATCTTAACTTTCCAGTTGAAAAATATTTCATGAGATGGAATAAATATTTCTATTCCGAAACACTAAAGACTCAAAAGTTTATTTCATTTATCTTATAAATAAAATTAGAAAAGGAACAGATTCACAATATTTTTGATGAGGTTAAGACATTTTAAGTATAATTTAAATAGGAAAATAATCATACAAAATTTTAGATTCCAAAATGATATGTAATGCATCAAAACATTAAACAATGCACAACTTGCTCAAGTAAATAGTTCTACAAACAACAATATAAATTCCAGAACCAGTACCAATTGTATATAAAGATGTATCTATTATAGACAAGGGATTTTTTGTGAAATTTATAATCATGTCATCTGACAATAAAATTTTATTTTATTCTGATTCTTTATTTCATTTTATTTATTTTATTTTCTAGTCTTATTGTACTATGTAGAGTCTGCTGTGAAGTGTTGAATATAATTTAGAAGAGCTGACATCTTTGTCTTATACTTAAGCTTAATGGGGATTTTAGAATTTTCAGTAACTTCCATGTTTTTCATATATACCCTCTTCCATGTTGAGTAAAGTTTATTTGAATTTATATTTGGTGAGAATTTTTATTAAGAAATATTATGAAATATGTAAAAATTTTTGCATCTATTGAGGTTTTTACAGACTTTATTTATTTATTTATTTATTTGTATTAGGTACTGACCTTCTCACATAGGAAAGAAGTGCTTTACCACTAAGCAACATCTCCAGTGTTGGATTTTTTTTTTCATATTAAACTGAGATTTAATTCCTGTGTTGAATCATATTTCTGTTGCTTGTATAATCACTTATGATCTTTATGAGATGTTTTGTTAAAGTTCAATTTGTCAATCTTCTAGAAAAAAGACATTGATATACAGTTTTCATAAATTATTTTTTCTAGTATTGATTTAGTCTAATTATGGTCTCAGAAAAAGAATTAGAAGAGTTTCTTATATCATTAGTGTAGAATTAGTATTATTTATTTATCTCTTAAGTATTGTACATAAAAGGCCAACTTAATCTATAATAGATTTTTTGGAGGAAAGTCTACTCTCAAATAATATTATACTTCTTGATATTAATTTTTAAAATTTATGGAGAGAAAATTTTCTCTAAGTTATTTGTGAAATTACTATTTTACTATTGAATATAATAAATATGTAAATGTATTTTCATGAACATTTAAAGTTTGAAATGATTAGCTCTTTTTCAAAAATCATGGATTGTAATTTACATGAGTAATTCTACTTATAAAAAGAAAAAGAAAACAAAATTTTACAACTGTATCCATATGATATTTACAAAGAATATTACTGTTCACATAAAAATCTACTTTAAATAAGTATGAGAATTTTATAAAATTGTTAATTTTATGTTAAAATTTATAAAAATTGTAAAGCATTTTTGCCAGTTACTAGGTTACTGTTACAATGTAATTTATGCAGAAAGCAAAAGCCTGAGATGGTCTCATAGAGGAAAGAAAAGACACCATATGTTTTTAAAATCCATACATTTTACATGAAATAATTACAGTATTTAGAGATAGCTTATCATAAATTAAAGACATCCATTGGGACAGATAGATCATATTATTTTCCACATTCTGCATCTCTTAACTTGTAATCGATTTTTTTTTTTTAAAAAAAAGGAAATCAGAGCATATTTTCTGAGAAAAATTCAAATAAACAAAATTAACAATTTTCAAAAATAAATCCAAATTTTCTCTATCCAAAATTGCTTTTACTTATTACATGCTTTGAAAGTGATATAATGATAAATTAGAAAATATCTTTATATATGAATATTTAAAGGATCATTTTCCAAATCCAATGAGCTAGCGCTATAGCAGAACACAGAATATAATTCATACTTTGAAATGTATGAACTATATGAAAATAGATTAAAGCCTTATTTTTATCTAAAATAATAATGGACAAACTATGAATCAATTATAATGGAAAAAATTAAAAACTTCTTAAAAGATGAATGCAATTAATACATCTATTCTTAGACTGATTAATGAACAAAGAAGTGTCAAAACAAATAACTAATATTAGAAATCGATAGTAAGCAAAACTATAAATCATATTGATATGAAATAATAATAAAATAAACATTTTGAGAACAAAGTCAACCCATCTGATCAAATGGATAGATTATGAAGGAAACAAATTACCAAAAAGTTAGCAAAATAATAGAAAAGGAGCATAATTCAATAGCCATTAGAAAATATTTTTTTTTCCATTAAAATCCCAAGGGGGAAAAATAAATCTAAATGGTTTACTTGGTGAATTATATATATATTTTTTTCCACAAGAAATAATGCCATTCTTACATAGACAATTATAAATGTTGACAATTATAAATGCATAAAATATAATTTTCTTCAATTAAGTTCCTAGTACTCACCCTTACTCTCCCTCTCTTCACTCCCCCATTCTTTTCCCTCTACTTACTGATCATTCTGTTTATTCATATATTTTTATTTAGTTTCTTGTAGATGTGCATAATGGTGAAATTCACTGTAGTATACTCATTTATGTACATTGAAAAGTTAGGTCAAATACATTCCACTGAGTTTTTTCTTATCCCATTCCTCCTTTCTCCCCCTCAATTCTCTTTTTCTATTGCCCTGATCTTTTATTTTCTTTATTTTTTTTATCAAAACTCTACAATTTCTTTCTTTTTTTTTCTTTTTTAAATTTATTTCTTACATAAATGACAATAGTGGAGTGCATTACATTCATAATTATCCATTCACAGCACAATTTTTATAACTCTGTATATAAAGTATGTTCACACTAAATTATGCCATTATACATGAGCTCTCCTATTTTTTTGCATACAATTCTTAATACACCTTTATAACACCATTTATCATATCTCTGTTTGTATATAAGGTATGTTGACACCAAATTCACATCTTCATACATGTATTTTGTATAATGATGAGGGTCTCCTTCCACCATCCATGCTATTCCCCTTCTCCCTCTCTTTCCCTCCCACCCGTATTCCCTATCTAGAGGTAATCTTCCTCCCATGCTCTCCCTCCCAACCCCATTTTGAGTCACCCCCTTATATCAGAGAAGACATTTGGCATTTGTTTTTTGGGGGGTTGGCTAACTTCACTTAGCGTAATCTGCTTTAATGCCATCTATTTCCCTGCAAATGTCAATATTCCATTGTGTATAAATGCCACATGTTTTTATCCATTCATCCACTGAAGGATATCTAGGTTGGCTCCATAGTTTAGCTATTCTGAATTGTGCTGCTATAAACATTGGTGTGGCTGTGTCCCTGTAGTATGCTGTTTTTAGGTCCTTTGGGTATAGTCCCAGAAGAGGAATAGCTGGGTCAAATGATGGTTCCATTCCCAGCTTTCCAAGGAATCTCCATACTGCTTTCCAAATTGGCTGCACTAATTTGCAGCCCCACCAGCAGTGTATGAGTGTACCTCCCCAACCCCATCCTTGCCAACAATCGTTTGTCTTCATAATGGCTGCCATTCTTACTGGAGTGAGATGGTATCTTAGAATAATTTTGATTTGCATTTCTCTGATTGCTAGAGATGATGAGCATTTTTTTGTATATTTGTTGATTGATTGTATATCCTCTTCTGAGAGATGTCTGTTCAGGTCCTTGGCCCATTTATTGATTGGATTATTTGTTTTTTTGGTGCTTATCTTGTTGAGCTTCTTATATACCTTTGAGATTAGAGCTCTGATGTGTGAGCGGTAAAAATTTGTTCCCAGGATGTAGGCTCCCTGTTCACCTCACCAATTATTTCTTTTGCTGAGAAAAAATCTTTTAAATTTGAATCCATCCCATTTGTTGATTCTTGTTTTTTTTTTTTTTTTTTTTTTTTTTGAGGTTATTTTGACTGGCATACTTTTCCTAATTTCTTTTCCAGCAGATTTATTATTGGAGTACAGAAAAGCAACAGATATGTGTGTGTTGATTTTGTGTCCTGCTACTTTACTAAATTTGCTTATCAGTTTTAGAAGTCGTCAGGTGGAGATTTTTGAGTCTTCCAAATATCAAACTGTGTCATCAGCAAACTTAGATAATTTGCCCTTTTATTTTTCTGTTTACACCCCCCACCCCCGCTCTTTCTCTCTCTGTCCTTCCTGATGCCACATACTAAACCACTTTTCTCCACCACACTCTTGTGTCATAATGTTCTGCCTCACAATGGGCCCTGAGGAATGTCTGTATAGACTGAGACCTCTGAAATCATGAGCCCCCAAATAAATATTTCTTCATCTAATTGTTCTTTTCAAGTAATTTGATCAAAACAGTGAGAAAGCTGACCAAAATAAATTGGTACTGAGAAATGGGATTTTTACTGCACTCAATCTGATTATGTGGTTTTTGAAATTTATGAAAGTAATTTTGGGGACAGTTTAGCAGTGCAAGGTGGAAAGGCTTTAGATTGTTGTAAATGGAGTTTAATAAAAATTTTAGTGGGAACTCAGAAGACCAGAATGCCAAAAGGACTATGAACAGCAAAGACTGATTTCATGAGGTTTCAGAGAAGGAAGATTCTATTGAAAATTGGTCGAGGGGCCATTTGTGTTACATTCTGGCTACAAAGTTTTCTGCATTTTGTCTATCTCCTAAGACTTTCTGTGAGACTGAATTTAAAGATAATCAATTAACTAATCTGGTACAAGAAATTTATAGGTAAGCTTAGCATTGAATCAGTGACATAAATAATTGTTTGTGGCCTTTAGCCAAATTTATTGTAACAATCAGAAGAAAAAAAATCAAAGCAGAAAGATTTGAAAAACTTGCAGTTTGATAAGAAAACTAAGTAAAACTGAAGCTGAGGAAATTATGATTGTTAATGATATTATAGCCACTGAAGAAAAGCTAAAGGCTTTACCCAGAAATGATAGGAAAGATGGCTTGAGGGCATCACAGAAATTTGCAAAACCACACCCATCTCAAGATTAAGGGAGTAAAATTAAAAATTTCTTTGGGAAGAAACCATTGGGACACTCTGCTTGCACCGCATAGCCCAGGAAGTTGTTTCAACATGCACAAGTATCCAGGCACTCAATGGCTAATGTATCATGATCCCTGGAGGCTTGGCTACTATGTATATATTGCTGCATCTGCAGCATCACACAATGTTGGAGTTAAGGGGTCATAAGGACTTTCACCAAGATTTTAAAGGAAGGTCTGCAAGTCTGGGAAAAGTGCAGTAATGTTAGAATCCCTGCAAGCTGTTCCTGAAATGGCAAAGCATGGACATGTGAAAAGAAAGCTGAAGATGCATTGGAAAATACTGTGATTAAGAAATCCCATCCCATGGAACAACTTCTGAGGAAAGTTAGCACAAAAATGCTAAGAGAGAGGCTATGCTTGCTACCAGAAAAGCCATAGATGGAGGGCTACATAAACTCTTTGGAGAGAACTTCATGATGCCACGTGTCCAGATGCTAGATATGGAAATCTAGGAGTTATTTACTGAGAAAGATTTTGATCGTGCTTTGGTTCCATTTCTTCTTTCTGAGCCCCTATTTCTTCCTTTTAGAATCAAAATGTTTACTTTGTGCCTTTATATGTAGGATATATTAACTCACTTTTGATTTTTACCAAGACTTGTGCTGAGAGTTTACCTTATCTCAGGGGAGAATTTGGACTTGCACTTTTGGGAAATGCTAAAACAGTTGAGATTATGGGCGCTCTTGGAAATTATATTTTGCATTGTGAGTTGTGCCTAAATTTTGAGGGTCAGGAGCTGAAATCATAAGATTTAGATGTAAAGCATCAACCAAACGTATGTGTGAGACAATACAACAAATTTTAGAGGTGAAATGACTGGGTTATGAGAGGTTTAAACTAATTAGTGTATTAATCCCCTGATAGGGATTAACTTGATGGTAACTGTAGGCAGGTAGTGTATGGCTGACAAAGGTGGGTTTTGAGGGCCTATCTTTGGGATTTATATTTTGTCCTTGTTGTCTTTGTTGAGCAGAGTGCTCACTCTCTCCCTCTCTCTACTGATGTCATGTCGTGAGCCACTATCCTCAGCCACACTCTTCTGCATAATGCTCTGCCTCACCTTGAGTCCCAAAGAAAGAAGCCAGCCATCTATGGACTGACTTCTGCAACTATGAACCCCAAAATAATCTTTTCCTCCTCTAATGGTTCTTGTCAGATCTTTTGAGACACCACGAAAAAGCTGACTAAAACAGTTTGGGACATTTTGACCATGTCTATCAATATTTGGATTAAATCCCTCCAGAGGTACTGGAGTGCAGGAGGTAATTTCCTAGTTGCTATGGACCTCCCACCAGCTGGTACTGGTTTGTAAGTTTAGGGGTTTAAGAATGACTGCTTGGAGGGTTCCATGTTGTGTCTGTTTGTTTTTTATTGTGTGCTAGATATAAGGACATAAGACTCTGTGTTATTGCTGTTATTGCTCTGAATCACTTTGTTCCAGTTCCCTTCGACACATTTTCAAGGTGTTGTATAAACTGCTGGCTGTCTCCAGGCACCAATTCTATGGTTGTGGGTTCTCTGTTGGTGATCTGTGGTGCATAAGTGTTCCCTTGTTCAACACATCTCATTGACATACTATCCTAACTAGAGAGTAGGGTGATTCAGTTGGTTCAGCTGGGTTCTACCTTCCACTGCACTAGGTTAGGTACAGCGGGTGCTGTTTCCTACTGCTGACTAAGGCTGAGACAGCATCCAACTATTATCCAAACAATGTCGAGAGACTCTCCTGTTGTAGTCACGGGTCAAGTTGTTTGATATGGCTATCGGCTACCTCAGACCAGGCAACTTCCAGTTTTGACTGACCTCCAGCTGGTTATGATCTCAGTCATACCCTTTTCCTTTAAGCTTCTTGGAACTCTAGGACTGGCCTTCCATTGGCTACTGCCACTCTCTGTGGACAGTCTTGCTATGCCACTGGATATCCAGGCAGCTTCCCTTCTGAACTGGACCCCAGCCACAATCAGTGGGACAGACCCTCTAAACTTCTTAGGACTCAGACAATTTTTTGTTCTGTCTCTTCTAGCTTCAGTAGTCGGTGAAGGCATTAGTCCTGAAGGTTTCCCTATCCTCTGCTTGGGGGCAAAACTGCCTTCTCACTTGGATCTGCTCTTTTGTTTCCTGCCTCAACAACTTGTAGGCCAACACTCTGTCTCTGCCCAAGCTCTCAAAGGCACTTCCAGAGTGCCAGGAGTGCTCTATTTCTGCTTGGAGTCCTGCAGGGAGATGCACAGAACATGCCTTTTCTGCTTTGGTTCCCCATGAATACTGTATGAAGAACTCCTTTTCTGCTGGCCTCTGGGGATGGTGGCAGAGGGCTCCTTCTCTGCCCAGGCTCTCCTGGGCATTGCACAGGATGCTCCTTCACCTCCAGGGCTTTTACAGAGGCTGTGCTTAGCTTTCCTTCATCATCTGGGTTCCCAAGGATGCTATATGGGGTGTTCCTTCACTGCCTGGGCTTTTGTGGAGGCTATGTAGAGTGTTCCCTCCCTGTATAGCTTCCTGGGGACACTTCATGGGGTGCTTCTTCCCTGCCCAGAGGCTATGCAGAAGGCTCCTTCTCTGCCCAGGCTCTCATGGATAATCTAAAGAGTGACTTATCAGTTGTGTGCTCCACAAAAAGGCTGCAGAATTCCATCATGCTTTCTATTCTCGAGTTGGCTTTAAACTGCTTGATCTTGTTTGAAAAAAAAAATAAATAAATAAAACTTTGCTCTTATCAAATTTTAATCTGGCAAGTTTTCTTTCCAAATGTTGTTAAGAGAGTGAGTTTGTTTGTATTTTCTCTCCCTGTTTCTCTCCCCACCACCCCACCCTGGTTTGAGTTCAGGGTAGGGAAATGCTGCTCTTATTTTCTACACTGGAAACTGATCTTCTGGTCTCTCCAAATCTCAGATTTTGTAATATTGGATCTTGGAACATTTATTTTGTCACCCATCTCTAAGATTTGCTATTCTTTCTCTGTCTCCTTTCTGAGTTGTGGGAAGATTGGAAATCACTCTAGTGTTGATCCATCCATCATCTTAGCTTCTTTCTCCCCCAAAAGAATCTTTAAGCAATCATAAACAGTTGGGGAAAAATCATAAATGGATGGGCACAGTGGTGCTCACTTATAATACCGCTGACTTAGGAGGCTGTGGCAGAAGGGTTACAAATTCAAAGATAGCCTCAGCAAGTTAGTGAGGCCCTCAGCAACTTAGTGAGACCCTGTTTAAAATAAAAAAATAAAAATGGCTAGGGAAATGCCTCAGTAATAAATTCCCCTAGATTTAATCCCCAGTACCAAAATTAAAAAAAAAAAACATACTAAACAATGATACTCAACCTGACCAAAGGTGGTAAGTTTTGAAGAATGCAATATTGGCTTACTTTTAAAAATTAATTATCATTAATTATATTAAAAATAATGAGTATTTAAACATTTGACTGATTAATAGATTATTAGGATGAAATTATTTGCAAATTAATAATAGAACAAAACTTTCTCAGTTCATGAGAAAAACTTAACATTTATCGTTATGCATAATTGTAAATGTTAAAAACCTTTTTATTTTAGGTAAGAAAATATTTAATGTTTCAAATTTCATTTTCTCAAAAATACTAATTAAACAATTAGTATTTTTTTATTTCTGTAGATTTTCATTACATATAATGGAGCATGCTACTGATATGTATTTTGGCCAATGGATAAAAGTCTAAGGTCACTAGTATTTTGGCAAATTTTCTAAACAGCAAAAAATGACTATAATTGTTCCCACTGTTTATTAAGAATATTTTTTTGTTTGTTTTTAAGAATATTTTTTACTGTTTTAGCTTTCAGAGTCATTTAAAATCACACAAAAAGTATGATTTTATTTTATTTTCTATATATTAGATAAGTAATTTTTTGTTAAAAATCAGTATGTTAACCAAGAAAATTAATGTAGTATAGCATAATATCTTAATTCTTCAAAATAATTATCTCTAAAAATTATATTGTACATCTTTCAATTCTAATTCTCAGAACTTACATTCTCTAGTGACTCACACCACCATAACCAATGATCTACAACTTAGTAAATATGGTTTACACTATGTCTTCATCTTGCTATACTTCTAATCATTGTGAAACCCATAAAATTCATCTCTCTTACAACTTTTTCTCCCTTTGGATATTTTAATTCCCTGGGAATTAAATAAAGACAAGGTATTGAATATACTAAATATGCTAATATATATTAAATTTACTAAAAATGTGTTCCATCAGCAGGAAAACACAATAAAGTGTTTCATGTAAAATTTTTAAGCATTTTTTAAAAAACTAAACAAAATTATTAGAACACAATTTTTTAAGTATCTTTTAATTTTGTATACAATTATTGAAATAAACACCTTAATTATCAACTATATAAAAAATAGATTAAGAAAGAGGGTTAAAACTCACCTACTACCACTACAATACTTGTTTCATTGTCTTTGACCTCTATAAAAACATTGAAATAAAACTCATATAATAGTAATTTTTCAAATTTTTCTTTAAGACAATCTCTCTAAAACACCTTGTTCCCCATATTGATGTTTTCAGCAAATCATACATTACATTCTTCAAAAGTCATAGTTAATTTGAAAAAAAAGCTATGTCAATTATATCAGCATTAAAAGATATTTTCAACCTCTGAACACAGCCAATTTAAATTATGACAGGGATTAGAGAATACATTATATTTTCTTCCTTCAAATGAAAGGAAGAAATCCTCACTCACTTTTTCCTTTCTTCCTTGCTCCCTTTCTCTCTCTCTCTTTCTTGCCCCTTCCCCCCCCCCCGTTTTCCATTTATTATTTATTGGTGACAAGTACTCATGTTAAATACACTTTCCCATTTTTAAAGATGAGAAAAAAAATCACTTTAAATATATGCATATGGTTTGCATGAAAGAAAGACTTTTGTCTTTGATACTTTTACCAAGAAATAACCTTGCTGGTGAAAACTTTTCCAAATTAGCATTTCATTCCCTATATTTATAGGGTGATTTAAGATGGTAAATGATTAAACTCATTCCCAACATTTGTGTCTGAACTTGAAACTTCAAGATCACTGCAGATTATTGCCTCTCATACTGGTTCTTATAGGAACACATTAGATAAAGTACAGAAATGCCCAGAGGTAAATATGTGGACATTTGTTTTTGTTAATAAGACTATGTGGTAATGTTCATTAATGAGGTCATTTGGCTACATAAGGGAGTGAAAATAAGGAAAGTAACTACTAGAACATATGGAAGTCCATATTGCTGTCATTTATAGTTTCATTATGCAAAATACAAGCTCTGTATCTATGTATGCTGCTCTGTAACAATGCATTTATAAGCAGAAGTTTATGTAAATTATACAACTGTCTTTATAGGAATTGTACTAAAAGTGAAACAAGAATATATTATTTTGATAAATTTGTTTGCTTCTTTGTAGAATAAAGGTACAAGTTAGATTAACATGTAATTCAGGTTAATTTAAGAAGAGTCAATACCAATCTAAAATATTTTCCCAAATAAAATACATGGCTATAAGATCTTCCATTTTTAGAAAGAAAGAAAAAAATAATTTGTCCTAATTTTTAAAAATTATATCAGCATTAAAAGATATTTTAATTTAAAAAATTACAAATTATTTCAGGGTTTTATCAATTTGGTAGATAAATCTAGTATTCTTGATATGGTTTCATGTATCATTTCTGTCATTAATATTAACATAATTTTATCTGTTATAGTTGTTTGCCTTATTAGCGTATCAAACAGATTTTTTTTCTTAGTTTACAGAAAAACTTATGTTTTTAAAAATAATGAACAGATTAAACTGATTTAAATGGTGATATACTAGGAAAACCACATAAATAGTTTAATCAAGTTAATTTAATGCTATGAATACTGCTACTAGATGTTTTGGTTTGGATATAACTACTACTAGATGTTTTGGTTTGGATATAAAGTTTTCTCCAAAAAATTCTACTGATGCAGGAAGTGAAATGATAAGCTTGTTAGAGGTGTTTGCGTGGACTAGTTTGAGTGGACTGACTGGGTGGTATCTGTAGAGAGGTGGAATGTGACTGAATAGGCTGGATCATCTGGGGGCATGCCCCAGAAATGCTCACCTTCCCTTCAATTCCTTCTCTTTTTTTCTCTCTGCTAATTGGCCAATGAAAGACAAACAGCTTCCACAATACCCTTCAGCCATGATGTTCTGCCTCACCTTGGACCCAGAGCAATGGAGTCAGCTAATCTCTGAAACTGTGAGCTAAAAATAAACTTTTTTTTTTTCCTACAAGTTCTTGTCAGGTGTTTCGGTTACAATGATGAAAAGCTAACACTGAAATTGGTACTGAGAAGTGGGATCATTACTGTGACTTTACCTGATCATGTGGTTCAGAAGCCTTTGGAACCAGTTTGTCGAAAAAGTTTGAAAAAGTTTGGAGATAAAGGCTGGGGAAGCATTAAAATGTTCTAAGCAGAGCTTAATGGGTGATTCTGGTACTGACCAGAATGCCTATAGATGTGGGAGCAGTAAGGAATACTCATAGGGTTTCAGAATGAAGCAAGGGCTTATTTGAGAATTTAACTAGAGGACACACGTGTTATATTCTGGCAAAGAATTTGTCCACATTCTGCCTTTGTCCTGAGAATTTCTGTGAGGATGAGTTTAAATGTAATGAACTAATTTTAAAGATATTACAACCTCTAAAGAAATGCTAAACACTTTGCACAGAGATAGTAAGAAGTTTGCTTTGAGGGAATTGGCAAGACCACACCCACCACTGGTTCAGAGGTATAAAATTAAAAATTCCTTTGAGGAATTGAAAAGACCAATTGCTTGAGGAATTGGCAAGGCAACACCTGTTTCAGTCTTAAGGGTATAAAATTTAAAATTCATTTGAGGAGAGAAAATAAGGGGACCTTGTTCATTCAGGATGCTGAGGGTTAAATAGGAAGTTACTTTACAATGCTCAGTTGACTCAGTAACTATGGTGACAGGAATCCCTGCTACTGCCAGGGTTGGGGGTAGGCCTCTTGTGCTGCAGGTTCAGCATGAATGTAGCATGTGATATTAGGGTCAAGGAGGATTCCACCAAGATTTCAATGAAATACTAGGAAGCCAGAAAGAGTATGGTCACGTCAAACACACTATAGTCTGCTTCTGAGATACTAATGCAAGAAACTGAGAATTAAGGCAAAACTGAGATGGAGACTCCCAAAATAAAGAGATGTCAGTAATTAGGACCACCATCTTATATTGGTATGACCAAATTCAGAAATTGAACAGAGACAACCCCAGAGAGAGGCCATGAATGCTACAACTGTCAAGGTCAATGGAATGAGGCTACATAAGCTCTTTGGAGAACACATCTCTCCAACACATTCCCCAGCTGCCAGACATGAAGCTATGGGGATTGTTTGTGCACCTGGTTTTTGGTCTTGTTTGATTGCTTCCCTTTTTTGTGTGCTTAATTTTCTCCATTTGGGGCTGGGGATCTTTACTCTGTGCCATTGAATATTGGATATAAGTAAATGGCTTTTGATATTTATAGGGGCTTATAACCAACGATTTGTCTTGAGTCTCAACTAAGAATTTGGACTCAGACTTTTGGGAAATGATGGAAATTTTAAGATTATGGGGTCTCATTAAGATGGAGATGGACCAACTAACTTTATGTTGTACTGTGAAAGGGACATGAGATTTGTGGGCTACAAATGTAATATTATGGTTTGGATATAAGTTGTCCCAAAAAAATTCCATTGTTAATACAGGAAGTAAAATAATTATGAGAGATATAACCTAATTAGGATATCCTAGTTTGAATGGAATAATTGAGTGGTAATTGTGGGCAGGTGGGACATGGCTATAAGAGGTTGGTAACTAGGTATTCTCTGGAGTTCATTTTCTCTAAAGCTCTTTCTCTTTTTTTTTCTCTCTCTGCTTCCTGACCTCTGTGAGGGGAGGAGCTTTCCTCTGTTACACCCTTGCTCCATGATGCTCTGCCTCATCTTGGGCTCAGACTCATTGATTCATCTGACAGTTGACTAAATTCCCAAACTGTGAGTTCAAAATAAACTTTTCATCCTCTAAGTTGTTCTTGTCAAGTATTTTGGTGACAGTGATGAAAAGCTGACTAACAAAGTAGGTGACAATTTGACAATCTGTGGTTATTGTTATTTTCCTCAAATGCAACATTTTAATTATTTTTAGCTATTCATAATATATTACATAAACATAAAATTTTGAAGTTGAAATTATTTTAAATTAACTTTTAAATTAATAGATTTGGAGCATATGATTGAATAAGGTATGGTGATAAATATATTCATCATGAAAGTTATTTTTTATTTAAAGTTCTCTTGATGGGTAGAAAAAAGAATATCACATTTGGACATAGTTGGTATCTTCTATTGGTATGACCAAATTCCCCATAGTTTTTTTTTTAACTATTCATTTTTCTCTTCCACATCTGTCACCCCATCTTACTAATTCCTATTAAGCAGTCTCACTTGTACCTGTAGAATATGTGATTACATAAAATGTCAAGTTGTGGAAGGAAATAGAAGTGTTCTTGTATTGAATTGATCATTACCCATTACATGTATGTATCAAATTATAAGGCTGTATTCCATAAAGATGCACACATATTATGTCTCAATAAAAAATAAATGAATAAAAGGAGGAGAAAATTTCTCACATTCTCATATTTATAGACACTTGACCTTTATAGATACATTTATCCATTGTCATCATCATCACCATCATCCCCAGAGGTTTCTGAATTTGGTTTAGTATCTAATGTGAAAAATTTTACTTTTTCCAGAATGTTATTCTTTTTATGAAGAGCAAATTATACTGATAGTCAGACTCTCCAAAAGGTTAATAATTATAGACTTTAAAAATTTTAAGAAAGAAAAAAAATTAACAGAGGCTGCTTTTGCTCAAAGGATTTCCTCTTCACTTAGGCAAGCAAATGTCTGATTATGCTTAAAAGTAACAAAAGTTTGATATTTCTTCCTTCACATTGCATCTTTCTCATTTGCTACCTTTAACTTGAGTCATACCCCTGCCCAACTCTGAATGTAAATATGTTAATCTTTTAAGTAACATTCATGTAACTGGTAATACTTCCCTTTCAAGGTTGATGGCACCAAGATAATAGCTAAGATAGTTTTCAAGATTTTCAGAGACATCATAATTGAGAATTGTCAATTGTTAGCATTTATAACACCCCTTTGTAGATCTCTGTAGCAGCACCTGCAAGTGTCTAGTCACTGTGCTAAATATGCAGGTTGATTAAGGTTTCTCTAACTCACTCCACCTGAAATTTATGACTTGTTTTCAAAGTCATTCTTTGCTATAGCTCCTTGGATTCCAGGAAGAACAGGTCTTATTGACAAATATGTTGAAACCAGAATCTAAAAAGTTTCCAGGCAACAGGAACTATCTTATTACTGACAAGGTTTCACTTGGCCTTCCTGAGATAATGATCAGCTAGATCACAGTTTGACCAAAGCTCCATGAGTTTGATGCACATTATTTTATCATTTTCCTATATCCTAAAGTTCTTATTGTTAGCTGCTTGAAAACAGGAATGAGGAACTGTCCTTTCCAATATAGCTATATTAAATAAATTCTGTGCCTACTTCAATGGGTTTTTATTGTTTGGTCATTTGGGGTGGGTGACCTGGTAACAATAATTGGTACTGTAATTATTACTTGTATTTTACTAAAATGTAAACAAATTTAAATCACTGAGTATTTATTGAATTTTTGTTAAAATCAGATTTATCACATTTAAAAAGCTTTATCTCTACCGTGCTTCTGACTTTGGGGAGCACACACAAACACACAAATATTTAAGTATAAATGATATTTAAACAATAAAAGAAAACTTTATGTTAATTCAACTTACAATTTGTAACCTGTAGTCATAGAGATGTAGCATTCTAAGAGGGAATTTTTTAGCTTTGTCTTCTAATTAATAATGATGTTTGGATATTTGATTTTTGCTATTTATCACTTGAATATTAATGTAATTGGAAAGAAAACTTTTAATTGAGTGTTTCAAATGGATACATATTGAAAGAAAATGAGTATTAACTTGACAACTATGAGAAATAGAATATATCTTTTGTCACTTTTCTACTTATTTATGTCTATTTAAAATGATATTTTGATTTCATATTCTAAATTCTGTTATTGTATTAAAGGTCATTTTTAAGTACTATCATTAGTAACATAGCTCTCACTTTCTATCTTTTAGGATTTTAAATTTTAAAAATCGAAGCTGGGTGTAGTAACCCATGCCTAATTTTCCTCTATCTCTAGAGATGGAAGCAGAAAGATTGCAGGTTTGAAGCCAGTTTCAGAAACTCAGTGAGACCCTCAGAAATTTTGAGACTCTATTTCAAACTTTAAAAAAATAAAAAGTAAAAATAAAAAGTGAGAATGCAGGTCAGTGGAAAATTGCCTTGGGTTCAATCCTCAATCCTCAAAAATAACAAAATGTAAAATAAAAATCTAAAGCTTCATATCAACAAATTTAAGTTTATGATTTGCATGTAGTAAGAATAAATGTATTATGAAATTGTTACTGTTGATAGCACAAAAGGACAGAGCTAGGTGCAAACTTCATGGATCAGCAGAGCTTTTATTCAATGGTAGAGTCATGGCTCTGATGGACCCTTTTCTGGGGGAAAATGAGCCACTGGCCAAAGGGGGAGTCTGTGCTTTTATAGCCTGCACTGAGAGGTGACTTTATTAATGAGTGTGTCACTTTGGGCACTCAGGAATTTGAGATTTGCTTTTACTGGGCAAGTTGGAGGGTGTGGGGTCAGTGGTCAGTATCTAGGAAAAAATTTATCAAAGCCTGTCATTTTAGGCTTGATGAGTATCTCCTCCCCAGGGCTTGACTTGTCACTGGGAAAGAACATATTGAGAAAAGATCAATGTTTATCAATGTGTTGCTTTCCTCCTCACTCCCTTTCCCCAGGCCACATTATTTTGGGGTTTGTCATTTTTCATATCTAATATTGACCAAGAATAAAACTGACCTAGTCAAGAACAAAATCAATTGCATTTATTGAGGACTGAGTAAGATTGGAATTTGAAAAAAAAAAAACACACAGATTCAAGTAATGTTAAAAATGTTCCCCAAGGTTTTGCATATAGTCATTGTATTTATAGTTTTAAACAACAAGGGAATTGGAAAATATTAGTGAGAAATTATGAAGGGTGCTGGCAAAAGTTAAGCTGTCTTGAAAGAAAGGGATTTATGCAATTCTGAGTGTACATGTTGCAGAATCAAAGGAAGGTGTCCAGTGCATAGAGAGATTTAGCATAAGTTAACAATGTTTCAAAGATCAAATACCTAGAGAAAGTCCTGTCTGCAACACCTTTCAAAAGGTGTTTGAGTATGTGTATGTGTCTAATTAACAGTGGCTTCCAAACTCCTTTAAAAAGTTCCAAATCGATGTGTTGCGTTGTTGCGCGCAACTTCTTGCCCGCAAGAAAGACGCAACCCAAGAATCTTCTTTCAGCAACTTTTTTTATTCAGGTCCCTGATAGTTCTTCTTCTCCCGATAGTTCTTCTCCTTTCCTCGGATGTCCCTCCCAGCCTTAATAAAGCATCTCAAGCCCCAATGCAAAGCAGCCACGTGGAGCTTTCTCATAGAGTGATGAAAAGTCATGCGCCAACTCTCCCAAACAAGGAGTTGTTTGTCACAGACCACAGCGGAGCCAGCGCCATCATGTAATGGTGACCATAATTTGCATAAACGGCAGAAGCGGCTCACCACAG
>NW_026000057.1:45481977-45491949 GCF_001458135.2 Marmota marmota marmota
CTCAGCAGGACCCGGACCGAGAAGCAGTTTCCGTGGGCTCCTTAGTAACCCTGGGCCAGAGCAGTTCCAGGAGCCGGAACTCGGCCGCTCCGTGTTCGGTGTATGCTCTGATAAGAGCAAGCTCCAAGCAGCAGTTTCCGCGGGCTCCTTCGCCCTGGGCCAGGGCCGCTCCGGGAGCCGGAACTCGGCCGCTCCGTGCTCGGTGTATGCTCTGATAAGAGCAGGCTCCAAGAAGCACTCAGGCACTGAGCCTGAGTAATCTGTCTGCATGCCGCAGGCGAATGGCAGCCTGAAATTACCTGTTCTGTGGGTGAATGAGCTGCGGTCAGTCGAAAACAGGGATATTGACGTCAGCTCTCCAATATGGTGGCCGCTGGCCTCCTCTGTGGTCTGACTGGTGTGGAGAACCGAGATGGACTGCTTCCTTCCCCCATCTCGAACCCAGAATTCAGCACTGAATACGGCGCTTGCACGGCTGGCAGAAACTGCAGCGCTGTATCCCTGCGCCGCTGTCTCCTCGTTTCCCAGCGCGCGCTGCAGACTCTAGCCGCGGGGCGATTTGCTGAATAAGCAGTGTTACCCTCCGTGCAACAAATCTCTCGCGTTTGAGTTCCCGTAGCCGATCCTCGTGTGATGGAAATCCTTCCTCCAGGTTCCAGAGCACCCCACTATTGCTGGAAATTCCTAACAAGATAGCCTTTAGCAGTCCTGACTCGTCATACTCCCACACAGTGACGCTGCACATGGGGGCAATACACTCCCCTCGCCGCCATCTCAGGAATATGCTTCTTTAAAATAAAATAAATATTTCCTAATTGTGCATGTTTAAATCACAGAAAGGAGAGTTTTAGGTTTCTTAAATGTGTTTGAAATTTTCTGTAGTAACTAAATAAAAGGCAATTGTAGGTGTGCAAATATATCTTTTTCTTCTACCCTTCTAAGTTCTTGGCTGGGAGACCTGTAACAAAAGACAGATTAGCAAGAAAAAATATGCAAATTTATTTAATATACATGTAATGTGACACCAGAGAATTCATAAGAAAATGCAGACCAAAGAAACAGTTAAAGATGAGTATTTTCATGCTAGTTTTAACAAACAGTGAAGAGTTATGGTAAATGCAGTGGGACAAAAATGGGTATGAGCTTGAGTAGTACACCAAGGGAAAGGTAGTGAAACCTGTTTATTGAGATCCCTCTGTTCTCAGAGACAGAATGGTCTTTTCATCTTGGTATAGGGAGAGGACCTCTTATAGATCTTATGAGTTTCTTCAGGGGAATATCAGAGTCTTTTCAGTAATTACCTTTTCTCTAATTATTTCAGCTTAAAACCTCTAATGTGCCAAATTGTCATTTTTTAAGGATAGTATCTCCTAAAACAGAACACATTATTCTTTCAGTAACAGTAGCTAATACTTTCTTTAAAAATCTATGCCAGCATACATGCTAATTCCCTTATCTGAATAATATGTATTGTTTATAATAAAGTCATAAGACGTTAATTGACCCCACTTTTTTTTCTTTTTTTACACATGGAAAAAAATAATCAACATTTAACTTCAAAATATATGTTGTTCTGAAATGGCAGAATTAGAATCTGAAATTCTGTGTCTGCCTCCATAGTCCACATGCAAAATATACCCTGAGACCTTCTTGCATCTCGAAATAGTACTTCGGGCAGATTAGCATTTCCTTTTTGTCTAAGTTGCCTCCCTTGACCTGACAGTACTTTGCCACATTCTATTTCACTGTGCTTTGTAGTACTCCTTTATCCTTCTTAATTTATGCTTTCCATTTTGATTACATTATTTAGTGCACACATATATATATATATGTATATATATGTAAATTGTATATATATACATAAATTGTATATTATATATTAAATATAAATATACATAAATTGTATATATTTTAAGTATATACACAAATTGTATATTAATTGTAATTTCATGGTGGATTATGGATTGTGATTATGGTATATACTTTTTATTGGTAGATTAAAACATTATCTTTCTTGTTATTCATATTTTCTGTTATATCTTATCCATGATATCATTTTGTTTAGGTTTTCCCAATCACTATATGAATCCTCTTGATTTTTAACACCTCTTCTTTTTAAAAATGTCACTTATTGTTTTATTTACCTTAGTAAAGTATTGCTGTATCTTGAATTCCTATTGGGGGAAATTTCTTTAGTAACCTTGGTGTACTCATTTATTAATTTTCAAGAGCTAAGTTTTTAATTTTTCTTTATTCTTTGTAATTCTCTTAAGTCTTGGCTAGAATGTCAATGTCATGCTCAAATGCCATTTGTGGAGACAAAAGGGAAAATTTTAGGTACCAACAGCTCCTTGAATTATACATACTTTTACAGTAATTTCTTCTAACTTTAACATAGTGAACAATTTTCATATTATTATTCATAAACTTCCATAAGTTGGGACGTATATCTCAAACAGTAAAAATCTTGAAAATTTTAACATTGCATGCTCACAATACAGTTGTTAAATTCCTTTATGCTAAATATCCTGACATAAAGTATGTCAAAATAGACTTTTAAAAAATATTTATTTTTTAGTTATAGTTGGACATAATACCTTTATTTTATTTTATTTATTTTTTTGTGGTGCTGAGAATTGAACCTAGGGCCTTGCATGTCCTAGGCAAGTGCTCTACTGCTGTGCCACAACCCTAGCCCCCAAATAGACTATTTTATTATACCTAATGAAGCTGTAAAAATATCTTGCAATACTTTAATAACAATACCTTTTATCAATTCTAACTAAATATGATTACATTTCACTGAATTCTTATTCCAGTGCAGTCATTAGAAATAATATCTAAATTCATATCATTACTTTATAAATAAATTTAACAGAGAATGTACTCGGCATTAATTTAGTGTTTTTGTATTTTTTGATTTTTCATATGGTTTTGCCATTATTTGTAAATAGTTATTTTATTAGATTCATCTCTCAGAATAATGATGAAATAGGAATGTGAAATATGTTATGTTGTGCTTAATATTATTAGACAACTAATTATAGTTTTGTATATTATCTTGTCAAAGGAGGAATTAGTTAACTGAAACTTAATATGTAGGTATTTGGACACATTCATAGAAAGAGACACTGGGATTACAGGTTACAGGCATGCACATTGTGCCTGGCTTCTCATTTCCTATTATTTCTAAAGGGAAAATATAATTCTCTGAGCATATACTGTATTGCATTGAAAATATTAATTAGCAGCAAATATAGATAGAATTATACATTCAGTATTTAGTAGAAATTTAATATAAAATGAAGCCCTAAGGGCTGAATTAATATATTGGTTATAAAGATGTATCATTTAAGAGTATGCAAATTATTAATGACAATTATGTTAATATAGGTACATGTAGAACACGATTGACTGAGTGGAGCTTTGCCCATTAAAAGTATACCATCAATTTTTATTACCTCATTTATAGGTGAATTTAATTTTAATAACATCTGTTAGGATATTTGATATGATTATGTAAAATAAAACTGCTACTGTTAATGAGTTATAACTTTGTAGACTACATCATTGCATACTCATGTCTTTAAAATAAATATATATTTATTTTAAAGCAGGTCTAAATATTTTTAGATAATAATATTATTAATAAGTAGTAATAATGATAACTAACAATTTTTCTTGGGTACTTACCATATTCTTAAATTAAAGTTAGGTTCTTAAAGAATAATCACTTTCTAAATATTTGTAATGGTTCCTTTTGTCAGAAATAACTATAACTATGGTCATCTTTCCTTTATACTATGTATTTCAGTAATCTGAGTATTTTACAATGTTTTAATAATTGAGGAAAAATAATTGAATTATTTCTGTGATTTTCAACATCATATAACAGTGAGAAAGCCACCCCCCCCCTTTGTTTAAAGTCCTGAGAATTTATCTGGTGTTTATAGGAATACTTTTTGTCTTTCAAAATAATTAAATGAGAAAGTGACGACCTTCATATTTTCAGCTCTAAACTATGCTTTGTAATTGCCTTTGTGAAATTTGTATATTCTTTTAGCCATAGTTAAGGGATCTGACAACTTAAAAATAACTAAAAATTTCCTTGTACATTAACTATATATATGGTTTATAAAGAATATATATTTAGGGCTGGGGATGTGGCTCAAGCGGTAGCGCGCTCGCCTGGCATGCGTGCGGCCCGGGTTCGATCCTCAGCACCACATACAAACAAAGATGTTGTGTCCGCCAAATACTAAAAAATAAATATTAAAAAAAAAATTCTCTCTCTCTCTACCTCTATCTCTCTCACTCTCTCTTTAAAAAAAAAAAAAAGAATATATATTTAATGCCATTTCCATAGAGGTGATATGTAGAATATGTCTTTGAACATATATTTCATTTTCCCATTTCTAGGAGTATTTCACAAATTCATCAAAATAATTATTTCTAAAATTTCCAAAACCTTAGATTTAAAAAATCAATCATCTTAATATTTTCCACTCAAATTTTCTCTGAAATCCCTGATGTCAGTGCACAATACCTGGAAGAATATATTGTTCAGTCACTTCTTAACAGGAAGGACAGGTCCAGGAAAGAAGTCCAAGGATAAGAACTACTTATATTTCTTGAGCCATTAATCCATATGACTGTTCCACAAACACTTTGGTTCATGTTAGGGAAAAAAATTAAACAATAGATAAAAATTAAAAACATAAACCATTTCACCTTTTAACTAAATATCATGCCATGTTTTTCTCCCCATTATAGTCATTTGTTACAATGTACAGCTTTGCTACCCTACATACTTTTTATTTTACCATTCCAAACAACTTTAAGCACCCTTTTCTTATTACCTTTTCTCATCATCATTTTTGAACATTAGGCCAATTTACTAGCACAATCCACTACAAACAAAAGGAAACAGATGGTTTGAGATGGCTGTATTCTCAAATTGCTAATTATAAAGAGTCAAGTCACCTTAATTTTCATGATAGTCATTAAAATATTAATTTTCTAAATTTCATAAGTAAGAAAGTATTAAAGAACCAGAAAATACAAAATGATATCTCTGATATCCGTGTTCATTAACATTTCTGTGTTTGCTAAGAAAGTACATAGCTCAATTGTTCAGCTGACATTCATCCTGAGGAATTCTGTCCATCTGTTGGTTAATATTTTAAACAGGATCATTGAAGCAAATGAACTTATAATAGCATTTGGTAACTAAATTCAGAATAGATTTTCTGCTGCATTGATCGATTTAGAGAAATTACCTTATGCAAATACAAATGTTCATGAGCCAAGTTTTCCTTCTACTGTGAATATTGTTTAGAAGGAGAAAAGGAAATGCAGGCTTTTTCACTGATGTCACTTATATGCAATACTCTCATCCTATTGAAAGGCCTAGAATTTGACCACACACATGCTGTATAATTTTCCTACATACATGTATTAATACACCATAGTGAATCCCACATGGTGTACATAAGAATAAGATAATATTCCATGCATGTGTAATTATATTCAAATGAATTATTCTGTCATGTTTAACTAAAAACAGGTAATAAAAATAAATAAGATGAAGAAAATAAAAAGATTTGAAAGGATTTTGTTTTCTGAATTTTAAAGTGCTATACAGGAAGAAAAAACATTGACTCTAACGTTCTAATTAACTAACATAGTAACCAGTCTTGTTATACTTTCCCTTATGGATCAAGAATTACTTTGAGCCATAAATGAATGAACAATATAAAGATATTCCACAATTCATAATGTGATGCTATGGTATATCATTGAATATTCAGTGATCAATTAGAATCTATTTCATTTGTTTTTATTTTACTTTCTTGGGAAGACATTAACATTGTGAGATACTAATTAATAAAAATAGTAAAAAATGGTATGTATATATGAACATGTCACAATGAAACCCATGATACTGTATAATTAATATGCACAGTAAAATTTATACCTGTAAATTAAAAGAAAAAACCAGATTTGTGTCTTACCTACTATAAACTATTCTTTGATTTTGTATTTTTACCCAGACAAATGTAGTAATCATTAGGAAAAATTGTAAGCAAAATTTCAGTTTGAACATATTTTATTCCATAATACTACTCATTTACACAGATCATTTTTACATGTTTAACCCTAAATATTATCATCTTCTGTAATCCCTATGTCACTCAACCTGACTGAAGCTTTCTCTGATTTTGAAACCAGAAAGTCACAAATATACGTGTTTCATCTAAATGAGACTTGAGAAGTAGAGTGAATTAATAGATTTTATCCAAAAAATTTATATGAATAATATAATGAAGAAAGACAATAAGTGAAGCATAGAGTAATACAGTTTCCTAATGTAGAAATATTGAAAACATAGAAGAGTTACAAAATTTATAATTATTTTTACTATTTTATTGTTTACTTGAATTTTTTTCTGTTTTTCCCTGAGAATAAATCTATGAACAAGAGGTCAGTAAATTATTTGTTATTTTATATCAAGTTTCTGGCCAAAAATAAATAAATAAACACGTGTGCATGCACACACACATACATGTATACATATGGATAATTATATGTCATGTATTGATTCCTATAATCTCACTTTTACCTTTTGCTTCCTTTTCTATATAATAAATTAATGGTTAGTGTTATGTTGTTGAGCAAGAAGATTTCAGTATCTCACTTTTCAAAATGCTTTTATCTGTTTTGTCCTATTAAATATTGACTTGGTATACTTTTCAGTAGAGCAATTCTTGGCATCATTTGTTTTATAAATCCTGAAAGAGATTGAGATGAAAGAAATATTGACTATCTTGGAACCAAGACATAGATAAAAAATAAGTTAAAATAATAGAAAGAATTTCACAGTGAGTCAAAAATTCAATTTTATAATATTATAGAATAAAATATACCAAACTGAAAAACTCAGTTTTATATTGAATTATTGTTAAAAATGCAAAAAAAAGAGTACAAGTATAATGGCATAAGTTGGTGTGAACATAGTTTATATACAGAAATACAAAAAAAATTGTATTCTACATGTGTAATAAGGATTGTAATGCATTCCACTGTTGTTATGTATTTAAAAATTAAGCAAAAAAAATATTCAATCTGTTTAATCCTCTCCTTTGGCCCAGTCCTCCTTTTTTTACCTATATTTTGATTATGACTTTGACCTTGACAAATTTAATTAGAATCTTTAAAGTGTTGTGTTAACTACTGGTTTAAATAGTATTTGGGAGATTTTTTTGTATATCCATACCTTGTATATAAATTAGTTAAAGTTAAGTGTTTCAAATTATATAATTGTTGATTTTACAATTATTTTGTTAAAAATGCTCGTGAATTGTTAGAAAAATTATGTAGAATAGGTAGATACATATTCATTAACTTTTAGTGGCTTTGAGGCAAATAAATGGAAACACTTTATATAATATATTATTTCCAATTAAAAGATCCCAAATGTGGAATTGAGAAATACTGTTATAGCAGATATATTTTTATATGCTATATCTACATGAGGAAACCATAAGCTTATCTCAATATACACAGGAAAAAAAACATCCAAGTAGATTTGGCATGCTTTAATAATAAAAAGCCCTCAACAAATTAGGCATGAAAGGATCATATCTCAACAAAATAAAGGTTTTACATACCCATAGACAATATCATGCTAAATGGAGAAAAGCTGAAAACATTTTTTATAACTTCTGGAAGAAAACATGGATGTTATTTTCAACACTACTATTCAACATAGTACTGGATGTCAGTCTGAGCAATTAGTTAGGCAAGATAAAGACATAAAAGGCATTCAGATTAGAAAAGAGGAAATGGAATTATCTTTCTTTGCAGATGAGATGATTTTATTTATAGAAAATCTCAAATTCCACCAAATCCTGTTGGAACTGATAACTTCAGTAAAGTTGTGGGATTCAGAAAAAAACATTACAAAAGTGATATTTCCATAAAGCTGAAACTTGACGAAAAAAATAAAAAGCAATCATATTCATAAAATATTCTTTAAAAATTTTTAGAAATAAATTTAACCATGGAAATAAAATATATCTTCAATAAAAATTACAAAACAGTGATAAAAAATTATAGACCACACACACACACACACACACACACACTGGAAAGACACCCCATACCCATAGATTAAAACAAATGATATTGTTAAAATGTGTATAGTAGCCAAAGCAATACACAGATTTAATCCAATCCTCATCAAAATACCAATGATATTTTTCACAGAGCTATTAAAACAATCATAACATTTATATAAAACAAGTAAAGATCCAGAATAGCAAAATCAACCCTGGGCAGGGAGTCACATTATGTGACTTCTAAACATACTACAAAGTTATGGTAATTAAGTCATTATGACATGTGCATAAAAACAAACATATATACAATGGAACAGAATATAAATCCAGAAATTAATTTACATATTTAGAGTTAATTGACCTTTTGCAAAGCCACTGAGAACATGCATTGGAAAATGAACAGTCACTTCAATAAATGGTGCAGGGAAAATTGGATATCCACATGCAGAAGAATAAAAGTAGATCACAACTCTCACCAAATTCAAAATAGATGAAATATCAAAATATAACAAGTGAAAGTCAAAAATACAGGAAAACTCTTTAATACAATAGGATGGGCAAAGATTGTTTTTAATAAAGTCTTAAAACCAAAGACTGCATTGCTTAAATGGAATTATATCATTGCTTAAATGGGATTATATCTTATTAAGAAACTTCTTCACAGCAAAAGAAACAACAATGTAAAGAGACAAAATAAAAATTTGAGAAAATATTTGGAAACTATACATCAGTCAAGAGTTTAATATGAACAATATATAAGGATCTTTAAAAAACCTCAATAGGAAAACCCCAAATAACTCAATTAAAAAATAAGCAATAGAACTAACAGTCATTTTTCAAAAAAGAACACAGAGATGACCAACATGTACATGAAAAAAAGTACAATATAACTAAGCTTCGAGGAAATACAAATCAAAACCATAGATATATATTTATAAGGGTTTTCATTGGTTTATCTTATCTGAAAAGGGGTTATTATCTAAAATGTATAAGGAACTCAATTCAACAGTAAAAACATAAACAAATTATAAATTACCAAAATAAAAATGGGCACTATATCTGAATATACATTTATTCAAAGCACATGTACACATGATCAATAAGTATATGTAAAATTGATCAACAGCCATAATAACAAGGGAAATCAAATTTAAAACCACAATGATATATCATCCTACTCAAGTTAAAAGGACTATTATCAAAAACACACAAAAAAAAATGATAAATGCTGGTAAGTATGTGGAGAAGGAAAACGTGCAAACTGTAAAGTAGTACAGCCACTGTGGAAAACAGTGTGGATGTTCTTCAAAAAAGATGATGCAATTCATTAATCTCACTACTGTGTATATATGTAAAAAAAAATTAAATCATTATATCAAAGGTAAACCTGTTTGCTCATGTTTACCATGTAGCACTCTTTATAATAACAAAGACATGAAATCAATTGTTACTCAGCAATAAAATAGAAAAAGATCATGGCATTTGCAGGTAAATAGATGGAGTTGGAGAAGATAATGCTAAGTGAAGTTAACCAATCCCCCCAAAACAAATGCTGAATGTTTTCTCTAATATAAGGTGACTGATTCACAGTAGAGTAGGGAGGGGGAGCATGGGAGGAACAGACAAACTCTAGATAGGGCAGAAGGGTGGAAGGGGATGGGAAGGGGCAGGGGGTTAGCAATGATGGTGAAATGTGATGGACATCATTATTCAAAGTACATGTATGAAGACATGAATTGGAGTGAACATATTTCATATACAGAGATATGAAAATAGTGCTGTATATGTGTAATAAGAATTGTAATGCATTCTTCTGTCATGTATTTAAAAATAAAATAAATTAAAAAAAATA
>NW_026000057.1:45493793-45543397 GCF_001458135.2 Marmota marmota marmota
TAGTATATATACAATGGAGTTTTATTTCAGACATGAAGAGTGAAATTATATCATTTTCAGGAAAATGAATGGAACTTGAGAGCATTATGTTAAACAAAATAAGACAGACTTGGAAAGTCAAGCATTGTATGTTTTCTCTCACATGTGGGAGCTAGAGGGAAAAAAAAAATAAAAGTCACGAAGGGTCTTGAAGAAGGGAGACTAGGAGAGAAGTGGAAAAGAACCATGGGAAGAGGAAAGCAAAAGGAGAGGTTCAAGGGAATTAAATTGAACAAATTATGTTATGTGTGCATGTACAAATATGTAACAATGAATCCCACTATTTATGTATAATTATAATGCATCAATAAAAATGGTTGAAATGAAAAAAAGAATGGATTAAAAATGTTATAAATATAGGATATGGAATATTATTCAACTTTAAAAATTATTAAATACTGTCATTTGAGGCAACATGGATAGAAATGGATATTAAGTAAAATAAACCAGGCACAGAAAGGCAAATCTCATGTTACATTCATTAGCAGAACCTAAAAGATTTGATCATACAAAAATAAAAAGTATTATAAAGTTTAGTAGAGGTCAGAAAGGGGAGGAGTTACTGTGAAATGGTTAGTAATGAATATCAAAATAGTTACAGGTGGGAAAGGAAATCTAATAATATATAGTGCATTAGTGTGGGAAGCCAAGTATAAGCCATGGGTAAACTGAGCAATGTTCAAGCTATTAGGCAGGGAAGCCTGGTTTTGGGAACTCTCAGGTGGAATCCACTGGTTGGAGAATGCCTAATTCATGTGGCATCCTGTCTTAGCTCATGGCTCAAATTCAGGCTCAGCTCCAGAGTTGGGAATTCTGCTGGAGCTAGCAGCCTCCTAGAGAGGGGTGGAGCTTGCAAAATGCCAATCAACCTGTTTTCTGCAAGAGCCCCAAGACGGGAGTACTCCTCCTGATGAAACCTTATCCCTCCTTTGATGTACTCCCCCTTAAAGAACTGGGGCCTTTTTCAGTAGTTCAGCTCCAGTTCCTATCATTACTGGAAGACCCATCAGGCATCTCCACTTTTTGAATCTAACCTTTGTTTTTGTCTTTCTGATTATTTCAGACTTTTTATTTTCTCAGATGGCTCACATTTAGCACCCTGATAAAACAACTTGATTGGCATTTGACCAGTTACACCTATCTCAGGGAGGTTGTGCTTGAACTTGAAGGGTAGGCTAGAACAGGGCACCAACGTGAAATGGGCATTCTCACACCACAAGGTTCTGCCTGGCAGTTCCGAAGACCCAACTTCTCCACCAAATGGCTCTAAGATAGCTTAATTCACACAGGGCTCATAGATGGATTCCTACATATTTGGGTAACTATACAACAATTAATTACACATTTCAAAATAACTAGAAAAGAGTTTGAGCATTCACAGCATACAGGAATTATAATATCTGAAGAGACTGAAATGCTAACTTCACTGAATTAATCTTCACACATTTTATATGTGGTTTGAATTATCATACCATATTCCATAAACAATTACATATATTATATGCCAATTAAAAATAAAAAAGGGTGGATGAGGTAGGTTGGTGTAGAGTACTTATGAACATGTGCAGGTCCCTGGATTCAATTCCAAGAACCACCAAAACAAAAAATAAATAAATAAACTCACAAAAGAAAAAAGTAAATTACAAAAATATAATGCTATGTTCATCTATATTTCAGGAAGTCTGCAGAAGGTAGTTATAATTTCTTTATCTGGGAAAACAGTTGACTATATTTGTTGTTTAGCTATCAAATGTGTCCCACTTTTAAAATACACCTTGATTCAGTTATGTGATTTGTTAATCATCATGACATGGATATAAAAATATCATTATCACTGTCTCTCAAATTGATAAATCAAGATAATAATAACAGGCACTTTCATTCCATGAAGAACTTAGAAATAAATCAATGAGGGCTGAGCTTGAAATTGGAAGATAATTTCTGTGTTCATGTATCCCTTTAACATTTACTTTTTTGTTGTTTTCTTAGAACCTAGCTTAATTTTTAAAATTTTACTTATGTTATTTTATTGCTATTTTCCTAATAATAAGTTTGATGATGGTTAAAGGAAAATATTTGATAATCACAGTTTTCTTTATATTTCTATACCTAAAATAAAGTAGGCACCTAATGCAGTATGGAAGCTATAAATATTTACCATGGAATTGAGGATTCACTAAATCATTAGTTGTCTTGCTTCAAGTGGGCATGATAGGAACAATAATAGGTAGAAATAAAAAGGAAAGCATTATACATAAGATATCTAAGAAACAGTTGGAACAGGTTTTTGCTGTAGTTGTTGCATCTATCGTGTTCAAATGGGTTCTAAGCTATATTCCTACTCCTTGCATTTACACTAGTCAGAAGAGGAAGAATATGCATAGCTGAGTTTTATCTAGAAGCACACATTAACAC
The DNA here is from genome assembly GCF_001458135.2 of Marmota marmota marmota. Taxonomy (NCBI): domain Eukaryota; kingdom Metazoa; phylum Chordata; class Mammalia; order Rodentia; family Sciuridae; genus Marmota; species Marmota marmota. The sequence continues at coordinate 45,496,248 of NW_026000057.1, forward strand.
CGTATACCAAAACATACCTTAGCAACCTGAGAAATATATGTTTGACCCATCAATTTATCTGGAGAACAAGTAGGGTTTTGGAGGGGAGTTCTGGGGAACTCTAGATGCAGTATATAATCTAAACTTTCTGTTATCATTAAATTAATTAAATTAAGATGAAATATTTCAACAGAATTGTTGATGTTTAATTTTAGACTCAACAAACATTTGTTGAGCCAATTATATGTCAGACATGGTTCTATCTGCTAGGGATATGGTATTGAATATATTTCAATTTTGCCATCTAGGAACTTACATTGTCATGGAAAATGTAAAATAAACTAACATTAAATAAATTGAATGAGAATCTGATAGCAAAAGCATTAAACATTTCTTTGTTTTTATTTTTAATAGTAAAAAATCAAGAATAAAATCTAAAATTGTGCCTTATAAAATTAAATCCATATTTGAATTAATCTTGTCTAAACTTAAATTGAAAGTTGACAAAGGAGAAAAAACAAATTAGTGTAAGCCTAAAATATATGACAACAGCATGGTGATGTTTCTCTCAAAATGCATGTGTAAATGGACATATTAGAAAATAAATGCTTGTTTTGGAAATTCTTATTGTACTTTGTAGATATAATGCCAGGCGAATATTAACAAATTTAATTAATTCTTATGTGCCTGGTATAATAAGTACATTAACAAACTCTCCATCACTAGATCATTTTATAATTGGAGAAAAGTTATCTAAGTAATCATTAGCTTGGTTCATATAAGGTTTATTTACAGAAATTTCTCTATCCTAGCTATTCATAATCTCATAACATATTTAAAAAAATGAAGGGAATATTTAAAAAGAAGCCTACAGATGCCATCCATAAAAGAGTGACAAAAAGAACAACTATGCTTCTTACTTGAAGCTACTGATGTTAGTTTTAGCTTATTAATCTTCATTATAGTCTGTGTCCAAATCAGATAGTTGGAGGAAGTGCACAGGAAAATAAAAAGCAAAGAAAATGCAAATATAGGCAGATAAAGTTCTTTGTCATGTGATACATTGTATTTTAGCTTATATTGAAAGTTTAAAATGCTATAGCTACCAACATCCTTAAAAAGATTTTTTTGTCATCAAAAAGATTTTTCAATGCTGTGGATTATATATATTGAAGGAAACAACTGAAATCAGTTGAAGCTAATAAATGCAAACCAGTAGATTCTTGAACTGAAATGGAGAAATGCAATAAAATCAATGTTGAAAAATGACCAGGAAGCAAAGTACAGCAAAGGCCAGGACTTCCTATGTAATTTTCTTCAAAATCATAACTTAATCATGTAATTATTTCCTAAAATTGTATACTTTCATAGTACTATTTTAATAAGTACATAAAAAGAAATTTCTTTTGTAACATATTTATCAAGAGAGTTTTTCCTCATTGCTTTTTTAAGTTATGGAGACTGAATGTATATATCAAGGAATATATACTAATTAATACAATTAGACATCATTAAGTAGTTTGAATCAACAACTTGAAGTCTTATCTTAGCATTTAATTGAAGTATTGCTAAGAATTAAGAAGTAAACATATTTACTAAAAAATAAATAAAGATAATAAAAGCAAAATTTAAAAAGTGATTAAATCTATGGAATTTACCAAAAATTCCTGAGATAGTTTGAGAGAGAAAGAAAGAAAGAAAGAAAGAAAGAAAGAAAGAAAGAAAGAAAGAAAGAAAGAAAGAAAGAAAGAAAGAAAGAAACATAATGGGGGAAAGAATGCTATCTGCAAACAGGCAATTATGGGAGAAGACAGCGGATAGATGTCATAATGACAAATTGGACAGAAAATTCAGTGCAATAAATGCTTCACAGGAGAAAGGCAGGTAAAGACAATTGCAGATTCTAACCAATGCCCACCCCAAAAGAACACACACAAAATCAGAAGAAGAAGCAACAAGATCACTCTGGTGATTATAAAGTTGCAATCTCAGCTCTTGCTCAATCAGTTGACCTTCACTGATAGCCTTTACTGACAGCCTGAATGAGAAAAAAAAAAAGACCTTCTCAGAGACATTTAACCTAAGCTAAACTCTGAGGCTAACACTCTAAAGGAAGCAGGCAGCCCTATAAGTGTGGGTATAGATGTCTACTTGAAGTATAGAATACAGTTTCACGACTTCATCAGATATGCAGGGGATCCAAAGGGAGCAACTTAAGCAGAAATGAGACAGTAATGACATTTATCACTGAAAAAAGTCCCCCAAATTAAAGGGGTGAGGGGAAATGAAACAGAAAACCTGAGCAGTAAAATAGTAGAAGTAACAAGAAAGCATGGAAATAAGAAAACATAGAAGCAATATTAATAATAGAACAATGTAATAACATCAGTAATAAAAATCACAAATAATGCTGGGTTATATTACAAATATTCCTATCTAACAAGCACTTATTTCAGAACTTATTACAATTACTTCATTTGTTACTAGCAACTATATTTACTACTCCTGAAAACTGTAGACGATAGTTTTCTGTTTGTTTTTGCTAAGGCTAGATATGAAAAAACATAACACTCTTAAGTAAATTGTTTTCAGTCATATGGATTTTTTTTAGATATTGTTTAACTTTGTGTAAAGGGAAAGAAGTAAGTTCATTTTGGTGCTTGGATCAAAAATCTTACTTTCAGGGAAAAGGTGATCCCAGAAATAAATAAGAATTTTGGCACCAGATGGAGGGCTTTTTAATAGAACACATCATTACTCATTTTCCCAACAGGTGTAAGAATTAAATGACATATTTAAACTAGAAATGGTAGGTCAACTACAAAAATGTATAGAAAATAAAATTTCAATTGTTTTGATAAAAATCCATTGTAATTTTCAACAGAAATTTGAGTTAATTGTAAAGGCAGATTATGCATATATATATATATATATATATATATATATATATATATATATATATAAAATATATTGTANTTTTTTTTTTTTTTTTTTTTTTTTGGTGTTAAGGATTGAACTCAGTGCCTTGGGCTTATGAGGCAAGCACTCTACCAACTGAGCTATATCCCTAGCCCAAGCATCATGGATTCTTAATTGGAATAAACCCCTATAACAAAAGATAAGCCAAGAGGAGATAAAGAAACAGAAATTTGTTAATATCTGTATTTCATATATAGATGAAAGATATTCAGAGAATGAGTCATTCTCCAAAAGTGGCTCCAGATTTCAACTATGCAGAATCTTCAGCAAAGAAGAGTAATTTTTTTAGAGAAACAGAAGATGGAGGAAAGGATTCAGAGTCTCTAGCTGCTGCAGCTGGTGAAAAGACAAATAAATGGCAGAATACTACCCACTCAAGCATGTTAAATTAGCAGCAAAATTCACAATAGACAAGCTGTGGAACCAACCTAGGTGCCCTTCAAAATAGATGGACAAAGGAAACATGGTATATATACACAATGAAGTATTATTCAGACATAAAGAATGAAGTTATTGCATTTTCTGGTAAATAGATAGAAATGGAGACTATCATGCTAAATTGAAATTAGCCATTCCTAAAAAAGTCAAAGTCAAATGTTTTCTCAGAGATGCAGAAGCTAACCCAAAATGGGAATAGGGAGAAAGAAAGAGGAAGAAAAAAATGGAGAGAGAATTGCATTAAAAGAGAGGAAAGATTAGTAGAGTAGAGGAGGGGGAATGAAAAAGATGAAGGAGGGAGGAAGAATGAATCTGACTAAACTTTCATATGTACATAAGTGAATGTACCTCAGTGAATCTCTACATCAAGTATATACACCAGACTCTAATTAAAAATAAATAAATGAGTAAATTGCAGTAACATAATTAGGGGGAGGGGAGCATGGGAAAGGAGAAAGGTGTGAGGTGTGAAGAGCAGGGACTGAATTAAAGCAAATTATATACCATGCTTTTGTGATTATGACAAAATGTTTCCTAATGTTATATATAACTAGAAAGAATCAATTAAAAAGAAACTTGTTAAAGTAGATTCCTCTGGTGTTATCTCCAGAATAAAGGTCTAAAATTTTCTTCCATGATTAAAGACAGAATGGAAAAGTCACCTTTTACTTTTGTGAGTTTATGTTCTGGTTTTAGGCAAATGGAGGAGTAGAATCTTGTCTGCATCTGCTGCTTAACTGCCTTCGGAACATAATAATCCTACGTTAAAGATGCAATTTTTGAGTACCATAATCTAGGCTCCCTCAGTATAAAAAGATGTATAAAATTTATCTTTCCTTATGTCCTAATCCCTTTCTCATTCCCAGACATTCCACTGTTAATCCATAATCACAGAAATATATGAGTTATTTTTTATTCTATGGGAACTGATTTATTGAAAATATTCTTTACAGAAAATCAATAAATGACTATTGTGCCCTAATAATTGTGAGGGATGGTTAATTTTGTATTTCAATTTGACTGAGGTAAGAGTTATCCAATCAGCTTGTAACACATTATTTTTGGTTGGTCTTTGAGGGTGTTTCAGAAAGAGATTAGCTTTTGAATCAGTAGACCAAGTAAAGAAGATCCTCCCTCACTGTGACCAAAATATCTGACAAGAGCCACACAGAGGAGCTTGTCACAGTGGAGCACACCTGTAATCCCAGTGGCTCCAGAGGCTGAGGCAGAAGGATGTCAAGTTCAAAGCCAGCCTCAGTAATTTAGCCAGACCCTAGATAACTTAGTGAGACTCTGTCTCAAAATAAAATGATTAAAAAAAATGCTGGGGACGTGATTCTGTAGTTAAACACCCCTGGCTTCAATCTCTGGTACGTCCCCACCCCCCCAAAAAATAGAATTTGGAAAATTTTATTCTGACTCATGGCTCAAAGGATTTAGCTAATGGTGAGCCAGTTCTATTACTCTGTGCCTGGGGTGAGAAAGAAATTCATAGGAGAGAGATGTAGTGGAAAGCCTTTCAGCTTTTGGCATCCAGGAAACAGAAAGAGAGAAAGAGGAATGGACCAGGGAGAAGAAAGCCCATCCAGGGCTCACCCTCAGTGACTTACTCCCTCCAACAGGTCCCACCTCCCAGTAGTCCATTCAGCTATCCATGGATTATTCCAGTTGTGAAATCAGAGGCTGCGTGATCCGATCATTACCCAAGAGACTAAACTCAGATCTTTGTTGCCTGCTAACCATGTTTTGCACACATGAGATTTTAGGAGACTTACCACATCCGACCCATAAGAATGAGCATCATATAATACAGTGAGGACCTGAGTAAAATGAAAAGGAAGGAGGAGTGAATTTACTCTGTCTTCTGGAGCTGAGATATCCATCTTCTCTTGGCCCAGGCTGTTTCTCAGGGTTTTCAACTTAGACCAGGATTTTTATCACTGGCTTTCTTGGTTCTTACATCAGGCTTAAACTACAAGTATATCTTGGCTTTCCTGAGCATTAAGCATACAAATGGCAGATCATAGGACTTCTCATATTATGTAATATAAGTTAATCCTTCACACACACAAAAAAAAAATCTCTTTGTATAAATGCATATGTACTCTATCGATTCTTTTTCTCTAATAAGCATGAATAATGCACGATGTTAACTGAATGTGGTTTAGGATCCTGAAGTTGATAAATGTAATAACATAGGGTAACCTATAAAGTACAAGAGGAATATAAAAACATTTTCTACATATTTTCTCTAATGGTTATATATGCAATTTACAGATTAAAAACTCTGAAAACAATTTATAAATATCTTAACTGTTTCAAATTCTGGCTCATCCTCAGTTCTTCATATCACACTAGACTGTTATTTTTAGTGAAGTTTTCTCTTTTTAAGATAGAAGGGAAAATGAACTATAAAGATTTATAGACTATGTCACAGTGTTCTTAAAGATTGCTGTTTCCTAGAGATTACTTCTTTTATGAAAACATTTTTTCTTCCATGCTTCAATAGAGTTACTTCTCTTTTACTGCAAGTATGAATTTTTTCTCTTATTGTGTGGTATCTTGATTGTTCTTTTAAACCTTAAAACATGATATACCACCTCCTTCACATACAAAAACACATGGCACATGTAATGTTGTCTGGTTTTCCAAGCCTGTTGATAGTTATTGACCAACTTTCCTCAGGATTAGGTATAATTAGAAGAAAATAAATTTAAACCTTATCAAATTAAATAGGTTTTTAAAAACTAAACACTAAAAATATATTTATAACTTAAACTTATAGTATCTTCTACTGATTTTAAAAAAATTCTTCAACAATGTCATATATCATGGCAAAAACCCTTATAAGTAATCCAATATAAATTTTAGGTAAATATATGTCTATTTATGTGAAATAAACCTAGTAAATAGGATACAAAGTATATTTATTATACATATACATTTCAAAGTTAATATAAAGGTACATTGCATATACACTGAAATAAACCTATATAAATAGTATAATTATTTAATAAATTTAAATATAAATGTGTTAAATATAAATGTTTTATATCTTTAAACCTTTTATAAGAAAATAAAAATATGTCATGATGGTATATACAAAGTTGTATTTGTTTTTGCTTTTTGTTTTTAGATGACAAGTTTGAATTTTTTTGCTATAAACATGCATTTTTCTTTTTTTTCTTCTGAAATACAACTTGTTTCATGTACAATTCTAGGAGTATTACATATTAAGGACTGTTTCAAATGAGAGACACTTAATTCAATAGTGTGCAAGCTTGAATGAAAAAACTTTGCTATTTTTAATAATGTGTCCTTATTAAGTAATAGGACAAGTCAGGGAGAGATATAGTTTCTTCAGTAGTAAGTATCCTTGTCTATTCTAGTTTGTAATCTGTCCAATATCTTGCAATCACTTAGTGAACTAATGGACTTGAATGTCACAATCAGAATATGTGAAACTTTTTGAAGCTGTATGTACACTGCTGAAACAAGTAGGTTAATTTAATATACTTAATTACTATCCAACTACATTAGGTAATTGGAAGATTTAACACAGTTTCCTAATGCCCTAACATATTCATAGTATTACTTTTAAACTAAGATTTCTTGATTAACTGAAACTAATTATTAACTGTTGAACAATTAAGAACTTTAAAAAATGCAGTGTGTTATATTTTGTGGGAAATGTGAGTAAAAGTTAAATCTATAATTTTGAAACAATATATATTAAGTACAACTAATAGAATAATTGGATAGAATTTACCATTATTTTCAAAATGCATATTCTTTACATTTTAGGAATTTCTACTGTTTAGTCTTTACTCATGTTTTATAATTATCAGAATTTAATTTGCTTTCCTCATAATGTTTATTTTCTTCTGGGTGCTTCTCTCTACTCTCTTTCCATCCTTTTGTTCTTCCTGGGATATGGTTTGGGAGAAGTAATTACAGCATTGTGCTGGCTGTTGATTTGATTTTTTTTCCCCTTAGTGTGAAGTAATGACTATAAAGTGACTGTTATCCTATTCAAAGGGATATTTCTAAGAACGCACAAAGGTTACAAAGTAAAAACATGGAAAATTAGCTGGGTGTGGTGGTGCATGCATGTAATCCTAGTAGCTTGGGAGGCTGAGGCAGGAGGATTGTGAGTTCAAAGCCAGCTTCAGCAAAAGTAAGGCACTAAGCAACTCAGTGAGACCCTATTTCTAAATAAAATATAATACTGAGCTGGGGATGTGGCTCAGTAGTCCAGTGTCTCTGAGTTCAATCTCTGGAGTCCTCACCCCTCCAAAAAAGATGGAAAAACACAGCTCAATTGTTTAGTGGAAAAAATAAATAAATACATCAATTAGTACATATAACAAACATAAGTATATGGAGAGTGATCTAATTGGATATTCATAGCTTGAAATCAAATTTAATAAAATTTGTACTATAAACACTGAAAATTCAATCTCATATTAACCAAATGCAACCTAATCTCACATGTTTCTGACTTAAAGAAATTCATCTTTAACACAACTTTAAAAATTAGGAGCAGAAAGGTAAACTATATATGATTATCAAAATATCATATCTGAAATTAAAATGATTTAAGCCATAGCCACTAATACAATTGATAAAAATTATAAGAGTCACATCTACTTTTAACTAAGATGAACTACTGAATTTACATTTGCTTTAAGAATAAAAGAGGAATGGAGACAGCTGTCTATGGACAGACAATTCTGAAACTGTGAGCTCCTGAATAAACTTTTACCCCTCTTAAATTGTGTTTGTCTGGTGTTTTTTTTTTTTTTTTCCACAGAGTGAAAAAGCTGATTATAATGCTCACCATTATTATCTGATAGTATCTCAAATCCTGGATACCATTATTTCTTTATATTTTCTTCTTTTATTTTTTTACATTTTCTTATTTTTATCTCTTTATTTCCCCCATTTTAAATTTTATGATTTTTTTACTTTTCTTTTTAAAATTTTAACTTTTAAATTTTTTATCATATTTTTTAAAAAATTTATTATTATTTTACTTTTTCCATTCTACAAGATTTTGTGTATGTGTGTTGGGGCAGAGGTAGCTGTCTGTATTCTTACTGTATAGTATATTCAAAAGAAAATTTACAGATTCATATAATTTACTTTCACTTGAACTGCTTTCTTCTGCATTGTTTGTTATTTATACTTTGACACAGATGAGGTACACTGATGCACAGGTTTGAGTTTTTTGGATCTTATATTTGCTTGTTTGTTAATACCTTCTTTTTGTCCCATATACCAAGGGACACAAAACAAACTCATACCTTAACTCACACCTTAACAATCTCTTTCTCTACAAACAGCCAAATTTTCCTGTTCCCTCCTCCCCAAAATTATTTTTTTATTTTTTATTCCAACTTCTTTATAGCTGACATCTGATACCTTCAAATTGGAAATAAAAGGAAATAAAGAACTAAAAGCAATTCATGTATTGTTAACATTCATTAAAATTCTTATCATTTATAGAAAAAAAGAAAAAGACCAATATGAAGGAATGAAATTGAAACCATAATTTTTAATTTAAAATCCTACAAATAGTAGAAAGCTTAAGACAAGGTGGTTTTTCAGCTGGGTTATTCAAGACTTTTAAAGAACTAGCCCTATTCTTTCTCAAATTATTCCATAAATTTGAAAGTGAAGGAATAGTCCCAAATACAATCTATGAAGCCAATATAATCCTGATACCAAAACCAAACAGAGACACATCAAGAAAACTACATATCATTATCTTTGATGAATATATATATATATATATATATATATATATATATGCAAAAATTCATAATAAAGTGTTAGCAAACTGAATTCAACCTTGCTATGATCAAGTGAACTTCATCCCAGGGATGCAAGTTTGGTTCAACATACACAAATCAATAATTATAATTTACTACTTAAAATAAAATTAAGAGCAAGAATCAAAAGATCATCTAAATAGATGCATAAAAAGCCTTTGATAAAATTAAACTCTCATTCATGTTAAAAAAAAAATGGAAACACTGGAGATAGTCTCCTATTCTATTCCTCTTTTAACTTACCTCAGTATTATCAAAGTTAAATATAACAAACCCAAAGCCAATATCATACTGAATGGAGAAAAACTGAAATATTTTCCTCAAAATTCAGGAACAAGACAAGGATGTCAATTCTCACCACTTCTATTCAATATATTTCTCAAAACCCTAACAAGGGCAATCAAACAAAAGAAGGAAATTAAAAGGATACAAATTAGAAAAGAAGTCAAACTATCACTGTTTTCTGATGATATGATCATATATCAGGAGGACCAAAAAATTCTACCAGAAGACTTCTAAAGCTGGTAAATGAAATCATTAAAAAGTAGCAGAATACAAGATCTCCACTCATAAACGAATAGTTTTACTATACTGCAATAGTAATTCTACTGAAAAAGAAGTGAGGAAAACAATCCCTTTAAAAATAACCTCAAAACCAAACAAAACAACAACAAACAAACAAACAAACAAAACACTTGGGAATCAATAAAATCAACACGGTGAAATATCTCTGCAATGAAAATTGTACAACACTGATGAGAGAATTTGAAGAAGACTTTAGAAGATGGAAATACCTCTATGTTCTTGGATGGGCAGAATTAATAATGTCAAAGTGATCCTACTACCAAATGCAATATAGATACTCAATACAATCCCCATAAGAATACCAGTGACACTGTTCACAGAACTAGAAAAACACTCAAATTTATTTTAAAGAATAAGAGACCAGAATATTCAAAGCAATTCTGAGCAAGGACAGTGATGTATGAGGCATCAAAACCTGCAAAAAGATTCTGGTATTGGCATCAAAATAGACACGAAGACTAATGAAATACAATAGAAAATAGAGAAAATCCACTCATTTACAGCCATCTGATGCTAGACAAATGTGCCACAAATATGTTAGAGAAAAGATGGCCTTTTTAACTAATGGTGATGAAAAACCTAGATATTCACTTGAGAAAGAATGAAATTAGGTCCCTATCTGTCATTGTATACAAAAGTCAAATCAGAATGGATCAAAGACACAGGAATAGACCTGAAAACTTGCAACTGTTAGGAGAAAACATAGGGTCAGCACTCCATCATATTGTTGCAGGCAACAACTTCATCAACAATATCACTAAATCTAAAGAAATAAAACCAAGAATCAATAAACAAGGTGTCATAAAAAAAAAAAGCTTGGACATAGCCAAAGAAATGATTAAGAGCTTGAAGTGAAAATCTACAGAATGGGAGAAAAATGTTTGCCAGCTGCTCCTCTAATGGGATTAATATCCAGAACATATGAAGAACTAAAAAAAAAAAAAAACAAAAAAAAACTTAACACCGAAATTAAATGAATAAATAACCCAATAAATAAGTTGGCAAAAAACTAAACAGAAATTCTCCCTCAAAATAAGAAACACAAATGGCCAACAAATAAACCTATACATGTTCACTTCTTCAGCAACTAGGGAAAGTGACATTTAATTTCATTCCAGTCTGAATGGCAATTTTCAAGAACTAAAAAAGTGATACATGCTGTGGAGAATGTGGGGTAAAATGTTAACTCATACATTCTATTTTGTACTGCAAATTAGTACAAGCACTCTGGAAAACAATATGAATATTCCTGAAAAAAAACTAGAAATGAAACCATGATATGGGCCAGCACTCCTTGTTACTCTTCCAAAAGAACTAAAATCAGCATACTATAATAATACTCCCATTTCAATCTTTATAGAAGCACAATTCTCAGTAGCCCTTATAGAATCTTCCCATATATCTGGGCTGGATCAAGAAAATTGAGGAGATACACACACACTTGTGTGTGTGTGTGTGTGTGTGTGTGTGTATGTATCCATAATACAATGGATTTATCCTCAGCCATTAAGAAGAATGAAATTATGGCATTTGCTGGTTTATGGATGGAAATAGAGAACATCTGGTAAATGAAATATCAGACTCAGGAAATCAGGAATTGAATGTGTTCTTTCATATGTGGAATCTTGAACAAATTAAGGGAAAGAAGGTAAGAGGCGGGATCACATGAGAGGGAGGAGAGCAAGAGTATGAAGAAACCTTGGATTTAACACATAATTCTATATGCATATGTAAATATACCACAAGGATTCTGATCTTTATGCATATGTAGAATGCATCAATCAAAAATAAATAAAGGAATGAAGGGAAGATAAGTAAATTAGAAGACAGAGAATAGAGAAGGAAGGAAGAAGGAAGGAAAAGGGTTGAGAAGGAATTAAAACTAAATCCCACACATGTATGATTTTGTTAAAACCTACCAAATTAACTATGTATAATTATAATTCTCTAATAATAATAATAATAATAATAATGTGAATGGTATTAAAATATGTAGGTTGTATAGATTTTTTAATTTTACCCAATTACGTGCTAATTAGAAACTCATTTCATAATAAATGGATTAAAAAGTTAAAAGATGATTCATGGCTGCAGATCTCTTCACTTGCCTATCCCTCACCCAGGGCTGTAGTGCCAAGGAGAAGACCAAGCTGATACAGGGGTCCAAGCTGGCCCAGGAGGTCAAGCACCACCAGTCTACCTGCAAGAAGGCTGTGACCAAGCAGGGTGCCCAACTCTCTAAAAATGATGTGTTCTTAGTTGTGTGCAAGAAAGTGGTTGTAGGCCTTCAGTCCATGTTGAGGGTCATCTCAAACACCATGCAGAAACCCTACGCCTCCCACAAAAAGTTGTAGCTGACAAAGGAAAGTGGAGCTGGAGTTGAGATCCATTAAATTTAAGTATTGGAATTGTTGAATTAATCTTTAATAGCCAGAACAATTAACCCAGGAAGTTAGATATTTTACCTGAAAATGCAGCGAAATTACTTCTGGTACCTTGCTGAGTTTGCATGTGGTGATGATGGTGAATAAATGAGATAATTCGCAAGGAATATACCAAAAAGCATTTGACATAACCAAAAAATAAATGTAACTCACACATGCAATCTGATGGAACCTGTTCTTAATATTTCTGAATTTACTTGGAGGTCCTCAGTAACCCAGAACTTGCTTACACACTTGCCAAAGGTTTATGATGAGAACAATGAAAATCTTGATATACCGAATGAAGACTCATACAAAGATAACATTCTCATCGTGTAGCTGTTTAGACACAACATTAAAGACATTAAATAGTGCAAGAGAAGAACGTGATGTGGCAAATGTAGGTGAAAACTAAGTACAAACAGGATGTCATCTTTCTTCCTTTCAAGTAACCTTTTTAAACATCCCCATTCCTTATTCCACTTGGATTTCCTATAGCAAAGAAATCCATCCGTGTGTATGGAATCAACTATAGTCTTTCCTGGAAAGACCCCACCCCTTAATTTGTATTTGTCTTGGCCTTCCTGACATACAGGTGCTGCTGTAGGAAAATATTAATACCGACAAAAGTGACTTCCTTCAGTAGAGAACTAAGAGTATAAGTGCTATTTAAGTAATCTGAACCAGTTCTGCAAGTGATTGGGTTTTGTATTACTGTGAAGATATGAAAATATAGTTAACTGGGCTGGGGATGTGGCTCAAGCGGTAGCGCGCTCGCCTGGCATGCCAGTGGCCTGGGTTCGATCCTCAGCACCACATACAGACAAATATGTTGTGTCCGCCAATAACTAAAAAATAAATATTAAAATTCTCTCTCTCTCTCTCTCTCTCTCTCTCTCTCTCTCTCTCTCTCTCCCCTCTCTCTTTAAAAAAAAGAAAATATAGTTAACTATAATTTAAAGAATATTCTACATGTTTTTGTTTTAATTTCTACACTCATTTCCTTATTCTTCTTTGAGGTTTTCCTTTCAGTAAGCAATTTATCTATGTCAATTCTGTATTTTTTTTTAGTAGAAATCCAGAAGTGTTAAATTGAAAGGGGAAAACACTTGATATTTCTGGGTTCTTGTTCACAAGTTAAAATACCTCCTCTATATTACATATCACAGAGGTCTTATTTATCTGACAATATGGAGTTTCCTTATTCACCATTCAATTGACTGTATTTGACAATTTCCTTTCCATTTATACAGAAAAAAAGAAAGATAAAAGATGAATCTAAAACATTCAAATATATGCAAGAGTGGCTGAATTAATGTGAGATCAAGTAAACTTCAGAGGAAAGATAATTATAAGTGAGAGAGACAGAGAGAAAGAAGAAATAAATACATAATTATAGCTGAAGACTTCAACACTCCTCTCTCAAAAATTGATAGAATAACTAGACAGAAAATCCACAATGATATAAATAATTTAAAGAATACCATCAATCAACATGATCTAATTAACATTAATATCCTACAACAGAACAATATTCATTCTTTTAAGCATATGTCATATGCTTAAACATATAGCAAGAAAAAACATTTTCCAGGAAATAAAATAATGCAGACCACACGTAAACTACAAATAAATAACCCTAACAAATACATAAAAAATAAAAATAAACAACAACAAAACAAACTAGAAAATCTCTAAAATCTCTACCTGTGAACTGAACAATTTGTTTTAAATAATTCACAAATCCATAAATCAAAAAGGAAGTCTTGGGGAAATCATTTTTTCCCCTTGTACTTGGAAAAGTTCTTAACCACTGGGCAACATTCCAACCCCTTCTTTTTTTTTTTTTCTTTTTGGAGACAGGCTCTTGCTTAGGGCCTCCTGAAGTTGCTTAGGCCTGCCTTAAATTTCTGATCCTCCAGCCTCGGCTTCCTGAGTCACTGGGATTGCAGATATGTGTTGCTATGCATTGTTGGGAAATTTTTTAATATGAAATTTTATTATAATTAAGTACAACATATCAAAATTTGTGTTATAAAACTAATGCAGTGATGAGAAGGAAATTTACAATCTAAAATTTAACATTATGAAAGAGAAAAATGTCAATGTGAGACAATAATCCAAAAAGCCACTTAAGAAACCTAGAAAAAGAAGAGCAGATATAATTATGCTGAGTAGAAGAACATTAGGAGTAAGAATTGATGACATTGGAAAAGGAAAAAAAAATAGAAAACTAATGAAACAAGAAGACTTTTCTTTTGAAAATAACAATAAGATTTATTAACTTGCAGAAAGGAAACAAGAGGTTAGCACTTTGAAGTTTATAGATACCAAATGATGAAGAAATATTCTAAATAACTGGACAAACAAATTATTTCTTAACTACACCTATAAGCAAACTTAATTTGTTACCTTGGAGAGTTTCCATTCATTTTGTTTCGGTGTGTCAATTTATAAGATCACACATTCTGTGTTGCTGTTGTTACTTACTTGTTAATGCTGTACATTGCAATGACTGATTTTTCAAACACTGAACCTCAAAATCCCATATGCTCATGATGTATTCTGCAGAATTCTGTTGGTATTAGGCTAACAGATTCATTTAAAAAAAATGAAAAGTGTCCCCTCTACTTGTATTCTTTAGAAGAGATTATGAATAATTGGTGTTATTTCTTAACACATGGTATAATTATCCATCAAAATCACCTGGTTCAAAAGATTGTGTCATTGGGGTCTTATTATATTATGTATTCAATTAACTTAAGTGTTGTAAGGCTAGTTCAGTTATCCATTTCATATTGGAAGTTTGTGTTTTTAAAGAATTACTTGATTTTATCTAAGTTGTCATATGTTTGTATATCCAGTTATTTATCATATATAATTTTTATTTGTCAATTAAAAATTAACAAAAATTTTTAAAAAAGGAAACTGAAAATAGTCATAGTGATGCTTATGTTTAGAGCCTGATTTAAGTCAGCAAGAAATCGGAAATTTGAACAATGATTAGAAATTAAGAAATTATTGTTAACTTGTGGTATGATGATAATATTATAGTTTAATATGTCCTCAACTTTTAGAATGCATATTGAAATGTTTACAGATGTAGTGATAAGATTTTCTTAAAATAATTCAGTGGAGGGCAATAGTCAGTGTTTGGGGATATAAAATGTCAATTCTCACCAAGTCTCAGTAATTTTTAAATTTTGAGAGTGAAAGAAGGTTTTAACTCTTAAATTTTGCTTATTGGTACTTTTCCATTTTAAAGCTTAAATGAAATGTACTAAAAATAAAAAAAAAATGTATGTTTGACTCTGGAAACATTTACAACATTGACAAACACCTGAGTGATGTTATTGATTATGCACAATCTATTACAGAAGGTATATTTCAATTACAGAAGTAAAAATTAAATTTTTATTAACACAAACCCAATATTAACATAGTCCAATGTTAAGAATAATTCCTCACTATAAATATAAAAATTAGATACGCAAGCAGAGCTTACATACTACCCAGAATAAGAATGAATACCCATTGTTATGTTGGGCTAAATTTTATATTTTGAAAATAACTATATTTTAATTTTTATCCCTAAATAAATGCTAACATGAGATAGTTATTCTTACTCTATCATCTTGTTGAAATTCTCTATATAAGATATTATTCTAATTTTTTTTTAAATTTGGTTTCTGTACCTCAGTTATAAATTGTGTGATTATTATAGATGTTTCAGTTTGAGGATAATAAAATATCTGAGATTTTGGTAAATAATAAAATATCAAAATGTGAACTTTAACTCAAGGTGCTTAGCAATAAATATATCTTTCATGTGATAAAATAATTTTATATTAGATTATAATTTTTTCAGTATTCACTGCATAACAGTTTTTTTTAAAGAGAGAGAGAGAGGGAGCGAGAGAGAAACTTTTTAATATTTATTTTTCAGTTTTCGGTGGAAACAACATCTTTATTTTATTTTTATGTGGTGCTGAGGATCCAACCTAGCACCCCACACATGCCAGGTGAGCACGCTATCGCTTGAGCCACATCCCCAGCCCTGCATAACAGTTTTTACAGTTTGAAAATTGCTAATTATTCTCATTTGGCACATAAATACAAACATATTACAATGTCATGACAGTATAACTTCCTCATTGTTGATTCTATTCCAGAATCAACTTTTCTAACATGACTCATAAGGAACACTGAATACTTTCACACTTTATAATTATTTATAGAAAAAAGGTAAGGCATTATATTCTGCTGAAGTGCCATATAAAAATTGCTTTTCTAATACTTATATTATACTTTCCTGTATTATCCTTTATTATGCTGTAACAGTGTAAAAGCCTTTATTTTGTCATATTTTGTTAAAGAAAATCATATATAAAAATGTTACTATGCACCCTTGATTAATAGTATCCTCTTCTCTGTTACTGTTACTCCTTGTCATATTAAAGAATTTTTATAGATTAAATGCTGAATAAAGTTCAACAGAAAGTAACTTAATTTTTTTTTGTATGAATAAGCACACAGATATAAAAGATATCATAGTATTATTGTTGCCTCCCACAATGCAGTTCATTCCAGGGAGATAAACAGACTAGGCAATGAGGGGATGGAGAAAATACAGACTGACACAAGAATAGAGAAAAGGATGGGGCTTTGTGGGAAATCCTAGCTCTGGTGAGGCTTGACTGACCACAAGCAAGCTCAGCACGTTTATAAGTTTTATTATTAAAAGGGTTATTGTGAGAAAGTTTCTTCAAAGCAAGCAGGAGCCAAGGTCATGAGTATGAGCAGCCCAACTATGATTATCTGCTTGTGCCCATAGCTTTTTAAACCCAGCCACTGGCATCTGAAACTTAAGGTCAAGAACTGAATAGCTCTATACCACAGAACCACCTATAGAATACAGCGTCACCATAGCAACAGAGCCATCCCTAGGGTACCTCTCCAGGAGAGTTCTCCAGAAGGGCGTCACCTCTGCCACAGAACAGTTTGCAACCTATGGTTCAGTTGCTGCTCTGGACACATTATTTTATTAAAACAAAATGTATTCCATTTTATAAAAAAATAATTTCTTAATATAATTCAGTTTTTAATTAGTGAATGGCATATTGTAAAACTGTGCTGTTGTTTTCTTTCGTTAAGCCGCGGAGATTTGAGTGTGTGTGATGCCATTTATTCCCACATAATTAATTATACTAGATAATTTAAATTTGGTAAATTTTTTTTCAGTAAATATAATCTCTGTCAGCAATATTAATTATCCTAAATAAATGTGAGCTTTTTAAAAAAGTACTTTTTAAAATATTAATAATTAAAAATAAAAGTGATCAAGACAGTGAAAGATATTTAGCATAATCTGAGTTCATAAATAAGTAATTAGTCAATATACTTGGTATCAAATAAGCTTCTGAACTACAACCAAAACACTTCATGAATAAGTAGTGGGCAACAGTATTTTTTACATAGTTGTTATTTGTTTATTATATACAATAAATTCCATATATGTATATGCTTACATGTTATACATATACATATATGTATATGTACATATATAATTTGTATGAAATATAAGAAAAGACATAGGCAAATAATGCAAACAAAACTACACTGTGTGACTGGAAATTCATGTAGGAGGAGTTGTAATAAACTGTAAGAACACATACAAAGACTGACTTATGAACTCACTACTTATAGTATTTAAAATAGTGATAAAATATAATTAGTGCTAAAGAATTGCTAAATAATCCAGAAAATAAAAGCGATTATTTTAATGAATTGCATCATTACTATTTTGCCTGCTCTACTATATAATCTGAATGTAACTAAAACCTTCTTGGGAAAAGATAAATCAGTGCAACCCTTCTGTCATGATAACATACTTTTATTTTTATATTTTGGAGGCAGACACACTCATAGAAGACAGACATTTCCTGAAATAGGTATGACAACTGCCAAGACAGGACTCATCATCCTTGTCAAAGAAACTATATGTTAGACTATACACTTAAGTCTACCTTTTTACCTCTTGTGGATGAAGAGCCCTTCTGACTGATGGATGAGCATTAGAAAAATTAAATGTTCACATTTTCGAAGAGCAATTAAGTCTATCTATACATATGGATGATCAAAAAATGGGCCATGACAGAATTGAATATGATGAATGAAAAATGATGCTACTATCAATGTTAATTGCACAGAAATCACTCTTATTACTTTGTCCATCTTAACTGTCATTCAAGTAAAAATAAAATTTGCACTAATATGTGGATAAAATGGCAATTAATATATTAAAAATGAAGATGATAATGGAAAATTGATACAATAAAATTGTTCATAAAGAAGCTTTTTTATTGTTTTCTGAAAAGAAAATTTTCTGCAAAACAATTCATTCCTATATGTCAAAAATTATCTTGGTTCACTTTTAAGTTAAAATATTTCTCTGTAAACTTTAAAGCTAAATAAGACAATTTGATTTCACTGTCATTGATCAGCAGAGTAATATCTCTTACTGTTGTTTATTTTTTGAGAGTCAGTTCTGTGTTTTCTATAAAAACAAAATTATTAAATGGTTAAATTTTGCATAGGAATAAGAAATCTTAATGAATTTGCAATTATTTATTCATGCTATTTTATTTTTGAAGTAGATGTGGTATCACAAATGAAGTGGTCCACACAGGAGTACCATATCATTCTTAATATGAAAGTCTGGTTTTATCTTTATAAATCTATATTAAAGAGCATATCTACCTCAGTTACAAAACATAGTTCATAGAACCCTTCCTGTTTATGGGTCTCTGTAATAATATTTGACTAGTAGATCATTTTAAATTTATATGGAAGCACTTTGCTTCTTTTTTACCTATATTCCTTGGTGCAACTATTATAAGGAAAATGAGTTGCAGGGAACATAAAAACTAATCTGAGACTACATTTTTTAAATTGTCGGGCATGTATGTTTTTATAACCTACAAGCTATGCATTTTACCTGTGAGTATTTATAGGACACAGATAAAGGAAATTATTCAGATTACTGAAGAAGATTAGTGTTGAAATTAAGCAAAACTGTATGCTTCTGAATCTGCTTCATAACTCTGCACTCTTGACTGTCTGAATTACAAAGATAATCCTATTATCTATGCTGTGTTTCATGAAGCTATTTAGAAATTCAGTCTTCACTTATTTTAAGGATTAGGGAAGTAAATAACTGCATGATGGCTTTATAGATTTTCTCTCATTAGAATAATAAAAATTGGTCTCAACAGAATTCATTGCATATAACACCAATTAATCTCCCTTTGTGTTATATGGATGTATATTTGTCTTATTGGTAATACACATGTAAAATAAAATATCAATTACATTTAATGTGCTTGATAATAACTGGAGAAACTTACAAAAGCAATTTTTTCTATGAGTTAGTTATATTAAAGTATGTAACAGATAAAATAGTTAAAATATATACATAGGGTTAAACTATATACAGAAAACATAGGGTTAAAATATATACAGAAATGGACAGAGAACAAATATTTTGTTCCTTATGATTACTCAGATCACCTCAAACTTACTTTAGCTGTGATAATTTCTATCAATCATGATAGGTCAAAATACAAAGCCCATTTTGCTAGAAGCACAGATTACTTCATGCAAACGCAAACCAGGAGAGTGATATCTAAATATTTATTACAAGTATTTGAGTTAGTGAAGTTATAATCAACCCACTATGAACATAGTTATATGTGTGTGTGTGTGTATATATATATATATAATGTGTGTGTATATATATATATATAATGTGTGTGGTGTGTGTAGATATATATATATATATATATATATACATGGTTACATACATGTATACATATAGTTATATGTGGAAGTATATATAAAACATAATTAAGTAACATAAGAATTTATTGACCCAGAGTTGTATAAACTACATATCACACAGTGCAATTTGATATATCATGTACCTGAGTAAAAATATAATAATTAGATCAATAGACTGCTAGTTACTTGTATTTTGATTTAGCTGTATTACCCACTGACAGATATGGATATCATTTTAGTTTCTTTATATTCTCAATATTAAATATTTCATTTTCTATAATGTCATACAAAATATTTTCATCATTTGGTGTGAACTAGTTACTAAGGAAGATCATTTATGGACCTATGTTCATCTCTTTGTCTTTTCTAAAATGCATGAATAATGTTTATAAATTACAGGTTCAGAAACTCTACCATGCCTTTTACATGTTGTGGTAGCGAAGGGTTGGTTTAGCTGAACATTTCAGAAAAGACAAGTTAGGGTAACTTACTGAAGAAGAGGTACATTGAAAAAAAATTCTCAGGAGGTTCTAGATATATTTCATCTTTCTCATCCATTATTCTAAGGTGTTGTCATTGTTTTTACCTTCCACTTTTAGAAAAATATGCCAAATTTAAAATAAAGAGAGGAAAACATTAAAAGCTGCTTGTCAGCTGGGTCTACTCTTCTTTTAGAAAGTTTTTCAGAGAAAGCCCATAAAATGATTTGTGCTTCAAATAATCTTATTATACAGAGCTGTTTTTTACATGGTCATCAGTGTCAGAAAGGGAGAGCAGACAATATAACTTTGACATGGGCACAACTATTGAAATTTCTTTTGGGAAAAGAGAGAGAGAGAGAGAGAGAGAGAGAGAGAGAGAGAGAGAGAGAATACAGACATAAGGTGAGCAACCAGAATTATTGGGCAGACATTTATTTGTTCACTTGATTATTCATTTATTCTTGTAAAGCAGGTGATATTATTTCCCAGATTAACCTGATTTATTCCAAATCAATATCAGGAACAATTTAAGTTCTATAACCAGGGTAATAAATGTCATTGCCAAGAAATTCCCAGAAATCAAAGCAAAAAGTCAGGATATTTTTTGACTGATTAAAACTTCAAAAGACATTACCGCCCCCCCCCCACTTTTTTTTTGTACCAAAGATTGAATCCAGGGGCACCTAACCACTGAGCCACATCCTAAACCTCTTATATTTTGTTTAGAGACAGAGTCTTGCTGAATTTTTTAGGGCCTCACTAAATTGTTGATGCTGGCTTTGAACTTGCAATTCTTCTATCTCAGCCCCCTGAGCTGTTGAGATTACAGACATGTGCCATTGCACCTAGCTGAGAGAACACTGATAAAGGGCTGAGAAAACATTAAAGATCTTCCTTGTCCATGTACCTGTTGTGAACTTTGCATATCCTTGGTATACCATGCAAAGAATGCAGGCTTCTAAAACTCACTATTGAGTTTTAGAAAAAAAGTAGTATTTATAGTTTGTTTTTCCAAAAGAAAGAACTTTCCTTCCATACAATATTTTTTTTCTTTTCCTTCTGTACAATAAATCTCATTCCAACTGACAATTACAAACTATACTGCCGCAGTCCGGCTGCAGCAAAATAACCGGGGGGTGACGAACAACTTGTGTACATTGATACAGCAGGAGTAGGAGCCGTTTATTGTAGGACAGGAGCGGTATTTATACATTCCACACAGCTTATCTTAATTAGCATAAACTAGATACATCAGTCAACCAATAAGAAATCTCCACACTTAATGGCTCGCTGGCCTTACTTCACAAACCACTCCCTCTGGCATTTTGCCAGGCGCCATCCAGACTTGTTTACAGACGCTAACATTTCTCTGGCAAAATGCCAGGCGCCATCCTGACTTGTTTACAGACTCTAACACTATAGTTTGGGGGAAAGTTTTATATTTCTACTTATTTAATTCCTCCCATTATCCATTACATTTGTTAATATTGGAGATATTAACTGCTTTTATGTTTGTGTAACCTCTTGTGAATTATTAGTATTATTTATACATATGGAAAAGATCTTGCTCTATTTGTATTTATTTACTTAGTTAATTTTAGTAATGCAGGATTAAGTTGCCTATGAATCCCTTCTTTAATATGAGGATTTGCTCTCCACTTCAAATTCATAAAGTTGTATTTAAATGTCTTTTATGGTACCTCTTATACTTATCAGTTTACCTAGTCATTTACACATGTATGAATGTGGGTTTGTGTGTAAATTAAATCTGTGATTGATTTTCTGAAAGCACACAAGCTTGCTCATGTGTTTTTCTATTCACTTATAGCAGAGTGTCTTATGTGTATTGGTTGTCTATAAGTATTTATATAGTAAAAAAAGTTCAGGAATATATTTGGAATAAAGGCACTCATTTATGGTTATTGTGTAGCTCTATGGAGGCCACGTAAGTTTCTGTAAGCTCATTTTAAAGACATCTATTATATTATACAATGTTATACACCTAAATTTTCTTCAGTTGACATTACAAACACAGAAGATATCATCATCTCTCAAATAATATTTTTTATTTTTATTTTTAGTTGTGGATGGACACAAATCTTTGTTTTATTTATTTATTTTTATGTGGTGCTGAGGATCCAACCCAGTGCCTCACACATGTGAGGCAAATGCTCCACCACTGAGCTACAACCCTAGTTCCTCAAAGAAATTTTTAAAGTCAATTCCATTTTTCTTCCTAATATTAAAATCTGGAGTTTCTGCAAAAGTGAAGTCATTAACAATTACCTTCAAATTATATTCAAGAGACTGGAAACTTATTGTGGATAATTCTATTTAAATTAAAACTGCCTGCAGTTGTGATGTTAAAGTTGTGATATTTGCAGCTATTGAATTTGGCAGGTGGATCTGATGAACAATAAAGACTCTCTATACAAAATAGTATTTGCTTTCACAGTAATATGAAAGCAAAGTGAAAGATTAGAGAGAAAGAAAAACTGCAACACCAGGTTGGGGGAAAACACCGACACCTGAAGTCATGTAGCTGGGGAGTCCCAGGGTAACTTTTCAGGGTCCTGATTAGGAAGTTCCAGGCAGAGTGTTCTCTCCAAAGTCTTATTCCCAGTGGCGATCTTAAATATAAGTTAAAACAAAGAAAGCTCAGTTTTAACAACCTACATGACCTAGTGATATCCTCAAGGACATTTCATCCCCCAAGGACTGGCCTGATCCCTGAAGATAATGTTTGCCTTGAGGTACATGAATGACTGAGTCTGGTAAGCAAGACAGACCCATCAAAAACTCTGCCTTCTTTGAGTGCTATACCAAGGATATGCAAAGTTCACAGCATGTACATGGACAAGGAAGATCTTTAATATTTTCTCAGCCCTTTATCATCGTTAAACTCTTTGCCACCTCTGTTTATAATTGCTGATTTTTTCAAATATACCACAGTGTTCACCCAATACTAGCATTTAATGTGATCATTTAAGAGCTAAGGTTTATTTTATATAAATTAGGTTTTCAGGCTCTTGATGCATACTATATTTTCTGAATGATGACAAATATTTTATAAAAATAATATTTTCAGTAAATGAATTGTGTAAAATTTGTTTGCACAAGTAAAATAACTAACAAGTTATCAATATATATTATCAAATGATGTTAATGAATTAATGTTATAAGGTTAAAAAAAGATTCATTTAAAAGTGACATATCAATAGAAACTTAAAAACACTTGAAATTCAACATATTATTTTCTAAATGTTAAAATAATTTTACTCTATACTACAGATATCTATTTCCACACAAAAGCAATATTTCTTTTAATTTAAGATAAATGAAGAAATATCATAAAAAGTATCATTTATCTTTAATTTTTTAAAAGAATTTATCTTAAATATACTTTTTACTTTTTAAAAATTTATTTACTTTTTAAAATTTGTTCTAATTAGTTACACATGACAATAGAATGCATATTGACACATTGCACACCAATGGAGCACAACATCTCATTCCTCTGGTTATAGTACTATAGTAGTCACACCAGTCTTATAATCATATATGTCCCAAAGGCTGAATGTTTTCTCCGATAAGCAGATGCTGATCCATAATGGGGAGGAGGTAGGGAAGAATTAAGGAACTTTGAATCATATATTCTTTTTATCAAATGATAATGATAGAGAATGATGGAAATCAAACAAATAAAATATCAAAATCATTGTGCCCTTATCAGCTAATGATATGATTACACACTCATACTATATCTCTATTACCCACTCTAAAACACACACATACACTCAATTTTATTTTCCAGGGCTACCAACTAAAACTTCTGTTATCAATTTGTTGATTCCTTCCTGATTTGTTCATCTTTAAAATTTTATATACACAAAATTATGGGTGTAGTTGAGGAAGGGCAGGTGTAAAATTGTAATAGATATTTTTTAATGATTCTCTTCCAAAATGCAATATTATTCTATATATTGATCAATAAAACACTTTTTTCATTTTAATAATGTAGCATCACTATTTCCCACATTATTGAGACACATAAATCTTATTTTTATATATTATTTTATAAACGTATAAACAAAAGCCAGTTTTTATATCCATCTATCTTCATTCACTATTCACTGTTTTAGTTGCTAGAGATATTACAGGAACTAATCTGAAACAATCACAGCAGTTGGATGCCTTGTATTTTATATTGGGAACAGTGAAAGCAAACTGAATAGGGTGACATTCAAGAAAAGAACTGAAGGAAGTGAGGTGTTAACATAGGGATCTAGGAGATAAAATTTCTGAGTAAGAATAAGAAAACAGCCTTTCAGTCAAGAAAAATACTTGAAATGTGAGATTAAATCAGAGTGATGACAAGTGGCTAAGTTGTTACAAATTCAATTTTAGCCACTGGAATAGACTGTTGGTTATCACTCTATAGTCATAAACTTTTCACTGAATAATTTCTATAAATGACACATTTTAAATTAAAACGTGAATTTTAATTTACATTTGCCAAAATTTAGAGTTATAAATAATTTTTTATCATTAAATTGTGAGAACAGCAAATCAGCATCTGATACCAAAGACAACCTATATTTATTATAAAATAATCAGTAGGTATAAATACTGAGACTCTGAGAGGAGGGGCCAAGAAATATTTGGGGGATCATTATCATATAGGTGAAATAAATGGAAAGACAAATAGCAAGAATGGTAGGAGTCCAAAGAAGGGGCCTAGAAAAACCACTGATGTTTAGAGTCCTTGGAGTAGAAAATGAGTAGAGGTAAGAACAATTTGAGAGAATGTGAAAGAAAGTAAATGAAAACAGAGTGAAACTTTGAGTCTTGACCAATACTCACAAATGCAACAGAGAATATATAAGCAGCCATTCCAAAGAGACATAAAAAAGAAAGTCTGACTACAAAGTCTGGATAAATATGTTGGAAATAAATGTATTGCATAGTGTTGATATACATTTCAGAAGAAATCCATTTAACTTTATATAATTCTGTGCATAGAAAAGTCAGTTACAATATTTGTGGATTTTAACATAAAAACTAGTTTTATTTCAAAATTCTGATATCATTAGTCTTTTAATATAAGTATCCTATTGGAATTCCTCTAATTATTTCCCTTCTCAGCTTTCCTATGTTCTTATAAGGGCAACACAATGATATATGATTGTGGGTTCATTTTGACATATCCTTACAGGCACAAAATAAAATGTGTTCATTTTAGACACCAGTGCTGCTTCTTTTCCCTCCCCTACTCCTTCCCTCCAGTCCTCTTCCTCTACTCTTCTGTTTTCCCTCTATTTATGTATTCTTAATTGATATTTTATAACTATACATAAAAGTGGAATTCACTGTGGGATATTTATAAATTTACACTGCATAAATTTTCATTTTCATTCCACAGTTCTCTCATTTCTCATCCCCTCTGATCCCATCAACCCTCTTCCTCTACTACACTGATGTCCCTTTTATTTTCTATTTTTGTAGGATCTATCCCCCAACCCATTTCCCCCCTACTTTTATTTAGTTTTACCATATAAGAAAAAATATTTGCTTCTTGATTTTATGAGTCTGGCTTATTTCACTTAAAATAATGCTCTCTAGTTCCATTCATTTATAAACAAATGATATAATTTCATTCTTCTTCAAGCCTGAGTAAAGCTCTATTGTGTATATATACCACATTTTTTTATTCATTTGATTATTGACAGGTACCTGACTGAATCTATCACTTGGCTATTGTGAATTATGCTGTTAGACACACTGATGTGTGTCTATCATTATAGTATGCTGATTGTAAATCTTTTTAATTAATACAAAGGAGTGGGTCATATGGTGTATACATTTCAGGTTTTTTTGAGGAAATTTCATACTGCTTTCCAAAATGGTTATATTTATTCAGTTCCACAAACAATGTATGAGTGTACCCATTCCCCCACATTCTCTGTAGCATTTTGTATTTTTTGATGATTGCAATTCTAAATGAAGTGAAATAAAATCCTAATTTTGTTTTGATTTTAATTTACCTGATTGCTAGGGATGTTGAGCATTTTTAAATATATTTGTTGACCATTATTTCTATTTCTTCTTTTTAGTAAAGACTGTTTTAGTAAAGTCTTTTGCCTGTCTGTTGACTAGGCTATTTATGGGGTTTATTGTTTGTTTGATAGGGGTATTAAATTTGGAGGGTTCATTATGTTTTGTGGATATTAATCCCTTATTGGAGAACTAACTGGCAAAGATATTCTCCAATTTAATAGTTCTCTCTTTACATGCTTAATCCTTTCCATTGCTGCTCAGAAGCTTTTCAATTTGATGGCATCCTATATATTGAGTATTGGTTCTATTTCTTAAGGTTCAAGAGTCTTATTGAGGAAGTCAGTGCCTGCACAAATATGTTGAAGTAATGACCCTGTTTTTTTAGTAATTGCAATTTTTATGGTTTAATTCCTAGGTCTTTGACCACTTTGAGTTGACTTCTGTGCAAGATGAAAAACAGATATATAGTTTCCTTTTTCTACATTAGGATATCCAGCTTTCCCAGCATGATTTGTTTAAAAGGCTATTTTTCCTCTAACATATGTTTTTGGCACCTTTGTTGAGTCTCAGAAGACTATATCTGTGTGAGTTTGTGTCTGTGTGTTCTATCCCATTTGCCTTCATAACTGTTTTGATGCCAAAACAATGTTGTTTTTATTACCTTAGCTCTATAGTATAATTTGAGATCTGATATTGTGATGCCTTTAGCATCACTTTCTTGATCAATATTGTTTTGGCTATTCTGAGGCTTTGATTCTTCCAAATGAATCTTAAGACTTTAATTCTAGTTCTGTGAACAATGCATTGGTGTTTTCATCGAGACTGCAGTAAATCTCTATAATGTTTTTGGTAATAAGTTCATTCTAATAATATTAGTTCTGCTTATCCAAGTACCTGGGAGGTTTTCCCATCTTATATGGTCTTCATCAATTTCTTTCTTCAGGGTTCTATTGTTTTCATTGAAGAAGTATTCCATCTCCTTGGGTATATTTATTAACAAGTATTTTATATTGTTTTATTTCACTTTATTTTACTTCTATTTATTTATTTATTTATTTATTTATTTATTTATTTATTTATTTTGTAAATGGGATAGTTTTCCTGACTTTTTTCTCAGGAAGTTTATTAATGAAGTACAGAAAAGTTATTTATTTTTTAATGTTGATCTTGTATCCTCCTGGAATTTGTTTATCAGCTGTACAAGATTATTGATGAAGCTCTTTTGGGGGTCTTTTTGGTATAGGAGTATGTCTCAACAAAAGATAATTTGACTTCTTCTTTTCCTATTTGCATCCCTTTAATTTTCTTCTCTTGTCTGACTTCTTTTTCTAGAGTTACAAGAATTATATTGAATAAGAGTAGTGACAGTGACATTTTTTATTTCAGAGGAAATTCAGTTTTTCAACATTCACTATGATATTGGCTTTAGTTTTCTCATGTATACCCTTTATAATGTTCTTACTGTATTTTTGAATGCAGTTTGGTAATATTTTATTAAATAATTTTGCATCAATATTCATCGGGGATGTTGATCTGCAGTTTTCTTTCCTTGATGTGTCTTTGTCTGATTTTAAATTCAAGTGATATTGGCTTCATAGAATAAATTTTGAAGTGTTCCTTCTCTTTCCATTTTATGAAATATTTTGAGGAAGATTGGCAGAAATTCTTCTCTAACGTTTAATAAAATTTTACTTAGACTCCATCTGGGCTCTTTTTTTTTTCTTGCTGGAAAGCTTTAATTGCTGCTTCAATCTCATTGCCTGATATGGTTATGTTTAGGCTTTTTATGTCTTCATGGTTTAATTTGAGTATGTCATATGTGTCTAGAAATTTGTCATGATCATCCAGGATTTCCTGTTTTCTTGGTTTATAAATTTTCAAAATAGTACAAATTTTCAAAATTTGGATTTCAGAAGTGTCTATGGTGATACCTTCTTTTTATAACTCATTTTGTTGATCTGAGTCTTCTTTCTTTTTGTTAATTTGACTAATGGTTTATTAATCTTGCTTATCTTTTCAAGAACCAACTTTTTGTTGCATTAATCCTTTATATTTTTTTAATGAAGTCTCAATTTAAATAATTTTGGCTGATCTTAATTATTTTATTCCTTCTACTAATTTTACAATTAGTTTGTTCATCAGTTATTATTTATTTGTTATTATTTATTTGAGATCTCTCTAAATTTATAATGTCAGTACTCAACACAATAAACTTTCCTCTTAAAGCTGCCTTCATACTGTCTCCAAGGATATGATTTGTTATATCTCTGTTCTCATTTTCTTATAAGAATGTATTTCTCTCCTCATTTTTTGCATGACACTTTCCTTCCTTATTCAAACATGTGATATTTAATCTCCAAGGGTTAGGAGGATTTCTATTTATTTTTAATTTGTTACTGACTTCTAGATTTTTTTTCATTATCTGATATAAGAAATTTTCTCTCTTAATTTCCATTCACTAAGATTTGTTTTGTGTCCAAGAACATGTCTGTTTTAGAGACAGTTCCACATTCAACTTAGAGGAAAGTAAATTCAGTTGTTGAGAGATAGAATATTCTAGAGCTGTCTGTGATGGCCAATTGATTGATAATAATTTTTAGTGCCATAACTTAGTCTTTAGTCTTAACTTAGTTTATGTCTGGATTACCTAGGTATTGGTAAGTGAAATGTGTTGAAATTACCCAGTTGTATTAAACTGGAATCTACCTTATTCTTTTTATTGAGTAGAATTTGTTTTATGTATGTAGGTACACCAGCATCAGAGGCAAATCTACTTATGATTGTTATATATTGTTCTTAAATGATTACCCTAACCTGTATGAAGTAACCTTTGTGCCTTCAGATTATCCTGGATGGAAGTCTACTTTTTCAGATATAAGAGTATCTAGGGTTGTTTGCTTTTAATCTCTATTTGCATGGTGTAGCTTTTTTCATTCTTTCACCTTCAGCTGTGGATGTCTTTGCCTATAAGGTAAATATATTGTAAATAAAATATGGTTGAGTCCTGGTTTTTAACTCATTCTTCTAATCTATGTCTTTTTCTGGGATTTATCTATATATTGGCTCAGATATTTATTTTTCTTTTCTTTTGTGTGAAATATTTCACTGATTTTGTTTTGTAATTCTGGCTTAATGTTTTGAATCCTTTTAGTTTCTGCTTACCACAGAATGCTTTTATTACATCTTTAATTCTGATGGATAGTTTTGCTTCATAGAGCAATCTTAAAGTCTTGGCTGAGAAATCAATAATAATTCTAATTGACCACCACTAAATTTGACCTACAACTTTTCTCATGTGGATTTAAAAATTCTATTCTAGTTCTGTGTATTAGGAATTTTACTTATGTGTCTTGAAGAGAATATGTTTTTAATGATCTTATCTATTGGAGTTTTAAATGACTATAGTTGGATTTCCATAATTCCTTTGTTGTGAAATTTTTTATATTATTTCATTGAAAAGGCCATGTTTATTATTTTATTTTACATTCCAGTGGCTCAATCTATACCAATTATTATTATATTTGTTCTCCTAATGTCATTTCAGATTTCTGAATATTATAGTCATGGTCTGTTATCATCTCTTCTTTATTATGAACTTTATTTTCAAAATTATATACTCTGTCTTCAAGACCAGATAATCTCTCTTCAAAGTAGTCTAATCTGTTGGTGATGCTAATTTTTAATTTTATTTATTAAGTATTTTATTTCCAAGATTTCTGTTTGGTTCTTTTTCATAATCCCTATAACTTTATCAAAATGCTTTTTTTCACTTTCTGTATAGTCTCCCTTAGTTATTTAGATCTTCTTTTAGTTCACTGAACATTTTATTTACCAACTTTCCAATTCCTCTTCTGATTTTTCTTCCACTGTGGTGACAACACACGTGTGTGTGTGTGTGTGTGTGTGTGTATTGTGAGTTATTTGGAGTAGCTCATTAACTTCATTTTTTATATTTTTAGCATTTCTACCCATCTTCTGAAACATTTTTTTTTAATTTTTATTTATTTTTATTGTTTTAATTTTCGGCGGACACAACATCTTTGTGTGTATGTGGTGCTGAGGATCGAACCCGGGCCGCACGCATACCAGGCGAGCGCGCTACCGCTTGAGCCATATCCCCAGCCCCCATCTTCTGAAATATTTATTTCTTCTACTTTTATTTATAAAAGGGAACTTTTTAGTGAGGTGCATTTTCTATATTGTATTTCTTGCATTGTGCAAATATCTTGATATCAGTATTTTCACTGAATTTGAACTTGCTGCTTTGTCCAGTATCTCACACCAAATTGAGAGAAGATACTAATCCCCAGTACTACGGCCACTTTAGAACAATACCTTATACTAGTAAATCTTTCTAAAAAAAACTTATTAACAATATTCTCTAGCAGTTCACTAAACTGAATGATAAATTGGAGTGAGTTTCTTGAATTGATTGAGAAATTAAATCATAAGGTAATTAAAAATTATTTTAAAGTGTTGTTGGCACTTTGCTCAGCTGTTTTTCCACTGTTTTGAATCTGGGCTGAGGAGGAATTGAAACTTAACAATTTTCCCTCTACCATATTCTGGGAGAAAGTTTTGTGGTGGTTGTTGTTGTTGTTTTAATAGGGTGTTTTCTTTGTGGGATTTAGTTATTGTGCAGTTTGTTTATTCTCAATTCTGACCTAAAGTGGTCACAATTGTTAGGGGAATCTGTATGTAGTTTTACTGCAAGGTTTCACATCCCTCTTGGATGGATAGTTCTTATAGCCCCCTTCTTTCTGGGAGTTTCAGATCATTTTATAGTGGGGAAGAGAGTGTAATATGTCCACCTATCCTCCACCTCTTTCTTTGCTTAGAAGAAATGGCTCAGAGATTTAATTGGTCTCAGTTTCCAGTCCCCACTCACAGTATCAGCCAAGTTCTTAATTTCATAATTCAGATCACCTGTTTCAAGCTAAAGGCTCTTCTGCTCTACTGAACTTTGTAGAATCAATTTTCCAGTGCTGAACTAATATTTTGATTCATTCTTATATAGCTTCTGTGATAATGTGGCTTCTTCTGAACTACTTTTTTCCATTCCCCAAAGGGAAAAACTTCATGGATTAAAAGATGTTAAAAATATAGTTAATAAATGGTAAAGAAGTTTGGGTATGAAGCCAAAAATGAAGGTTGGTATATTCAAAGATGAGAAGGCAGAAAGTTAAAGCAGTCATGCATAAAAGACCTACAAAGGTAGAAAGTGAAGAAATATAAAAGAAAGGAAAAGATATTTTTCCATTTGAAGGAAAGCTGAGGAGAGTAAGAATAATAAAGCAAGCAAACAAGTAGAGCAAAACAGTAGCAACTCAATGTCAAACAACAAAGCTAAAAAATATAAACAGAGATAAACAACCCTTTGCAAAATGTCACTACCTCTAATAAAAACAGAAGAAAATAGTAAAGATTAATAAAAGTAAAATTATAAAATAGGAAAAATGAAAACCAATAATGTGTATATGAATATACCTGAACCAATTAGGAAACATAGCCAGAACTAAATGATGCTGCTGCTGCTGCTACTGCTGCTGCTGTTGATGATGATGATAATAAAGACATTTTTAGTTATTAAATTTTCCCACTGAGGTTGCTGAAGTTGAGTTTTTACATCCTGTTCTAGATGTCCTTCTGTACCTTACTTCTTAGGCTATACACTTCTTGGAGCCAGGACTGGGTAGTATTAAACCAACATTCTTTTGTGATTTTTTTCCACCCTGGCCTGCTGGAGTGGATTGAAACTGTAGCTGGTTAAAATGGCTCTCAGGTTCTCCACATACTAGTATGAGGGAAAAAAATCATAAGTACCTTCTATTGGGTACTTTTCTGGATTTCTTACTTAGATTTCTTTTCTTCCTGGTTAGAAATGATACAGAAATCTATTTGGGAAAATCTAGCTGCTGTTGTTGAGTCCTAAATGGAACTTTGGACCTTTGTTTTGGGTATACTCTGTAGCAACGAAATCCCTCCAAACTCAGAGGTGAGTAGATGTCAGTCTTGGCTGGGCATTTGAGTTTCTAGTGTCTCCCTAGAGTTCCAACATCTCAGGATGATGTTATAGACCTCTTCGGATGGATGGTGCATAACATAACAGGTCTCCTGTAGCCTCCCAACAACTCAAACATGAATTTCAAAATATCCATTCCTGAATGTAACTCTGCCTACCTGATTAATTTTCCCCAATCACTTTCAGGTGGTCCTTTGCGCTACAGAGCTCAAAAGGAAACTGAGTGGCACTCTCCTCTTCCCAGTTTAATCATGCCTGCTTGGGCAATTTCCTCACTGTGTGACAGGATTAAAAGGGAGAGGAGCAGTTTGTGCTGTCATCTGTACCTCTGTTTTAAATTTCCCTGGACCAACTATTCCCTATAAAAAATGCCTTTTTTAAAGTTTCATTTCTAATTGTTTTGGAATTGTGATTTGCTAGGTGTGCTTTAGGTCACAGTGTTAGTCCTGACTGAAAGTGAAAGTATTTGTTAAGGACTCTCAAGGTTCCATTAAAAAAAAAAAAAATGATTCAGATTAAACTTCTTGAACTAGATCTCCACCTCAATTCTTCATGTAGAAGTTAAGAAACATAGAGCATATTTTGTGTGCCAAATGTGTCCACTATGTTTCTTTCCTGTTGTGCTGCTCCTCAGTTGGTGATAACATAACACGACTGCCCCTGACAGGCTCAGACATAGTTTCTTATATTCTCCATTTACTACACCAGAATCCCTGGACTTCTAACAGACAAATAGTAATCTATGGTGTTTTCTCTTAAGACATGCATCTCATTCTGAAGGGTATTCCTGTTGTTCAAATTCCAAACAGCAAAGCAAGTAGGAAATACCT
Organism: Marmota marmota marmota; assembly: GCF_001458135.2. Lineage (NCBI taxonomy): Eukaryota > Metazoa > Chordata > Mammalia > Rodentia > Sciuridae > Marmota > Marmota marmota. Next base: position 45,529,716 of record NW_026000057.1, read on the forward strand.
CCTTTCTCTACCAACTTGCAATCTCTCCCCTTCTCTGATTTTAACAGGAGTAAAACAGCTTTCTGCTTACCTATTTAGAAAACGACCTTAAGTGCATTTATACAGAATAAAAGGTATATACCTTTAGAGATAAACAAATATGGACAATAATGGTTATATAATATAGTCTTCTGTTTCTGTTGAAGATAAACATTAAGCAGGTAGTTCTAAACTTGTACCTTCTATACATGTTTCTCTGACAGAAACAGCATGAGGGGAGAAAACTGCAGGATGGTTCATGGGCAAAATAACACATTTAATGATTACAGGTTTTAAAAGACTTATAATTGTTGAGGAAAGATTCTGAAATAAAATGAATGATACAAAAACTTCTTGAGAAAAGAAGCCCATCAATCAACACTATTCTAAGCTCAAACATTTTATAAAAATGTATAAGATTTAGAGTTTTCTACTGAGGTGTTAATTGGGTCACTTCACTCCAGTTAGGTTAAAAAAAAATTCTCTTAGCTTCTAGCTAGGTGATAATTATATTTATCCTTATAAAATGATATGACTCTACATAGGAAGAAAGTTCTTTGCACCTAGCTACACAAAGACTGAGTAGAAATTAGTGAAGTATAATAACAGAGAATAGACTAAGGACAATGAAATTTAAAAGCACACATAATTAGCACTATAGCAGCCTTTTATTTGTACATAATTAGTAGTCTCATAGTGGGTTGATTATAAAATTTTAATCATAGAGTTCCTTTGCCTTTATTCTTCCCAAAAGAAACTTTGATTGCAGAGATATTTTCTTTTCTTAAGGAAGTATTCTTTTTTTTTTCTTCTCTTGACCATTGAACTTCATTTGGTTTATGACAGAAAATGCCTTTTTAAAGTTTCATTTTTAAGAAGTATCGGGGTTTCAGTTAATTTTTTTAATCAAATGGCTTTTATAATTCAATACAGAATATTTTATCTTGCCAATTCAATTCTCCTGATGCCTTAACAACCATCATATTCCAAGAATCTTCTTTTTTTTTCATTTTGCAATATACTTTTTATTTTGAAATTGGAAACAAGCAAATATAAATATGCAGGAATGTTGCTTTCACAGCAAAAACTTGTATGTTTTTCATCTACAGATTTCCCCTGTAAATGAGACTTTCCCAAACTCCTGTGAGACAGATTAGATAGTGATGATACTCTGGAAATGGGACATTTTCATGAACTCTACACCTTGTATTTCTCCTTTTGTGTATGACAGAATTCTAGGCTTTGGAGCTACTGTATTGCTAGAATTGTGACTTTCCAGGCCTTGGCAGACATGGGAAGAGGAGGATGGAAATTTCAAATTTTCTTGAATTAATACTCCTGAAGTTATAAACTTTAGGTTAATTTTCAGAGGTCAAAAAGTTGATTTTGAAAAATCTGAACTTTTTCTTCCTATGAAAGGAAAAGAGAATCTATGTTTTTAAAACTGAATTTCAAGAGTATTTCTGATCTGGAAAAATAGCTTTTGATATTTCTAATCATGAAGGGAGAAACTGTAGATGGTTAAAAAAAGTGGATGAGAATATATTGTTTGCCACATCTAGATCATACTTCACATACAATATTAATAGTTTGGTGCAAATGCCTTACTTAATTCTATTTTATATGTACAGATTCTAATCATATGAGTATTCTCTAAGTAGATTCAAGTACATTGAAAGAGTACAATCTGGCTGCAAATGTACTCTTGAGTAAGTCTTAGATTGCATTTAGATTTAGAACACTTTTTTCACATTTAGATAATTTTAAATATGTCCCCAAATTAGTCATTGGTTTATCTTTATGGAGAAAAAGAATCTATAATAAGATGGAAAAACAAACAAAACTTCATTTCACCATAAAATTTAACTTCATTATTTTCCTTTAAATAATATATATATATATATATATATATATATATATATATATATTATTTATATATATTATAAATATTTAATATGTATAGTATATATATATATATATATGTGTATAGGTATATATGGGCTTTTTTTTTTAACAGAAATTGAACTCAAGGGCACTTAAGGTTCACATCATATTGTAACCACTGAGTTACATCCCTAAACCTTTTTTTGTATTTTATTTAGGCTTAGCAGCTTGCCAAATTGCTGAGGCTGGCTTTGAATTAACGATCTTCCTGCTTCAGCCTCCCAGGCCACTGGGATTACAGGCATGTGCCACCACAGCCGGCACAATATATTATTTTTAATGGTAAAAATTATAATATGTCAGATAACAGTATACAGAATATATTTCTGATAAAAATATATTCTTGATAAATAACCACTGTTATGGTTTAGATAAGAGGTTTCCACCAAAAGTTCATATGTGAGAATAATGCAAAAATTTTCAGAGAAAAATTATTAGTTTATGAAATGAACAAAGTATTGGGTGGATTAATCCACTGATATGGATAAAGAGGGAGGTATCTATAGGCAGGTAGGGTGGATTTGTAATATTGGCTTACACAACTAGAAGCTAGATAGTCCCACAGTGGCCCTCTTCAGGCTGGAGAGCCAGAAAAACCAGTTGCTGCTCTGTCCAGGAAGTTGGAGCTGCAAAACAAGAGTGATCAATGATGTCTCCCCTGTCAGGGACAGAAGACCTGGAAACTCCCTGCAGAGTCACTCATTTAAGTGGGCTTTGGAAGAGTGAAGAACCAGGAGTCTGAAGTACTCAGGTAATTCCAGCAATAGTCAAGAAACTATTAAAAATCTAGTTTATGTCTGCTGCCACTTCCTTATTCTTCCAACTTTTTGTTCCATCCAAGTCTCCAACCTGTTGGACTGTGCTGTCTCCACTTGGGGTGGGGCCCGCTTCTATTTGCCAAACATTCCTAGAAACACCCTCACTGAGACACTCCGAAGCCTCTTAATTGTTGGCATATCTTAAACCAATCAAGTTGACAATTCAAATTAACCATTACAACATCCAAAATTGATTGTGTTGATTGTAGACTCTTCCCTATTATAAAAGACTCTGTCATCATTCATTTATTTTAGAAGTGTTTATTCAGTCTGTACAATCTGAAAGACACTTCACTTGACCTAAGACCACACTTAAAAATTAATGGAAGAAGAAGAAGTGAAAATGAAACAAAAAGGAAAAAAAAGAAAAAAACTATACCAGATGATTGAAAATTAGAAGAGAAAAATACTTAGTATTCTGATTGTGATTTATAGTTTAGTAGAGGAAAGAATACTAAATGTAAATCATTTAAAAATTATACATTACAATTAATGATATGAAGGATGAAACAATACCTTACAATTAATTTTTCTGTGTGTTTGATATTTAATGTGTTTGATATTTAATGTTTGCTTTTATAAGTAAGTAAATAATATTTTATGTAAGTAAATAAAATTATATTTATGTGACTAAATAAGTTGGCAGAACCTTAAAGAAAATGTATCTCCAACCATTTAAAATGGAGAAATAACACTCCATAGAGAAGGCTCAATATGTATACAGTTTCTGAGTTGAGAAAATTATGAACATCTGAGACAATGAAATAAACTAGAGAATATATAATTTATTATATAAATAAGAAAATTGTACACTTTTCAAACATTTCTATGAGTGAAAACCCTAAAATAATAAAATAGCATATATATATACTTATTTCTTATTTACTCTTATCAGAGGGAAAAAAATTATATATATATGTATATATATATATATATATATATAGTTGACTCTTACATAAATACAGCATTTTCTCCTTCATAAAAAAAAAAGATGAATATAGTGCAGAAATTAGAAATACCTTTAAAAATTTCTACTTAAGAGAAGAATGGAGAATATTTTACAGTACTGAGAAAATACATGCTGACTTGCTGTGGTGATAATACTTAATGGTGCATAAAATGAAAAATCTCAATAGACAGAAATATATTCTGATTTTATTTGGAATAGGAGAACACTCAGAAAATATTGTTAATTGTTCCATAAGTGGTAAAATTCTTTATAGTTAGATGAAAATAAAGATTTTCATATTTTGGCTTGTTTTATGATATTTTCAAACATATCTATTAATAGTGCCAAGCAGGAATATTTTCATTGTTGAGCCAGAAGAGAAAAAAAATACACTAGAGAATATATAATTTATTATGATATTATTTATTAATATAAATATTTTATGACTGGAATATTTCCATAAAAACAGAACAGTTTTTATTTGTGTAATGAATATAAATATGCAAAACATGACATTATTTCATTTCATTATTTATGAATAACCAAAAGTACTAAAATGGTGTCACAAATACACCAAGTGTTACAAGAACATAATTTATAGAACCAAAGATGCATAATTATCTGATTGTAAACAATAAAAATGTTTACACAGATGAGTTTTGATCTATACTTTTACAAAGGTAAGTATTTCAGACTCTTTGACTATGTTAATAAATTACTATTAATAAATACTACCTTAAAGGTGGTAAAAAACAAACACAATTATTTATTCTTTATTACATTAAATATTTAAATATAATATGTAAGAGATGCTGCTTATATATTCAAATCATGCTTTTATGGATACATTTTCCTAATTATATTAATTGAAAATGCAGGATCCTAAAAGAATTTGAAATATTTTAACTTGTTAAATTATACAAACGGAAGAATTGGCACTATTGAATCAATTTCTTAGAAAGAAAACTAGACACATTATAATTACTTCTTTGATATGACTAACATCCAGAAAGAGAAAAAGTTACCAAGAAAATTTGAATTAGTGCCAACAGAAAACAAACAACAACAACAACAATAAATCATTAATTGATAATTGCTTAAAATCATCTAAATGGGTGATTATAATATGTTTTAGAAAGAACTGCCAACATAAATAACTTTTCAAATACAGAATTAAAATATGACAAATAAAAAATCCATAGCAGCTGGTAAAATAGTGTAATAAGATAAACTTAAATTAAAATCATAGCTTCAAATCACTTATTTTTGTAAAATTTCCATTTTAATTTATTTCTTTAAAATACTTTTTAAAAAAATACTATTGATGCGGGCTGGGGCTGTAGTTCAGTAGCAGAGCATTTGCCTATCATGTATTTGGCACTGGATTCAAGACTTAGCACTGCAATAAATACATAAATAAACAAAATAAAGGAATGCTCTCTATCTATAACTACAAAAAATAATTTAAAAATACAACTGACAATTTAGATTTAACAGACATGTAGAATATTTCTTTCATCAATGGTTTAATATATTTTCTTCTCAGCAGCACATGCATATTTCTCTAAAATAGACAATATATTAGGCCACAAAGAAATTCTGAACAAATACAAAATATAGAAATAATACTGTGGTGAGCCTCTTCTGCCGTTTATGCAAATTATGGTTGCCATTACAAGATGGCGCTGGCTCCTCTGTGGTCTGTGACAAACAACTCCTTATTTGGGAGAGTTGGCGCATGACTTTTCATCACCCTATGAGAAAGCTCCACGTGGCTGCTTTGCATTGGGGCTTGAGATGCTTTATTAAGGCTGGGAGGGGCATCCGAGGGAGAGAAGAAGAACTATCAAGGGCCTGAAATAAACTACTGAAAGAAGATTCCTGAGTGTTGCGTCTTCCTTGCGGGCAAGAAGTCGCGACATAATCCCTTGCATTCTATGAGATCATAATGGAATGAAATTAGAAATCAATGAAAAAATAAAAGCTACTCTAAGACCTGGAGACTAAATAATATGTTACTGAGTGACCAATGGATAGCAATTAAAATCAGAGATTAATTAAAAAAAAAAAAAACTTCCAGGTAAATGAGAATAGTTATACAACATATCAAAATCTCTGGGACACTATGAAGGCAGTTCTCAGAGGAAAGTTCATGGCATTGAGCTCATTCCTTAAAAGAATAGAAAGTTACTAAATAAATAACCTAACACTATATCTCAAAGCCCTAGAAAAAGAAGAACAAATCAACATCAAAAACAGTAGTGATGTACAACAGAACCGTGATACAGAACAGACTGGATACTGGAGAATTTTTCAGAAAGCAGGTTTATGTAAGGTGAAGGGGTCCAGAATGTCTAATGTTTAAAAAAATCTCTGGACCTGCAGTCTGCAAATTCCTTTAGACTTATACTCAGTGGGGTGATTAGTTACATGTCAGTGGGTGGGAACAAAGTCACTCTTTGTCCCATAGTCTTAGGTTAGACAAAGTTTTCACAAGTTTTGTCCATAAACCTGACATTTACAAAAAAGAGGAATCTTCAAACCATACTGAGCTCTCTGCAGAACTCTTGAGGTCTCTGTAGAACTTCCGTGAAATTCTGTGGACACCATTTGTTAAAATCTATCAGACAAGAAGAGAATATTGTGTCAGGGGGTGGGGTGGATATCCCTGGATAAGCTTAATTATGGTAAGAGTCTTTTAGGAATGACTTCAGTAGAAGACAGGAAATATTTGAAATCAAAGCTAAAATCAATGAATTTAAAAAAGAAAAAAAATAAATGAAACAAAAAGTTGTTCTTTGAAGATATGAATAAAATTTATAAACCCTTAGCCAAACTAATACAGAAAAAAAGAGAAAATTCAAATTATTACAATTTGTGATGAAAAGAGAATAACAGATACTACTAAAATACAGATGATAATCGGAAACTGTTTTAAAAATTTATACTCTAATGAAGTAGAAATCTTGAAGACATTGACAAACTTCTAGAGACATATAATCTAACTAATTGAATCGGAGGACATAGAAAATTTAAACAGATCAATTTCAAGCAATGAAATTGAAGACATCATTAAAAGGCTACCAAAAAAGAAAACCCAGAACCAGAGGGATTCTCAGTCAAGTTCTACCAAACTGTCAAAGAACTTATACCAATACTCCTCAAATTATAACATGTAATAGCAAAGGGGGAAACCCTTTCAAATTAATTCTATGAAGCTAGTATCACCCTGATGACAAAACCAAAGACACATCAAGGAAAGAAAACTTCAGACCAATATTACCATACCAATGAACATAGATACAAAAATTCTTAATAAAATGTTGGCAAATTGCACACAAAAATATATAGTGCATTATGATCAAGTGGGGATCATCCCATGAATATACATTTGTTTCAACATATAGAAATCAATAAACATAATACATCAGATCAAAAGACTTAAAGACAAAAGTTATTTGATCATCTCAATAGATGCAGAAAAACACTTGACAAAATTAAGCATCCATTCATGTTTAAAACATTGGAAAAACTAAGAATAGTAGGAATACACCTCAACATTGTAAAAGCTATGTATGCTAAACCCAAGGCCAACATCATTCCAAATGGAGAAAAAAAAAATGAAAACATTACCTAATTTAAACTGGAACAAGACATGGATGTCCTCTTTCACTAGTTCTATTCAACATATACCTTTAAACTCTAGTCAGAGCAATTAGAAGAAAGAAATTTAAGGGATATAATTAGGAAAAGAAGGGCTCAAACTATCCCTATTTGCCGAAGATATGACTCTATATTTAGGAGATCCAAAAAACTCTACCATAGAACTTTTAAATAAAACCATAAAACTCATAAATAAATTCAGAAAAATAGGAGAATATAAAATTAACCACCCACACAAATCAATCACATTACTACACATCTTCACAGAAAAAAATATGATCCATCAATAAACATATGAAAAAATATTAACATCTCTGGCAATTAGAGTAAATGCAAATTAAAATACACTGATATTTCACCTTACTCCAGTCAGAATGGCAATTATCAACCAGTGGGAATGCCAATTGGTCCAAACATTATGGAAAACAGTAGGGAGATTCCTCAGAAAACTTGGAATGAAACCATCATTTGATTCAGCTATCCCACTCCTCAGTTTAAACAAAAAGGACTTAAAATCAGCATACATAGAGACACAACCACATCAATGTTTATGGAAGCTCAATTCACAATAACTCAGCTATGTTACCAACCTAGATGCTTTTCAACAGATGAATGGAATAAAAAAATGTGGTATATATACATAATTAACTATTACTCAGGCTCAAGGAAGAATGAAATTATGTCATTTGCTGGTAAATGGATGGAACTGAAGACTATCATGGTAAATAAAATAAGCCAAGTCCCCCAAACCAAAGGCCAAATATTCTCTCATATGAGGAAGCTAACACACAATAAGTGAGTGGAGAGGGAAGAACAAAGTTCATTGGAATAGACAAAGGAGAATAAAGGGCAAAGAAAGAATGAAGGGTGAGTATAAGAAAGACAGTAGAATTAAGAAATCATAAAGAGAGTTTCCAAGAATTATGGGATAACATGTAAAGACCACAACTTAAGATTTATCAAGATATATGAAGGCGTGGAGATACAAATCAAAGAAACACACAATTTTTTCAATGAAATAATATAAGAAAATTTCCCAAACATGAAGAATAAATTGAAAAATCAACTACAAGAGGCTTAGGAATACCCCCAAATGTACAAAATTAGAACAGATCCACAGCAAGGCACATTATAATGAGAATGACTAACATACAGAATAAGAATAGAATTTTAAAGGCTTGAGAAAAAATATCAAATTACATATAGAAGGAAACCAATTTGGATCTCAGCTGGTTTCTCAACCCAGACCCCCAGTGCCAGGAGGTCCTGGAATAATATATATTATGCTCTGAAAGAAAGTAGATGCCAAAGAACTTATATCCAGCAAAACTAAGCTTCAGATGTGAAGATAAGATTAAAACCTTTCATGATAAACAAAAGTTGAAAGAATTCACAACTAGAAAGCCTACACTACAGAAACTTATCAGCAAAATGAGGAGGAAATAAAAACAAAACAAAACAAAAAAACAAAAAACACTATGAAAATCAGCAAAGGGAGGAACTACACTAAAGGGAAAGTCAATCAAAAGAGAAACTAAGTCAAGCTAAAAAATAGAAATAAACGGGGCTGATTTGTAGCTTAGTGGTTCAGCGGTTGCTTGCATGTATGGGGGCACTGGGTTCGATCCTCAGAACTAAATAAAAAATAAAATAAAAGATATTGTGTCCATCTACAAATAAAAAAAGGTTAAAAGTTCTCTTTAATAAAAAAATAGAAATAAACCAAAATGACTGGGAAAACAAATCATATTTCAATAATAACCTTGAATGTTAAAGACCTAAATTCATCAATCAAAAGACAGACTGGCAGATTGGACTAAAAAAAAAAAAAGAGCCAACAATATGATTAAACATAAATTTTCTTTGTTCATATATGAATACATGAACAATGTAACTCCACATCATGTGCAATCAAAAGAATCGGAAGTTGTACTCTATGTATATACACTATGTCAAAATATATTCTACTGTCATGAATAACTAAAAAAGAACAAATAAAAAATACTTTTCAATTACAGAAATTTTATATTTTTATGATAGGTGGATTCAATTATAGAATTTCATATTTAGATGTATCATTTCATATATAATGGTATAAAATATAATGATAAATAAGACAAGTCATTACAAATATTATAATTCCTAGTCCCATGTGATGTAGAAAATTATATTTTCAGTATTTCTGAGAATAAATAGTTGATATTTTAATAAATTATTATCAAGTAATACTTATCTATGTAATACTTACATTTTTGTGTGAGAATTTTCATTCAGTATAAGCCATGGTAGTTTAATATATAATATGATTCACTTAATACATAGCACATAAATATTTGATGTAATTTGCTGATATTTTTATTATTTTACCAAGCTACTATTATTTTTGAGCTTTTATTTTCTGTTTTGCAATAAATTTTCAAGGAATATAGGTTAAATAATAACAAATGTACTTTAAATTAGTGCAGTGAACTACTTTAGTAAAGCAATGAGTTAATTTTTTAACATATCCATATTACACATATAATAAATTTCTTTTTGTGTTTCTTTTCAAACATTGAAAATAATCTAGTGGGGAAATGACTGTTATAGTGATTGGAAATGTTTTGTTTTTTTCCACTACTTATAGTAATCTATGTTATCATGAATCAAATCAAAATTTAAAAAGATATTTATTTCAGAATGTAAATGTTAACACTTCTGGAAGCTATAGGACAAAGTATATGATATAATATGGCCTTACATTGATATTAATTCTACTGGGAAATATTTATGCCAATACATGATATAAGCTAATGCACATCATATTTCAACAATATATGTATGTTATACAACAATATGATTAAACATTAATTTTTAATGCAATATATTTTGACATATTATATATACATATATATGTTATATTCTTAATTATGTCTTAGTGTACAGTAAACTATATTGCACAACTCCAAGTTAAGACATTAAACCATTTCATACAATAGATTTTAAAAATGTCGTTAGCACAGTTCTTTTATTTCTTGCAAAATTGGCTGCTCTATGGTGATAATATAAAAATAAACTTTAGTAATTCTTTTATATTTATTTTTGAGTGCTAATAAGACTTATTTGCATGCATGCAATTAACATCTTTTATATCTGCTTATATGTTATATCAATATAGATAGATTTGAAAGAGGAATATTGTAAAAACAGTGGTCTAGAATTCATCTTATGAAAGTTGAAAATGTGGTTATCTACTCAATGAAAGAAAAATGAAAATAATAAAAAATAGCAGGATAAATTAAATGTGTAATAAATGTATAACTGAAAAAATCTATAAACATTGTGGTTATTTAAAAATATTAATGATATTGTTAATCTATAACTGAAATGAAGAAATACACTAGCAATTCAATTTACCATTATGAAGAATGATAAATTGCATTACCATTAAAACTGCATTCATATAAAAATCTCTAGAAATTACCAGTACACATCTACTAGAATGTCTGAAACATGCACAAGTGCAGGCACACACATACATACACACTCACACGACTATATCTCAGCATTGGAAATGATGTGAGGTAACTAGTTGGCATGTATATTTTTATATGTACTTGGTGAACTGACAGTGTTGCACATAATCTATGACTCAGACATTTATTTCTTAGGAACTTCTCAGTCATGTTTCATGTTGTTAGTTTTTGGATGTGAGGTATTACCCCAAAGCTCCTGTAAAAGCAGAAATATTCTTATAAAATGATTAGATAGTGAGAGCTGTAAGCCAATCAGTCTACCCTGGTTTGAATGGACTGACTGTAGGTGGTGGTAACTGTGGGTGGCTGGGTATGGCTGGAGGAGGCCAGTTACCAGGCATGTTCTGGAAATGTTCATTTTCCTGTGTCCTCTTCACCCTTTTCTTTCTCTCCTGACCCCACCATGAGTCAAGCAATTTTCCTCCACGCGGTCTTCTTTATGATATGCTGCCTTACCTTGGACCCATAACAATGGTGTTAACACTCTGTGTACTGACTCTCTGAAATCATGAGCCCCAAACAAATTTTTCCTCTTCTAAGTAGTTCTTGTTGGTATTTTAGCCACAATGACACCAAAGCTGAAGCAAAATACACATGTACTACAAAAGTGTAAGGATGCCCAGTACCTTAATTTATAAAAGTTTAAACTCAGAAACAGTAAATGCCATCAAGATTAGGATAGAGAAATAAATTAAAATGTAGTATTTGAATAATGAATTTGTGTTGCATGAAATAACATAAAAAGCCTCATTTAATTGCCTTTGAAGTAGAGTGAATATGAGAGATTGTATCATTCCATGTATGTAACATTAAAAAGAGGAAAATCGATTTTTGTTATCAAATATTGGCATAAATTATGGGAACTTAGAGTTGGGGCATCATGAGAACTTTAGTTTGTTGGGACAGAGTGATTTTTTCACTTTGTAAAACATGTTATAAAGCCACCTCTTTGTGATTTGTATAGTCTTTTGCATATTTCTTAAATATCAATGAGTTTTTTTTTTTTTTTCCTGCAATAATAGCAAGGCCAAGAATTTGTGATGTGGAAAATTATTTTATGTTTGACTTTGAGTATAAATAAAACATTATATTTCTGGAAATACAATCCAAAATAGAAACAAAGTATGAACACAAATCACTTTAAATGCATTCTAAGAAGTAAATGTTTATGTCATCAACAAAACTTGGTTTGAGTACTGGGACATCCAATATTCATATGAAAGGATACTGCAGTTCATGAATAATAACACCAATGGCATATTTGAAGGGAAGATGGCTTAGTAATTTTTCTAATAGATAATGACATTGGCACCAGTAAGATTTATTATGTTAGTCAAATTAAAAATGTCTGTGATGAATACAGAATTTTAACTGTCAGTACCTGCACACCAAGCCTTATTAAATGATGTGTCATTAAGATGATTTAAATGAGAAGATAATGAAGCAAATCTCTTGAAATGTGTTTAGCAGAATTAGCTCTGAAGGCTCAGAAAGTTAATTAAAGCTAAGAAAATAGTTTCCTATGTTAGTAGCATACTTTAAACTATATAATTTAAAACATTTCAATCAAATGACTCAAAACAATGGCCAAAAAAAACCCCATGAATATTTAAGTTTTTCTTTTGCAATTATTGTGCATAAAATAATTTCCTTAAATGCCTGCAATAGATCAGTAGAAAAATATTACTCCTGAATTAAGCTGTAGTTATACTTTTATAATACTTATAATAAATCATCATATTAATAATCTAGATATTTGAAACCATTGAGAAACAAGGTTTATATTCTAAGGGCAAAAGTAGAGTATTAAATTTAGTATATGTAGGATTAAAGCAGCCAAAGCTCTGAAATCTAGATTTTTATTGGTAATTAAAGCCTTTAACTCCTTGTGACTCAATTCTCTTATTTGTAAAATGAAGATAAAAGAATGCTCCAGCTGATTGGATTCTTTGATAATGTAACAAAATGTAACTTCTTATTTCCATTATTGTCCTGTACTGTGTCACACATTCATAAACAAAAGTCATGAGAGAAAAAATTTACAATTTTAATAAAATTTATAAAGACAACCATAGAGGGCTGGGGTTCTACCTCAGCAATAGAGTGCTTGCCTAACACTTGTGAGGCACTGAGTTAGATCCTCAGCACCACATAAACATAAATAAAGACATTGTGTCCATATTAAAAAAAAATTTAAAAAACAAAAAGACAACCATAGAAGCAAGTATTACAGTAAAAGAGAACTAAAGAAAGAGATTTTTAACACTAGAGATGTGCCGCAGTCTGGCTGGGCACAAAATCACGAGCCACTCAAGCAGGAACAAACTTTATTTTTTGAAACTGCCGCCAATGTCCAGTACGCGCCCGGGAAGATTTTTCGATCCACCCACGCAGCCTCCTCCCGGAACCGGCAGAGAGAGCTCCTCCCCCGGAACTCCCTCCTACTGTACTTCCCCAACCAATGGGAACTCTCCAGGAGTTCAGTAGCAGGCCTAGGTGAACAGCAGGTGTCCAATATCCATATGAATGCAAATCTAACATAATCATATCATCTCAATGGCTAGCTGGCGTCACCTTTCAACCAAAAATGCCATGCATCATATACTTGGCTCTTAGCATCTCCCCCCTTCTGTTTAAGTAACAAGCAATCTGGCTAGGGACCGTGCCTGTTAGGTTTGTCCAATTCAACATATGGTTCTTACCCGTCATCGGAAAACTGAGTTTTAGGCGTCAGCCTCCTGTCTTAGGTTGATACCACTGCAATTGCATCATACC
>NW_026000057.1:45545703-45575310 GCF_001458135.2 Marmota marmota marmota
TCTACACCTGTGGAGCCTAATCCCCTGGAACCTCTTTCTACAGTACGACTGGAAAATTTATCATGTAGGCTGGGTATTATTAATAACTGTGCTATTCTATCTTCTGGTGAAATTACTGATATACCTCTTGGAGAACTAGCTATAATTTTTATTTCACCCTCATAATCGGGATCAATTACCCCAGGACTTATCATAAGTCCTTTTAGTGTTGAAGAACTGCGTCCCAATAATAAGCTTACTGTTCCTTGGGGAAGAGGTCCTTTTACTCCTGTGGGAATGATTTGAACTCCCATCTCTGGAGTTAGTACTGCTCTGGCAGAGGCGCAGATGTCCAACCCTGCGCTCCCTCGGGTTTGTCTGATGAGGGATTTAATGGATAATGCGTCCTGGGCACTACCTTGATGGTGCACTATGCGTCCTGGGCACTACCTTGATAGTATATAAAAGAAGACATAAAAATATAGTAATATTGAGTAATTAAGGCATGATAAGAGCAATTTGAATAAATACAACCTGGAGACCTGTACCAAAAATTTACATAAGAAAACATACCATTGAACATATGCCTATATAAGTCTAAATAATGTATGTGTCAATTAATGAAACACTGAATTTTTATCAAGAATTTTAAATGAATGTTGAAATTTATATAGAAAATAGTCAATTGACCCAGTGGCTTGGGAGGCTGAGGCAGGAGGATTGCAAGTTCCAAGGCAGCATCAGCAATTTAGCAATGCAGCAAGATCTTGTCTACAAATAAAATATAAAAAGTGCTCGGGATGTGGCTCAGTGTTTGAGTGCCCCTGTGTTCAATCCTCAGTACCAAAAAAAAAAAAAAGAAAGAAAGAAAATAGACAGTTGATATTAAATATATCTCCATTTGATATGTTTTATGTAATCTCAGATTCTCAGATTTATTCAAAGAACTTATTATATTGCATTATATTTTTTCACATTCCTATAAACTGAAAATTTCACAGTGTTAAAAGACTGAAATTCTATTAAATTCTTCTTTGACTAAGGCTTTATCCATTATTGCCCAAGATGCTGTGCCAAGATGTTGCATAATGATTGTTTCTTCTCAACATTAAAGAGATTCATTTGATTCAGTTATTTTGCTAGGAATCTTTTCTGAAATATAAAACTTTCTAGAACATGTTGAAAATCAAGACAGATAAATCTCAGCTCTCCTATAAATCGAACTTGATTATCAACACCTCCCCACAGATCCTATGAATATAAAATGAAATCTTTATTTTATGAAAAAGTGATTGGGTATTATAGAATCAAACAGTTTTCCTCTAGAGAGGTCTTCTGCTTTTCATTTTCACCCTGGCATTTGCCTTTTGAAGTCAACATCTGGCAGTGAAGCATCCCTCTTTGTTCTCCATGCTGTAAGTACTTGATTTCGCAGGACATTAATTTATCTGTGAAATAGACTTTAATGGTCCAACACTTTCAATTGATTTCTCCCCTGAAAGGAGAAGAATTATCAATAATCCAAATGATAGCTGAGTTGTATTTAGCTCTTCAGTAGAAAGTAGATGTTTTCCCTGGTTAATATTTTATAGTTTAAAATTAACTCATATTATAACTTAGTTATTCATGTCAGTACATTGATATACTTAACTTTTACTCAGATTATGTGTAATTTATTTGAGTTTGAATTTTTTGAGCATCATACTAGAATTATAAAAAGAAAACCTTTTAAGATGCAAGAATATAGATCATACTGAGTTCAAATTTGATATGTAAAAATTTAAAATAACTTTTCCATCAAAGAAACACAATCACATGAATAATCACTTTATTAAAAGGAAATAAAGTTTTTATCTTCTAAAATGGAAAAAAAATAATAGTATGTGGTGAGCCGTTTCTGCCGTTTATGCAAATTATGGTCGCCATTACAAGATGGCGCTGGCTCTGCTGTGGTCTGTGATAAACAACTCCTTGTTTGGGAGAGTTGGCACATGACTTTTCATCACTCTATGAGAAAGCTCCACGTGGCTGCTTTGCATTGGGGCTTGAGATGCTTTATTAAGGCTGGGAGGGGCATCCGAGAGAGAGAACTGAAGAGAAAGAGAACTGAGGAGAAGAACTGTCAGGGGCCTGAATAAACTGCTGAAAGAAGATTCCTGAGTGTTGCGTCTTCCTTGCGGGCAAGGGGGCGCTACAATAGTAGAATAAAAACTACAAGTATTTGTTCTTTTTTTAATTTAGTAATTTTCAAAGCCATACATTTGTACTTTAAGTATTACTTATACTTTGCACTTAAATTTTGTTGTCATCTATTAAATAAAGCTAATTTAAAATTATTTTTGCTTTATATTTGCTATTTCTGCCTATGATTGACCTAAATTCAGTTAAAGGTATTTTTGTATGTCTACCAAAGCAATGGGCGCCTTACACAATTTTGAATGAATATTAAAATATAACACCTATAAATTTAACATAAAATGGAAGTAATATTAATCTCTGTTAGGAAAAAAAAAAGCTTTTGTTTCAGGATCTCAAATGTTTTAACAATAGAATGTTAACATCTATGCTCTGAATTGGTAGACCTGATTTTGAATCATTTATATGAAATACCAGCACTTAACGCATTCATCTCACAATCTGACAAAATCCGGTTGCTTTCTGGTACATGACAAAAGTATGACTGATGGGCTAGGGATGTGGCTCAAGCGGTAGCACGCCTGCCTGGCATGTGTGCGACCCGGGTTCGATCCTCAGCACCACATACAAAAATGTTGTGTCCACTAAAAAATAAACACTAAAATTCTCTCTCTCTCTTTAAAAAAAAAAGTATGACTGAGATAATTCCTGTTTGAAAAAGACAGTATAAAGGGCTTACTAATTAACTATGCTTTTAGATCTTTGTTTCTTAAGTAAGTGTGCATAAAATTCCTCTGTTAATATTCAAATGTTCTTTCCGATTTAATGTTGATTAAAAGAATAAAATTTTTACTCCTTTATTCTTCCTTTCTTCCATGGCCTGCCTTCCTTATCTAGTCTTCTTCCTCATGTTTCAGAACTTAAGCTACTACTTTAATTTGATGGAGACTTAGACGGTTTGACCCATACTTTACTAACAGTTGAAGTTGCTACTTCTTATTTACAAAAAAATATTTTGTCCCTTCTTTTTTTTATTCTTGTTCCAAGGTCAGAATACTTTTATTTTCTGCTTGTTTCTATTAATGTTAGATCCAGAAATTCAGAGCTGGAGATTGAATATATTTTATGAAGCATTTTATGTTTTTCTGCATATATCCATTGACATGACAAAAGGAAGGGTATTTCTTGTGTGATGATTTGTAGTGGAAATAGGTTTTAATCTTGTTTCTGAGTACTGAGTAGATTTATAAAGATGAAGAAGTGAATTATATTTAAACAGGGAGTTGATTAGACAAAATTTCAAAGAAGATTCAAGGTTCAGGCGATCAAAGGATTCTAGAAACTGTAGTGCAAGTGTGAGGCCATGTAATGTTTAATGGAAGTCTTGGTGGAACTAAGTTGTTTGGGGACAAATCCACTATATGCAGACATTCTATAAGCCATTGGAGAAAAAAAAGATATTAAGTAATGGCAACTTGGCAGCAATTTGTTAATGAAATTGCAAATCATATTTAGTAATGGAATTATTGAAATATAAGAATGTTAAGATTTTATGCAATAAACAATTTTGCTTCCTTAAAATCTCTGATGTTAATCTGGATATAAAGTATTTACTGGAATGAAAAAAAATTATGAGACATTCTATGGGTTTTTCAGACATGCGTTAAGTACACACAAAATAAGTAAAAAAATGGAGTATCATTGATGACATTTTGTTCATGGGAAATATTTTTAAACTTTATATATTTTAACAATATGTAAAAGTTAACTGAGTTCTAGTTAGAGTACTGAGTGTAACACCTCAAAATTTCCCCAGGACTGACTTGGCAAATTATCCTAAATTATACTAATCCAACAGATTAGTATTTATTCTCTCAACAAGCAAACAACAATATTGTTCTTTCCCAATAATTAAATGTATGGATTTTGGATCTAAAAAGTTTTGCAGCAATTGTATATCCCCTTACTCTGTCTAATAACTCATGAGCAAACATTGGCTGAAATATTCTCTTTAAGATTTTTAAGAAAATAGAAGAAACATGAATAGAATCAAAGATTTTCTTTGGGTACTCCCAATATTTCTTTTGTTCACCAGTTCAACGTAATAGAAGTAATGAAAACATACAGAAAGGATCTCCATGATATCAGAATCATGAAGAATGGCCATTTGAATCATGTTATCAAATACTAAACACTGATAATTTAAGTGATTGCAAAATATGAAAAGAATATGAATTTTTTGTGGACAAGAAAAAGGATTAACCAAATATAGCCTTTGCAGAAGATTTCTCTCCATATTACTTATTTGTGATTTCATTTTTTAAAAAGCTATTTCTCTGCTTTTCCCACTATATGATACTGGTTGATAGCTTTACAATATACTCTCAATGAAGTAGAATATTAACAAAGGAATATTAAGAAGCTGAAGAAATAATTGTTATCAAGAAGATTTTGATTCTGGAGCTGATGAAGGATCTGTGAGACTTGAGTTCATTATCTTATGAAAATAAGATCAACATCTTACTGATTTTAAAATGGATAGATTCATTGTCCAGGTGGATAGGGCAAATTTATTGTCAGAGTGTACGGTAAATTTATGGATCATAAGATAAACATGTTAAATACATTACATATATTAAGATAGATGTGTAAATGACAGCAAGCATGATGGTTAGCACTTTCTAAGCTTCTCTTGCAATAGAAGGCAATTATGATGCATGTAAATTAGATTCCACTAACCAGGTTTGTTAAACCTAAACAGAATCAGGGAGTTATCTCTCCAGTGGTAGAAATTGTTATAGCAAAATCAGACCCCCTTGCGAAGCAAAGACAGCAATAACACTTTAAGCATCTTTTGCTTAGCAAACATATTAGAAGTTTATTTACTGAATTAGTAATGTGGCTTGATATGAGGCATGTTCCTGCCATTGTAGCTCTAAACTCCATTTACCAGCTCTCATGAAGATTAAGCAAGAAACACAGTAACTACTTTTTTTTTCTTTTATAGTAAATTTCACTCAAGATATGAAAACTGAATGATAAGTATTTAAAGGATTGTCTTTATATCACATTTCAAGCTCCATAACACCTTTGGCATCCCACACCATCCACCCAATCATCCTCCAAAGGAAACAGAGATTAAGGAATACAATACCAATATCTGAGCAAGGTCTTTCCTCATTTGCAGAACTGTCTCTTTATAAGGTTGTTCTTACCTGGTAATCATTCAACAGTTCATGAATTGGATGGGTGAGTTTGTCTAGTTCAGGGATGAAATTTAAAAAAGTCCACGGCTATGATGTTCATTTCTTCATAGTTCTAATCAGTGAAAGTATTAACATTTTTATGTCATCTTCTACATCTATTTATTAGGGGTGCTAAACTCTGTTGCTCTAAAAAGTAAACAAATAAAAAAAAAAGAAATGTTATACTTTTTTTAATCCCCTAGTAATAAAATGAGATATATCTCATATACAACCAGTCTACACACATATATAAATTCTTAGAGACTACTACAGTTTAGTCAAGTAACAAATATAAATATTTTATTGATATTATGTTTACATTAATGGTCTAGAAATTTTTTATAGCTTTACTCATTTTAAATTTGATATAAAAATACTTTCTGTGTTATTGTCGAAGATTTGATGAAGCTAAAAATATGGAAAATCAAAAGCACATACAAATAAAAAATCCCTACCATTCCAAATATTATTCATAAAACTACTTCATTATACTCTCTAATAAGTGAAGAAAATAATATGTGAAATTCATAATATTGTATTTTGGGAAAAAATAACCATGTAGCTTCTCACACTTCATTGACTCCATGAATCTTCTTTATTTTTATTATTCTGGTTTTCTTATTTGACCTCAACCAGACACACTGAATTTTATGCCTCAGGTATTATCTTTACTCTCTGTTTGTTTGTTTTTTTAATCTTCACGAATCCAAAACTCAAACATCTAATAAAACCTTTTCTATTATTATCTCATTCTGACAGTTCTACTAAAAATTTCATTATCTTTAAAACAATTCATTTAATTCCTACATTTTATATTAGTTTTCTTTCCTCTCTTGGGTGCAATGCACCCACTTACCTGTAAAATCTCTTTCATCTCTTCCTTCCCCTCAACTGCCACCCATTGCTTTTATATCTAAAAAATAGTGTTCTCCTCTATCCAAGCACCTACTCTAAATCTAATTTAGGTCATGTAAAGACATATTTACACTAATATGTCAAAAAAATGAATGCTTTATTCCTACCCCTAAACCTGCTGTTTACCCACCCTCATTTTTTTCCCTACCTTGATGAATGTCTTTACCAAATTCCCAGTGGCCCAGTCAGAAGTTGGTTGACTTCCCAACATATTAAGCCATATATGATTAATTCCCCAAATATAACTCAGATTATATTTCTTGTTGATCATTTTCAATGAGGACACATGAATATGTATCCCAAATTTTCATCTGCATTCTTTATTAAAATTCCTGACTTTTTAGCTCTTCTCCCTGAGTTCTAGATACTCCATGCGATAACCAAATCCATGGTAAAAATTAAATGCCTTCACCTAAACACTCTTGTCCAAAACCTTCTTAAAGCTTTGTTCTTGCCTTGAATCTTGTTCATTCTGTTTGCATCCCTCTGATGACCTGCTCAATCTCATCTCACACTACAAAACTCAATCATTTCTGTTCCTAGCATATTATTCCCCACTTTAAGGACTTAGCAATACTCCTAGCTCTGATTTTACCAATTCAGATACAGATTCATCACCATCTTTCAAATCACAGCTTAAATTTTGTCTCCTAATAGAAGCCTTTAAAAAAAAACCCAGAAAAGGTAATTTGCCACCTATGTACCTGTTTTATTTTTCGATTTTTCTCTTTCAGTACTATTTGCTCTCTTCAAAATATTCAATAGAATTCATTAATATTTAATATGCCTTTACTTATTTATATAATCTCTTTACTACATCATAGACTTCCTGAGGGGATAACATCTGCAGTATTTTCCATTTCACATCTGAAGTTTGGCACATTATTTGCTTATAAGAGAATTTCAGTAATAGACAATGAATGAACTCAGACAAATATCTTCTTTTTTATTTCCATTTAAATCAAAAGTCACTGACTGTTTTGATTCCTTCTCCCAAAATTCATGCATTATAAATTTAATTAAGCCCTTAAAAATTGTTTTATTAATCATTCTGAAATCCCTATATAAGTACTGTGAACATTTTGCATGTCTCTAAGTAACCTCATTACTACCCTCCAGTTTTTCCAAAGATGTTGAAATGACAATATGATCTGATAGAAATTTACTTAACCTATCTTTTGGCACCTCAAATTCTCATTTTTATTTTCTTTTTGTAAACATTACTCAAAAATTAAGACTTTTTTTTCTTCTCTATCGTAAAAGAGTTTTTCTCAATATCTTCTTACCTACACATATTTTAGCACACTTAGTAATAAATTCAGTTCACTTCAACCTTAAATTATACATGTAATTTATCTTTTATTCTTTTCTAAATATTAAACAGAATCTGAATAAGGGAGAAAACAAATCTACTATTTTTTTAATCTACCTTCTTTTTTTTTTAATTAAAATCATGTGCTTTTCCTATAGTTTGGTGCTGATGCCACTATTACTTTCTTGGTGCAGTTCTTTTCTCTGTTGGTTCACCTTGCTAAGATTCACTGTCATTGCCATCTATAAAATCGGTATCTGAATGCAGATTCCATTGTGGAACAAAAGGGAGATATTCAGTAGGGTTTTCAGGACAGAGAATCACTTCAGTTTACCCTCTCCCAACACTCCCTTTTCACTCTCACCTGTGGTAGAGATTCTGTTCGCCCCCAAGATTCATTTCCCCTTCAAAAGGTGACTTTTTAGTGTACATTATTTAAAATAGGGCTCATGTATGTTTATCATACAAAAGATTAATTTGACATACAAGAAACACAAGTATTCTTATGTGTCAATTCTCTCCCTTCAAAGAAAGGAACAGTGGAATAGGAAATCTGACCCATATCAGAGAACTGGGAAACAATTAAGCAATTCACTTTCTTGTAATCTGACTTCTGATCTCCACATTG
This sequence comes from Marmota marmota marmota, assembly GCF_001458135.2. Taxonomy (NCBI): domain Eukaryota; kingdom Metazoa; phylum Chordata; class Mammalia; order Rodentia; family Sciuridae; genus Marmota; species Marmota marmota. The sequence goes on from NW_026000057.1 coordinate 45,553,919, forward strand.
AAACTTTTGGAGTTCTCCCACATGGCATTTATTCAGAGAAATAACTCCCCTTCCACAAAAGAAGTAGAGAGAACAAAACATATAAAAAGAAAACCAAAACAAGCAAACAAAAATTCAAACAAAAAATAAACAAGGAAGCTCCTTCCTGCTGGATAAAAGAATAATGAGTAAAATAATTGTACTGAATGTATCTTGAAGGAAGCTGAAAAAAAATGATGATTGCAGCTTTGCCTATTATTAATTTCTGATGATTTATAAATCTTTAAAAGTTTTTAGTTCTTTGTAGAAGTATGCAATTTGGTACTAATCATAGATTTTTCCTTCTGTACTGGTCACAGTTGCCAAAACAACAAGACAACTTACTACATTCATAAACATGAAAGAATCTCTCCGTTTCTCCTATTTTGAGGCTTTTAAACTTCCATGCAAATGTTTTCATTGACTTTAAAATTTCTGCAAAAAATAAAAGTCAATTGGCATTTTGATAGCGATTACATTGAATCTGAAGATCAATGTAAGAAGTATTTTTATATTAACTGCAATAAGTCTTATGATCCATTAACATATCAAGAACATATCATGTAATATGAATGTTCTATTCTATATTCACTGCAACTGGTAAAATCATTTGTCATGTTTTTGATTCTTAATTTAGGGGTAAACATTGAGTCTTTTACCATTAAGTATGATGTTAGCTGTTAGATTTTTGTATGTGACCTTTATTGAATTGAGGAATTTTCTTCAAAATGTCAGTTTGCTGATTGTATTGTTTTATTATAAAGAGATTTTAAATTTTGTCAAATACTTTTTATACATTTATATGAATAAAACATAAATTATTTTATTAATGGAAAAATAATAATGGGTTATCCCACTACCAAATGCAATTTTTTTGCTAAATCTAAAATCAGACTTTGGCTTAATGAAAGAAAGGAAGCCCCATTTATGGGGAATCTTGTCTAACAGGATCATATTTCTACAATCAAGGAATGGATGTTCTCTGTATTGTGATGACCATAATTTCTTGAACCATTCTTTTAAATGGTCAAATGTGTCATGTAACTATGATTTCACAATTTGACCTGTTATGTCTTCACATATACAAACTAAATATTTCTATGAAAAATGACCCTATTAAATTACCTGCTATCTTATGTAATTTTGATAACAATAAAATGTTAAGATATATCAACAATTACCTGTAATCCTAGTAGCTTGGGAGGCTGAGGCAGGAGGATCAGGAGTTCAAAGCCAGCCTCAGCAAAAGTAAGGCACTAAGCAACTTGGTGAGATCCTTTCTGGGGATGTGGCTCAGAGGTGGAATGCTCCTGAGTTCAATCCCTAGTATGCCTACCATTAAAAAAAAAAAAGATACCAATAAGGAACAGAATATGCTTAAATTTCCTTTCACAAAAATCTCTGATATCTCATCTCTGCCTTTCTATATCACAGATTTGCTTGCAAATCCACACAGATCTACACATATACCCCCCCCCAAAAAAAATGAGACATTGTCACAACATTTTAGTGCTTCATGTTTTGTTCATTATTATCACATCACAGAGGCTGATTTTTCTTTTCAAGGAAGTGAGATAAAACTTCAGTCATTTCATTAGATTGCCCTAAGGGAAGTCAATTTCCTTCATCTTGAAAAAAATTCTACGTCCATAACAAAACTCTTTTTTTCTATAGGGATTTAGTCCAGAATTCAACATTTGTTATGAAAACTCTGCAATATATTCTTTAAGAAGCTATGTTATATTGTGCATTATTTAATTTTATAAGAGTAAAAACTGATGATTTGTCTGACCATATTCAACAAATCATAATGGGAAACTTCTTTCATTTTTTTTGCTCACTTTTTTCTTTAATTAATTAGTTAATTTTAAGTAAGTATATATGACAGCAGAATGCATTTTGGTTAATTGTACATAACTGCAGCACAATTGTTCATTTCTCTGATTGTACACAATGTAGCATCCCACCCTATGTGCAGTCACACATGTACCCAGGATAATAATATCCATCTCATTCTTCCATCTTTCCTGCTCCCATAACTCCTCCCTTCTCCTTCCCCTTTGCCCAAAGTTCCTCCATTTTCCCAATGCTGTCTGCCCATTATGGATCAGCATCCACTTATCAGAGAGAACATTTGGCCTTTGTTTTTTGGGGGGATTGTCTTACTTCACTTGGCATGATAGTCTCCAACTCCATCCATTTACCTGCAAATGCCATGATTTTATTCTTTTTTTTAATGCTGAGTAATATTCCATTGTGTATATGTACCACAGTTACTTTATCCACTTATCTATTGAAGGACATTTAGGTTGGTTCCACAGTTTAGCTATTGTAAGTTGAGCTGCTATAGATATTAATGTGGCTGTATCACTATAGTATGCTGATCTTAGTCTTTTGGGTCTAGAACAAGGAGTGGAGTAGCTGGGTCTATAGTGGTTCCATTCCAATTTTTCTAAGGAATCTTTACCGCTTTCCAGAGTGTTTGCACCACTTTTCAGTCATCAACAATGTATGAGTGTGTCTTTCCCACCACATTCTTGCCAACACTTATTGTTGTTTGTATTCTTGATAATTGCCATTCTGACTGGCATGAGATGAAATCTTAGAGTAGTTTTGATTTGTATTTCTCTAATTACTAGAGATGTTGAACATTTTTTCATATATTTGTTGATAGAATACATACCTTCTGAGAAGCATCTGTTTAGCTCCTTAGCCCATTTATTGATTGAGGTTTTTTTTTGTGTGTGTGTGTGTTAAGAATTTTGAGTTCTTTATATATGCTAGAGACTAGTGCTCTATCTGTCATGCATGTGACAAAAATTTGCTCCCAAAATGTAGGCTCTCTCTTCACTTCATCGACTGTTTCTTTTGCTGAGAAAAAGCTTTTTAGTTTATCTGATTTATTAATGAATTTATCTGATTCATTAATTCTTGATTTTATTTCTTATGTTTTGGGAATCTTGTTAAGGAAATCAAGGCCTAATCCGATGCAATGAAGATTTAGGCCTACCTTTTCCTCTGTTAGGTGCAGGGTCTCTGGTCTAATTCCTAGGACCTTGATCCACTTTGAGTCAAATTTTGTGCATGGTGAGATATTGTGGTTTAGTTTCATTTTGCTGCATATGGATTTCCAGTTCTCACAGAATCATTTATTTAAGAGGCTATCTTTATACATTGTATATTTTTGGCGCCTTTGTCTGTATTTATGTGGGTGTGTCTCTATGTCTACCATTTGTCTACATGTCTATTTTGGTGCCAGTACCATGACATTTTTTCTTACTATAGCTTTGTAGTATAGTTTAGGATCTGGTATTGTGATGCTTCCTGCTTCACTCTTCTTGCTAAGAAATGCTTTGGCTATTCTGAGTCTCTTATTTTTCCAAATGAATTTCATCACTGCTTTTTCTATTTCTGTAAGGAATGACATTGAGATTTTAATTGGAATCACATTTAATTTGTATAGCACTTTGGGTACTATACCCATTTTGACAATATTAATTTTACCTATCCAAAAACATGGGAGATCTTTCCGTTTTCTAAGATTTTCTTCTTTTTTTTTTCTCTAGTAATCTATAGTTTTCATTTTAGAGGTCTTTCACCTATTTTGTTAAGTTGATTCCCAAGTATTTTATTTATTTATTTTTCAGTCTATTGTGAATGGGGTAGTTTTCCTAATTTTTCTTTCTGAGGATTCATCACTGATGTATAGAAATGCATTTGGTTTATGGGTATTGGTTTTATATCCTGCTACTTTGCTGAATTCATTTATTAATTCTAGAAGTTTTCTGGTGAAGTTGTATGGATCCTCTAAATATAGAATCATGTCATCAACAAATAATGGTAGTTAGAGTACTTCTTTTCCTATTTGTATCCCTTTAATTTCTTTCTTCTAATTGCTATGGCTAGAGTTTCAAAGATTATGTTTAATGGAAATGGTGAAAGAGGGTATCTGTCTTGTTCCAGTTTTTAGAAGGAACGCTTTCAATTTTTCTCCATTTAGAATGATGCTGGCCTCGGGTTTACCATAGATAGCTTTTACAATGTTCAGGTATGTTCTTACTATCCATAGTTTTGCTAGTGTTTTGAAGATAAAAGGGTGCTGTAATTGTGAAATGCTTTCTCTGTGCCAATTGATATAAATCTGATTCTTTAAGTCTATTGATGTGATGAATTACGTTTATTGATTGTTGTATGTTGAACCAGCATTGCATCCCTGGAATGAACTCTGCTGGATCATGGTGAACTATTTTTTTAAAGATATTTTTGTATGAGATTTACAATAATTTTATTGAGAATAGGAAAAGAAGTACTCTAACTACCATCAATGTTCATCAGGGATATCAGTCTAAAATTTTCTTTCTTTGATGTATATCTGCCTGGTTTTGGTATCAGAATGATACTGTTTCACAGAATGAGTTTGGAAGAGTTCTCTTCTTTATTATTTCTTGGAATATTTTGAGGAGTATTAATATTAGTTCTTCTTGGTAGGTGTTGTAGAACTCAGCTGTGAATCCGTCTTGTCCCAGGCCTTTATTGGCTTTTAAGCTGTTGATGGCGTCTTCTATTTCCATGCTTGAAAATGATCTGTTTAAATTGCATATGTCATCTTGACTCTGTTTGTGTTGATCATATGCCTCTAGAAATTCAACGGTGTCTTTGAGGTTTTCAATCCTACTGGAGTATAAATTTTCAAAATAGTTTCTAATTGTTCTGTATTTCAATAGTGTATGCCGTGATATTTCCCTTTTCATCATAATTTTTAGCAATTTTGTTTTCTCACTCCTTTTCATTAGGCTAAGGTTTTGTTAATTTTATATTTTTTCAAAGAAACAGCTTTTTTTGTCAATTTTTTGAATTGTTTCTTTTGTTTGATTTTTATTGATTTCTGCCCTCATTTTAATTATTTTTTGTCTTCTATACTTTGGTGTTGGTTTGTTGTTCTTTTTCTAGGGCTTCGAAATGTAATGTCAAAAAAATATAATGTAATGTCAAATGTAACATTTATTTGTTGACTTTTTCTTCTTTTAATAAATGAGCTTAATACAATGAACTTTCCTCTTACCACTGCCTTCATAGTGTCCCATGGATTTTGATAATTGTATCAGAGTTCTCAGTTACCTCAAATAATTTTTTTATATCCTCCCTGATGTCTTCTGTTATCCACGCATCATTCCATAGTATATTATTTAGTCTCCAGGTGTTGGAGTAGCTTCTATTTTTTTATTTTATCATTGATTTTTAATTTCATTCCATTATGGTCAGATACACTGTAGTATAGTATCTCTACGTTTTTGTATTTGCTGAGACATGCTTAGTGGCATAATGTATGGTCTTTTTTGGAGAAGGATCCATGTATTGCTGAGAGGAAAGTATATTCAGTCATTGATGGATGGAATATTCTATATATGTCTGTTAAATCCAAATTGTTGATTGTATTATTGAGTTCTATAGTTTTCTTGTTTAGTTTTTATTTGGAAGATCTATCCAGTGGTGAGAGAAGTGGATTAAAATCACCCAGTATTATTGTGTTGCAGTCTATTTGGTTCTTGTAGTTGAGAAGCATTTGTTTGATATACATAGACACCCCATTGTTTGGGGCACAGATATTTATGGTTCTCATATCTTGTTGATGTATGAATCCCTTAAGCAGTATGAAATGACTTTATCTGATATAAGGATGGAAACTCCTGCTTGAGTACATGATCCATGTTAGTGGTACGTTTTTTCCATTTCGCCTTTGGTCTGTAGATTTCTTTTCCTGTGAGATGAGTCTCTTAAAGGAAAAATATTGTTGGGTCATTTTTTAAATCCAATCTGTCATTCTATGTCTTTTAATTGATGAGTTTAGGCCATTCACATTCAGGATTATTACTGAAATATTATTTGCATTCCAAGACATTTTGGTTTATTGTGGGTTTTTAACTTGACTTGGTTTCTCCTTTGATTGGCCTTTCCTTTAGTGCAGCTCCTCTCTTTGCTGATTTTTATTGTTGTTTCTCATTTCTTTCTCTTGGAATATTTTGCTGAGAATGGATGCTCTGTAGTGCACTTTCTCCCTGTAAATTCTTTTAACTTTTGTTTATCATGAAGAGTTTCTATTTCATCATCAAATCTTAAACTTAGTTTTGCTGGATATAAGATTCTTGGCTGGCATCCATTTTCTTTCAGAGCGTGGTGTATGATGTTTCAGGATCTCCTGGCTTTTAGGATCTGGATTGAAAAATCTGCTGATGTCCAATTTGGTCTCCCCTTATTTGTGATCTGATTCCTCTCTCTTGTGGCCTTTGAGGTTCTATATTTATTCTGCATGCTAGGTATCTTCATTATAATATGCCTTGATGTAGATGTGTTGTAATTTTGTACATTTGGTGTCCTGTAAGCCTCATGTATTTGATTTTCCAATACATTCTTCATGTTTGCAAATTTTTCTGATATTATTTCATTGAAGAGATTGTGTATTTCTTTGGTTTGAATCTCTGTGCCTTTTTCTATCCCAATAACTCTTAGATTTGGTCTTTTGATGCTGTTCCATAATTCTTGGATTTTCTGTCATGGTTTTCCATACAGTGAAGATGGTAAGAAAGCATAAACAGAACATCCAAGAATCTTCACTGTGTGCTTAACTTTATTTTCATGATTGTATATTTTGTCTTTGTTGTCTGATGTGCTGTCTTCCAAGTGATGCTTTCATTTAGTTTTTTTTAAATTTCATTTATTGCTTTCTACATTTCAAGAATTTTTTTTTCAGAATCTCTCTTTCCTGAAGTAATTTGCTACTTATATTTGCTCCCTAATCTCTTTCTTGGTGTAATCAATGGTAACCTGTATTTGCTCTCTTATGTCTTTGTTGGTGTGATCAATGATTGGCTGTATTTGATCTATCATCTCTTTGTTGAAGTGATTAATTTTTGCTGTATTTGCTCACTTATGTATTCTTTAATTTGTAGACTATTTTAATTATGTGTATTCTGAACTCCTTCTCTGACATTTCATCAACTGTGCTGTCCTTGCATTCTATTTTTGTAGTATCTTGGTTTGTTTGAGGATCTTTCTTCCCTTGATTTTTCATGTTGTCTATGTGTCTTCCCTTCTTGTAGTGTGGATCTGTGGTATTATAGTTTCTACTCTATAATCTTGTAGTATCCCTGCAGATTACCTATATCTCACTTTGGTGTTGTCTCCAACTGCTGTCTCACAATGGATGCTACTGCAACTAAATGTGGTGTTGGCAATAGCAGAGGTAACTCAAGATAGCAGTGGGGCTGTCCAAAGATGGATACAACCACTTTCAGACATGAGGCTGAAAGGGTGGGCTACCTGTTCAGAGATGCAGCTGCTTCCAGGCTCTATCTTCCAGGCTCCAAAGGTGGAGGCTACTGTGTGAGAAGGGATATGGCAATGACTGCAGTGTCCCAAGATGAAGGTGGGTTAGGCCTGGGCTCCAGTGTGTTTCTGCCAGTTGGTGGCAACAGTCCTGGGCTGTAGCCTGGGCTCTGGTGTGGGTCTGCTGATCTGTAGGGCAGTCCTAGGCCTAAACTTGGCTTAGGTTCCCACGATGGAAACTTCCAACAGTAATATTTTGTTGTAAGTTTCATGAGTTTGATGTCTCCTATGGATTCAAGAAGTAGGTCCTATTGTTTTAGAGTCAAAATTAATGCCTGTCATCATAATATCTGAGTGTTCAAGCATGTCTATAATGGTTATTCCTTGGAAAACATAAACACATTAGTTCAATAAATAAGAAAGTAATGTTATAATAAAAATATTTTTAACACTTTAAATCTCATTTTTAAATCAGAAATACAGACACAAAATCATAACATATGGGTTATTTTGCCCTTCTCCTGCCCCTGTATTTTCATTCATGTTGTTATATAACACCACATGTACACACTTATGTACATATATACATAATATAACATTTCTGTACATTTATGTGTATGTATGTTTTAAATAGGAACAAGAGACTGTCTTTAATATGTAGTAATCAAGCTTGGCATCTTGCTGAGAAGCAGTTGAGGAATTTTGTTCACCTGAAGTTTAGACTTAGATTGCTACATTATTCATTATATAATTTAGAAAATGACTGAAATTATATGTGATTTTCTTGAACAGTTTTGTCTCACTTTGGCTTAGTCAATACAGAAATACTTAGTGGCTGCAGGTTTTCATCTAAATCAATGTATATATAATTTTTTTTTAAAAAAGTTAGAAATTGGAAGCTTAAATGAATTAAAAATAACTTTCCCTTTTTCATTATAAAATGAAAATTCAATGACATCACAAATTCATGATTTTGACAGAACTACAAAAGAACAAAAAATGGCTTTTTCTCTAGATTAAAAAAGTGAATATAGTATTACATAGATTATTTTAAAATTTTGCTATGACAATCATTCATTATATTGCTTTGAATTTAAATAAAAGAAATATATATAAGAAATACATCAATACATGTCTTGAGAAGAGAATTATGTTTTTAATTGGTCTAGAAATTATATAGAAGTTAAAGATACAGACATTCAGAGAAACACTTTATAATATTTATAAGATTTTATAGTTATTCTTTTTCATTATTTTGTGGATACAGATCTATTTTGGAAAGTTCAGCAAAACTAGTACTTATTAGTACAAGAGGTAGCAATTGTTTTAATGCAATCATTAATTTCAGTCTGTGTTCTACATTATTCTCATGCCAAAATTTCTGACTTTGAGGTAAACTTTGCAATAACAGATACATATATAAACTTATACATACATATGCACTTTATACATACATATGTATACTTAATATATATCATAAATATATAAAAACACATATATGTTCACATATATGTAATTTCACATATTTTGTTTTCCAAAGAAGAAATCAAGAAGAATTTAACGGGAGTTTTGACTTAGTCTAAAAGGAATTAGAGCACAATATACATTAAAAAGTATAGAACATATCTAGAAAAAAATTGTTATTGGAGTTATAAACTATCTCTATACATCATCTCACTGATATTAGTAATTTTAATCTCTTTATTAACTGAATCATTAAAAATGCACTTATTTATAACATCCAAGGCTAAAAGTTTAATTTACCCATATTGAGAATAATTTTTATAAAATAATGAGCAAAGTATAAAATGGAACATGTATCAATTAATTTGTTATATTTTTAATTGGGTCATGCAGATAATTAAGGAGTAGTTAAAACATATACTCGAAAGGTTCAAATTAGAATGTGAATATAGATGTTATATAGTAAAGACAGCAAAAAAAATAGTTGTGTAGTTTAATAAATAGCCAAGAATTTAAATTTAAATTGATCAAATAATGATATGCAAACTACTGAATAGCAAGGTGATAAGTGAGGAGAAATTTTCAATTTTCTGAATTAGTATCTAAATATTCTATTTTATAATTAAATCATAATCAAAGAGTGCATGAAATAATGAAAGTAAAATGAAACTGGATAGTCTGAGGAATACTTAGTAAACTATTTATTTTATTATGATCTATGCAAATATCCAGGTATCTTGGAGTTATTGTAATAGATGAATATAAAAATTAAACACATATAAACAGCAAGATTTTGCAACAGCCTGGAAAATAGAATGAACAAATTTGTACCCTCTGTTCATGACATCTTTATTAAAGTTAACTATTAGTAAATGACATTAATACACCTATGTAGTCAGAATTTTGTGTAATATAATGAATGGAAGAGCCCCTTAAGTAAAGCTGTGTCTATGGAATTTTGTTTTCTGATTCAGTATTCTGAAGGTTTTCTAAACCACATATAATTTGATTACAGAATCCACTTGAAAATTCCTTTCTATTTATTTCATAAAAGTCAAAGTAACTGTATTTTCAACTAAAGAAAAGATGTACCTACTAAAAGAAAAGATTAGGAGTGATGATTGCTGATAAGTGAGTTTGGAATTCCAAGTAAAATTTTGTTCAATATAGTTTTTTTAAAAAAATTCTCTGGACACCTAGTGGAGAGGTTTGAGAAATTACAGATGAAACATATAACCTTTGATTTTTCAGCAAAACGTTGATCTAAATATGGATTTACTAGCAAACTGAAATTGTGAACTTTCCCTAAAATTGAAAGACTTGTGTTTTTCTTTAGTATTATGTATACTACTAAATATATAAAAGCATTATGATTGGCTAGAATTCAATAACTCTAAAAAAATATGGATTATGAATATATTTTTCTATCTTTCTATAACAGTTTAAGGGGATGACTCGGTAGAGAGTTGAACTTTTCATTTTATAACACAAGCACTCATTTAGAGCTATTTTCACTGTGTTAAACAAAACTTATAAAACACTCATAGATAATTTTCCAGATATAAAAAGTGGAAGGTTTACTGAAATCATGTCTAAAATGTACTAAAATTTACAATTTTACAATTTGAAGAATTGTGCATTATAGTTAAGAGTTCTATGTGATATTTTAAACTGCTTTTTAATAGTTCTTTTTCATAATTTTTGTATATTTATTATACAGAATGATGAGTTTCATTGTGGTATAATAGAATATACATTTGCTGTTATTTGGCAGATGTGATTTCTATTCCACAATAACTTTGCTTATCTTCCCCTTCTCTCCAGTCACCTTCTTCTACCCTAATGATTTGCCTTCTTATTTCATGGCATTCCCCCCCCGCCTTTTTTTTTATCCTTTTTTCTACTAGCTCCCACATGTGAGAGAAAATATACAATATTTTACCTGAGTCTAGCTTATTTTGCTTAACATGATGCTTTTCAGTTCCATCCATTTTCCTGCCTATAACATTATTTATTTATAATAATAAAACCTCATGTGTAACTATATCACATTTTCTTTATCCATTTATATGTTGAAGAACACCAAAACTGATTCCACAACTTTGCTACTGTGAATTTTGCTGTGATAAATGTGGATGTGCATGTTTCTTTAAACTATGCTTTATTTAATTTGTTCAGATAAATACCAAGGAGGGGAATAGCTGGACTATATGGTGCTTCTGTGTTTCGTTTTTTAAGTCACCTCCGTGTTTTAGTTAACATTTGCATTGCTGTGATACAGAACATCTTAGAGAAAGAAAAGTTTACTTTGGCTCATGTTATCAGATGTATTAGTCCATAGACATCCCGCTTCGTTTCTCTGGGCCTAAGTGAGGCAGAACATCATGACTGATGGCTATGGCAGAAGAAGGAGGCTCGTGGTGGAGTCAGGAAGTAGGAAAAGAGCAATAAATGACTGCAGAAAAGATGCATCTTTCTAGAGCATTTCCCAGTGACACACATTCACAAACCAAGCCCCACCCCAGTTACCATGATGAACCGATTAGATTACAGCTCTCACAATTCAACCAGTTTTTCTCTTTAACATTCCCATATTAACACAAAAGCTTTTGGGGGAACACCTAACATCCAAACCATACCATTTACATTTATTTTCATAGTGGCTATAGTAATTGTACTCCAGCTGTGTATAAAAGTTTCTTTATTCTTAGAATCTTCAACATAATTTATTGTTTTCTGTATTCTTGATGATTGCTATTGTCACTGGAGTAAGAAGTAATCTCAGTGCAGTTTTAATTTGCATTTTCCTAATGTCTAAAGTTGTTGAAATTTTTTTGTTGTTGTTGTTAAATTGTTGGCCATATATTTTTCTTTGAGAAGTGTCCATTCAATTGGGTTGTCTGTAGTAATTTTATTATATTGTTATTATTATGTTTTCAGATTTTTGAGTGCTTTATATATTGTGTATATTAATCCTCTGTCAGAGAGTAGCTGGAATATTGTCTCCCAGAATAGGTGATTTCTTCATTCTGTTAATTGTATCCTTCACTGTGCAGAAAGTACAATTTAATGCTATCCCATTTAATGACTTTTACAATTTTTCCTGAGATTTAGTATTCTTCAGGAAGTCATTGCCTGTACAATATGATGAGGAATTCTGCCTACTTTTACTTCTAACAGTTTCTAAGTATCTGATCTTAAACTTTGGTCTGTGATCCATTTTGAGTTGACTTTTATAAAGAGTGGGAAATAGTGATCCTGTTTTATTTTTCTGTATATGTACATCAAGTTTTCTGAACCACCACTTGTTAAAGAGGTTCTTTTTGCTTCAATATATGTTTTTGCACATTTGTTGAGAATCAAATTATTACAGTTGAGTTGATTTGTTTCTGTGCCTTCTATTATATTCCACTGGTTTATGGGTATGTTTTGATGCCAGTATCATGCCATTTCTGTTACTGTGTCCTGGCACTATAATTTGAAATTGGTTATTATAATGCCTCCATCATTGCTCTTTTTGCTCAGGATTGCTTTGGCTATTCTAGGTATTTTGTTCTTCCATATATATTTTAGAATTATTGTTTTATTTTTTTAAGTTCTGTGAACAATAGCATTGAATTTTGATGGCAATTGCACTGAATCTACAGACAGGTTTTAGGCATTTTGACAATGGTAATTGTGCCTATTCATGAATATGAGAGATTTTTTCATTTAAGAGTGTGCTCTTCATTTTCTTCCTTCCATGATCATAAGTTTTCATCGTACAGATTGTTCACTTCCTTGGTTAGGTTTACTCCTAAGCATTTTATTTTTAAAGTTTTGAAACTATTATGAATGAAAATGTTTTTTTTCTGATTTTATTTATTTATTTTGTGTATAAAAAAAGCTATTTATCTTTGCATGTTGATTTGTACCCTGCTACTTTGTTGAATTTTTTAATTAGCTCTAGAAGTCTTTTGATAGAACTAGAAGAAGAGAGACTACCACACCAGCACATGCAAGATCCAGGCTCTCAGTAGGCCCAGTTCACTCCTCCCCCAATGGGTCAGACACTGCCAGAGCCTACCCTTTGGCGCAGGACAGCCCCTTCTGACCAGCAGATTACCACAGGAGTTCAAGCCCAGAGTCCCAGATCCACCCACACCTTCCTCTGCGGGCCCAGGTGCACAGCAGGCCTGGTCCACCCCTTTCCTGGTGGGGCAGACACTTGCCAGAGCCTAGCCTCTGGTGCAGGACCACCCCTTCTAACCAGTGGACTACCACAGGAGCCAAGATCCAGCCCAGATCATCCATACCAGCCCACTCAGGATCCAGGTTCTCAGTAGGTCTGGTTCACCCCTACCCAGGTGGGGCAGACACCACCAGAGCATAGCCTTTGGTGCAGGACTATCCTTTTTGACCAGCATATTACCAATGGAGGTCAAGCCCAGGTGCCCAGATCCACCCACACCCACCTGTGCTGGACCCAGTAGCACAGCAGGCCCAGTCCACCCCTCCCCAGGTAAGGCAGATAACCAATAGAGCCTAGCCTCTGGCGCAGGACCTCCCCTTCCGACTAGCAGACTACCACTAGAGGTCAAGCCCAGCAGCCCAGATCCACTCAATCCAACTTACACAGGACCCAGACACAGGATGCGGTAGCATCCATTGAGGGACACCAGCAGGGTCTGGAAGCCCAACATCAAGGTGAGGTACAGACAATATGCAGGAGTACTATAAGAATATAGGGAAGAAACTGTAATATCTCAGATCCACACTCCAAGAAGGAAGAGACATATAGACAATATGAAAGAAGAAGAAGAAGAAGAAAGAAGAAGAAGAAGGAGGAGAAGGAGGAGGAGGAAGAGGAGGAGGAGGAGGAGGAGGAGGAGAAACATTTCCAGCTCTTAATCAATAAATACTNGTGCAATCTCGGTGATAGGGGGTCCAGATCCTGCCAGGGAGTTGTTACCTTGGGAACCTAAGGTTCCTGGCCCAGGGACTGATGGGAAATCCAGTGCAGGTGGGCCCCCTCTTACCCTGGGTGGGTGGGGGTGGCGGTGGCAGTGGTGGAGGCTGTGAGGATGTGACCTCATCCAAGGCCCGCTCAATCTGCTCAGTGACAGGGGTGGAGGCTGTGCTTGAGTCAGATGGGCTCCGGGCAGGAATGGGGGTGGGTGCCATCCTCCGGTGGCTGTCCAGGTGACTGCCTGTGGAACAAACCCCCAGGTTGGTCAGTGAGGGTAGGGGAGCCAGGTGGGACCAGGATTGTTCACCTTGGGGCCTGGCCAGCACCTCATCTTTGGAGTCTGGGTGGGGGCTGGGAGCCCCCCAGGTCCCTAGGGACCAAACCACAGCTCCAGACCCTGCAAACCAAGCCCCTGGGGGCCAGCGCCCCACAAGGCTAGGGATAAGAGGCAAGGCAGTACCTGCTCTGGGGACAACACCAGAGATCAGCAGTCAGGCTGGGGGAGTGAGGGTGAGGGGGCTGCTGGGAAGCGGGGCCCTCCTTACCCCCCCACCGAGGCCTGGGGCTGCTACCTACATGGGAGGGAGGAAGAGAGGTTTGGGGTGCGGTGACAGGTGATATAGGGAAAGGGAGTCCGTGGAGGGGAAGAGGAGGAAGAGGAGGAGGAGGAGGAAGAGGAGGAGGAGGAAAGTTCCCCAAACAAAACAGGACACTGTAATAACGGAACCTACGGACAGCAAAGTTGATGAAATGTCAAAGAAGGAGTTCAGAAGGCTCATCATTAAAATGATCTGTGAATTTAAATAATGACCTAAATGAACAAATACAAGCAAAAATTGATCACTCCAACAATGAGATAAGAGAGCAAATACAGGTAGCAAAAGATTACTTCAAGACAGAGATAGAAACCCTGAAAAAAAAAAAGTCAGAAATCCTTGAAATGAAGAATACAATAAATCAAATAAAAAAAAAAAAAAAACTCAATAGAAAGCATACCCAACATACTTCTTGGAAGAAAGAACATCAGATAATGAAGACAAACTATTCAATTTGAAAAATAAAGTTGATCATGCAGTGAAGAAAGTTAGAAACCATGAACAGGAACATCCAAGAATTATGGGACAGCATCAAAAGACCAAATATAAGAGTTATTGTGGTAGAGGAAGGCACAGAGTTTCAAACCAAAGGAATGTACAATCTCTTCAATGAGATAAATCAGAAAATTTCCCAAGCATGAAGAACTAATTGGAAAACCAAATACAAGATGCTTACAGGACACCAAAGATACAAAATTACAACAGATCTACACCAAGTCACATTATAATGAAAATGCTTAACATACAGAATAAGGACAGAATCTTAAAATCCACAAGAGAGAGGAATCAGATCACATATAGGGGGAGACCAATACATATCCCAGCAGATTCTTGAACTCAGACCTTCAAAGCCAGAAGACCATGGAACAACATATACTAAGCTGTGAAAGAAAATGGATACCAGCCAAGAATCTTATATACAGCAAAACTAAGTCTAAGATTTGATGATGAAATAAAAACCTTCCATGATAAACAAAAGTTAAGCGAATTTACAATGTGAAAGCCTGCACCAGAGAACACCCTCAACAAAATATTTCAAGAAGAGAAAATGAAAAACAATGATGAAAATCAATAGAAGGAGGAATTACATTAAAGGAAAATCTAACCAGAGGAAAAACCAAGTCACCTTAAATACCAAAAATAAACAAAAATGGCTGGGAATACAAATCATGTCTCAATAATAACCCTAAATGTTAATGGCCTAAACTCACCAGTCAAAAGACATAGACTAGCAGATTGGATTAAAACAACAACAACAGCAACAATATGCTGCCTACAAGAGACTCATCTCATAGAAAAAGACATTCACAGACTGAAGGTGAAGGAAGGATTGGGAACAATCATACCACTCACATGGGCTGTGGAAGCAAGCAGGGTTTTCCATCTTCATATCAAATAAAGTAGACTTCAAACTAAAGTCAATTAAAAAGGATAAAGAAGAACACTACATACTGCTCAAGGGAACCATACATCAACAAGACTTAACAATTATAAATATATATGCCCCCATGCAACAGAGCACCTATGTTTATCAAAAAAACTCTTCTCAAATTCAAGAGTCAAATAGACCACAGCAAAGTAATTTTGGGTGACTTTAACACACCTCTTTCATCACTAGATAAATCTTCCAAACAAAAGCTGAACAAAGAAACAATAGAACTCAATAATACAATCAATAACTTACCTGACATATATACAATATTCCAACCTTCAACGAGAGAATGTACTTTCTTCTCAGCAGCACATGGATCCTTCTCTAAAATAGACCATATACTATGCCACAAAGTAACTCTTAGCAAATGTAAAAAGAGTAGAGATACTACCCTGCATTCTATCAAAACATAATGGAATGAAATTAGAAATCAATGGTAAAATAAGAAATAAAATCCACTTCAACACCTGAAGACTAAATAATATGTGACTAAATGAACAATGGGTTACAGAAGACATCAAGGAGGAGATAAAAAAAAATTAGAGGTGAATGTGAACACAGATAAAACATACTGAAATCTCTGGGACACTATGAAAGGAGTTCTAAGAGGAAAGTTCATTTCACAAAGTTCATTGCTTAAAAGAAGAAAAAGTCAACTAATAAATGATGTAACACTACATCTCATAGCCCTAGGGGGAAAAAAAAGAACAAATCAACATCAAAAGCAGCAGAAGACAGGAATTAATAAAATCATAGCTGAAATCAATGAAATTGAAATAAAATGAACAATTGAAAAAATTGACAGAACAAAAAGTTGGTTCTTTGAAAACTTAAATAAAATTGATAGACTTTTAGCCATGCAAACGAAGAGAAGGAGAGGGAAATCTCAAATCACTAACATATGTGATGGAAAAGGAAACATCATAACAGACACTACAGAATACAGAAGATAATTATAAATTATTTTGAAAACCTTTACTCCAATAAAATTGAAAATATTGAAGGCATTGACAAATTTTTAGAGTCATATAATTTGCCCAAGTTGAATCAGGATGATATACACAATTTAAACACAACAATTTCTTTTTTTTTATTGGTTGTTCAAAACATTACAAAGCTCATGATATATCATCTTTCATACATCTGACTCAATTCGGTTATGAACTCCCATTTTACCCCAAATACAAATTGCAGAATCACATCAGTTACACACTCACGTTTTTACATAATGGCATATTAGTGACTGTTGTATTCTGCTACCTTTCCTATCCCCTACTATCCCCCCTCCCCTCCCCTCCCATCTTCCATCTCTACCTCATCTGCTTTTGTTCAATTCTCTCCCTTGTTTTCCCCCCCTTCACCCTCACAACCTCTTATATGTAATTTTGTGTAACATTGAGGGTCTCCTACCATTTCCATATGCTTTCCCTTCTCTCTCCCTTTCTCTCCCCCCACTCGTCTCTGTTTAATGTTAATCTTTTCCTCATGCTCTTCTTCCCTGTTCTGTTCTTAGTTGCTCTCTTTATATCAAAGAAGACATTTGGCATTTGTTTTTTAAGGATTGGCTAGCTTCACTTAGCATAATCTGCTCTAATGCCATCCATTTCCCTGCAAATTCCATGATTTTGTCATTTTTTAGTGCTGCGTAGTACTCCATTGTGTATAAATGCCACATTTTTTTTATCCATTCATCTATTGAAGGGCATCTAGGTTGGTTCCACAGTCTAGCAATTGTGAATTGTGCTGCTATGAACATCGATGTAGCAGTATCCCTGTAGTACGCTCTTTTAAGGTCTTCAGGGAATAGTCCGAGAAGGGCAATAGCTGGGTCAAATGGTGGTTCCATTCCCAGCTTTCCCAGGAATCTCCATACTGCTTTCCAAATTGGCCGCACCAATTTGCAGTCCCACCAGCAATGTACAAGTGTACCCTTTTCCCCACATCCTCGCCAGCACTTGTTGTTGTTTGACTTCATAATGGCTGCCAATCTTACTGGAGTGAGATGGTATCTTAGGGTGGTTTTGATTTGCATTTCTCTGACTGCTAGAGATGGTGAGCATTTTTTCATGTACTTGTTGATTGATTGTATGTCCTCCTCTGAGAAGTGTCTGTTCAGGTCCTTGGCCCATTTGTTGATTGGGTTATTTGTTATCTTATTGTTTAATTTTTTGAGTTCTTTGTATACTCTGGATATTAGGGCTCTATCTGAAGTGTGAGGAGTAAAGATTTGTTCCCAGGATGTAGGCTCCCTATTTACCTCTCTTATTGTTTCTTTTGCTGAGAAAAAACTTTTTAGTTTGAGTAAGTCCCATTTGTTGATTCTAGTTATTAACTTTTGTGCTATGGGTGTCCTATTGAGGAATTTGGAGCCCGACCCCACAGTATGTAGATCGTAGCCAACTTTTTCTTCTATCAGACGGCGTGTCTCTGATTTGATATCAAGCTCCTTGATCCATTTTGAATTAACTTTTGTGCATGGCGAGAGAAAGGGATTCAGTTTCATTTTGTTGCATATGGATTTCCAGTTTTCCCAGCACCATTTGTTGAAGATGCTATCCTTCCTCCATTGCATGCTTTTAGCCCCTTTATCAAATATAAGATAGTTGTAGTTTTGTGGATTGGTTTCTGTGTCCTCTATTCTGTACCATTGGTCCACCCGCCTGTTTTGGTACCAGTACCATGCTGTTTTTGTTACTATTGCTCTGTAGTATAGTTTGAAGTCTGGTATCGCTATACCGCCTGATTCACACTTCCTGCTTAGCATTGTTTTTGCTATTCTGGGTCTTTTATTTTTCCATATGAATTTCATGATTGCTTTCTCTATTTCTACAAGAAATGCCGTTGGGATTTTGATTGGCATTGCATTAAACCTATAGAGAACTTTTGGTAATATCGCCATTTTGATGATGTTAGTTCTGCCTATCCATGAACAGGGTATATTTTTCCATCTTCTAAGATCTTCTTCTATTTCTCTCTTTAGGGTTCTGTAGTTTTCATTGTATAAGTCTTTCACCTCTTTTGTTAGGTTGATTCCCAAGTATTTTATTTTTTTTGAAGATATTGTGAATGGAGTGGTTGTCCTCATTTCCATTTCAGAGGATTTGTCGCTGATATACAGGAATGCCTTTGATTTATGCGTGTTGATTTTATATCCTGCCACTTTGCTGAATTCATTTATTAGCTCTAATAGTTTCTTTGTAGAGCCTTTTGGGTCTGCTAGGTATAGAATCATATCATCTGCAAATAGTGATAATTTAAGTTCTTCTTTTCCTATTTTGATGCCTTTAATTTCTTTCGTCTGTCTAATTGCTCTGGCCAGTGTTTCGAGAACTATGTTGAACAGAAGTGGAGAGAGAGGGCATCCCTGTCTTGTTCCAGATTTTATAGGGAATGCCTTCAGTTTTTCTCCATTTAGGATGATGCTACCCTGAGGTTTAGCATATATAGCTTTTACCATGTTGAGGTAAGTTCCTGTTATCCCTAGTTTTTCTAGAGTTTTGAACATAAAGGGATGCTGTACTTTGTCGAATGCTTTTTCTGCGTCTATTGAGATGATCATATGGTTCTTGTCTTTAAGTCTATTGATGTGGTGGATTACATTTATTGATTTCCGTATATTGAACCAGCCTTGCATCCCAGGGATGAATCCTACTTGATCATGATGCACATTTTTTTTGATATGCTTTTGTATTCGATTTGCCAGGATTTTATTGAGAATTTTTGCATCCAAGTTCATTAGAGATATTGGTCTATAGTTTTCTTTCTTTGAAGTGTCTTTGTCTGGTTTCGGGATCAGGGTGATATTGGACTCATAGAATGAATTTGGAAGAACTCCTTCTTTTTCTATTTCTTGAAATAGCTTGAAAAGTATTGGTATTAATTCTTCTTTGAAGGTTTTGTGGAACTCCGCTGTATACCCATCCGGTCCAGGGCTTTTTTTGGTTGGTAGTCTTTTGATGGCTTCTTCTATTTCTTCCTTTGTTATTGGTCTGTTTAAATTGTGTGTGTCTTCCTGACTCAATCTGGGCAGATCGCATGACTTAAGAAATTTATAAATATCTTCATTATCTTCTATTTTATTGGAATATAGGGTTTCAAAATACTTTCTAATTATCTTCTGTATTTCTGTTGTGTCTTTTGTGATATTGCCTTTTTCATCCCGTATGTTAGTAATTTGAGTTCTCTCTCTTCTTCTCTTCGTTAGCATGGCTAAGGGCCTGTTGATCTTATTTATTTTTTTAAAGAACCAACTTTTAGTTTTTTCAATTTTTTCATTTTTTTTTGTTTCAATTTTGTTGATTTCTGCTCTGGTTTTAATTATTTCTTGTCTTCTACTATATTTGCTGTTGTTTTTCTCTTCCTTTTCCAGGTTTTTGAGGTGTAGTGTGAGTTCATTTATTTGTTGGTTTTTTCTTTTTTTGAGGAAAGAACTCCAAGAAATGATTTTCCCTCTTAAAACTGCTTTCATTGTGTCCCATAGATTCTGGTATGTTGTGTCTGTATTGTCATTTGTCTCTAAGAATTTTTTTATGTCCTCCTTTATGTCTTCTGTAACCCATTGATCATTCAGTAACATATTGTTCATTTTCCATGTGATGTAGGATTTTTCCTTCCTTCTTTTATCATTGATTTCCAGTTTAATTCTATTATGATCAGATATGGTGCATGGTATTATCTCCACGTCTTTATATTTACTAAGAGTTGCCCTATGGCATAATATATGGTATATCTTTGAGTAGGATCCATGTGCTGCTGAGAAGAACGTGTATCCACTTGCTGATGGTTGATATATTCTATATATGTCGGTTAAGTCTAGGTTATTGATTGTGCTATTGATTTCTATAGTTTCTTTATTCAGCTTTTGTCTAGAGGATCTGTCTAATGGTGAGAGCGGTGTGTTGAAGTCACCCATAATTATTGTGTTGTAGTCTATTTGACTCTTGAACTTGAGGAGAGTTTGTTTTAGGAACATTGCAGCACCATTGTTTGGTGCATACAAATTGATAATTGTTATGTCTTGTTGGTGGATGGTTCCTTTTAACAGTATATAGTGTCCTTCTTTATCCCTTTTGATTAACTTAGGTTTGAAGTTGATTTTATTCGATATGAGTATGGCCACTCCTGCTTGCTTCCGAGGGCCATGTGAGTGTTATGATTTTTCCCAACCTTTTACCTTCAACCTGTGTAAGTCTTTTCCTATCATATGAGTCTCCTGAAGGCAGCATATTGTTGGATTTGTTTTTTTTGATCCAGTTTACTAGCCTATGTCTCTTGATTGGTGAGTTTAGGCCATTAACATTTAAGGTTACAATTGAAATATGATTTGTACTTCCAGTCATGTTTATTTGTTTATTTATTTTAGTTTGGCTAGTTTTTTCTTTTTGGTTATTTTCCTCCCCCTTTACTGAGATACCTCCCACTGTTAGTTTTGGGCACTATTTTTCAATTCCTCTTCTTGTAGTATTTTGCTCAAAATGCTTTGCAATGCTGGTTTTCTGGCTACGAATTCTTTTAGCTTTTGTTTATCATGAAAAATTTTAATTTCATTGTCAGATCTGAAGCTTAATTTTTCTAGATACAGTATTCTTGGTTGGAATCCATTATTTTTCAG
>NW_026000057.1:45580885-45610789 GCF_001458135.2 Marmota marmota marmota
TTAAGTTGTCCTGCATTGTTTGTACTCCTTTTTTCCCTGGTTTTTTCATGATGTTCACGTTACTTTCCATCTCTAATTGATTGCTGTGTTTCTGCTGTCTTCTATAGATTTGTTTGGGTTTTGTATATCTCTGTTGTCTCTCCTTTGTGTTGGTAGACTATGCCTGCTAAAGTGGATTCCGCTGGGAAGGAATTCCGATGGCCGAGCTCCAGTGACGTCCCCTCTCTGCTATGGTGGGCCCCAGGCTCCTTGCCGGGGGGGTGTCCGAATGGGGTGGTGGGACTGGAGTGTCTCTGGTTGGTTTCAGCTCCCGGTCGCTGGCGGGCGGGGGGTCTCCAGCCGCCCAGTCGCGCAGGCAACGGGCTGGCTGTCGCCGGGGGGCGGGTGATCTCTAGCCGCCCAGTTGTTTGGTCGGTCGCCAGCGGGTGGGCGTTCTCCAGCCACCCAGTCACGCGTGCAGTGGGTGGGCTGTCGCAGGCAGGCGTGTGGTATCCAGCCACCCAGTTGCGAGGGTCTGGCCTCTGGTCCCCTGGTTTCTCCTGTTAGTCCTGGTTTCTCCTGCTGTATCAGATTTCCCCTGAGTGATGCCTCTCGTCAGTTCCAACTGTACTCTTGGCCTGCCGTTTGTTGAGTGTGGAGGGTGGCTATTGGGAACCCTGGCACTCTATTGTTTTGATTTTTTCCGCTTGCCCCTCCCCCAGCGCTGGCAAGACAGGTTTCATTTTCGCCGCTGATGAGAGGGGGAGTTGAAGGTCAGGTGTCTCTAGCTTTCCCTGCGTCTTTATGCAGGCTCGCTCTGATAATCCCTCCCCCGGAAAGCCTAGGTGGGATTTTATGCAAATTCCCCGCTGTATGGGAGATGAGCTGAGTAACATGCACCTGTTTTATTGCTGCAATCTTTTGGAGAGTGGTGGTGGTTACTTCAGCTCTCCAAGATTGTGGCCGCTGGTTTCCTTGGTGGAGTTTCTGTTGTGGGGGATAGAACTGTACCGCTTCCTTCCCCATCTGAAATCCCGAACTCAGCCCGGGGTTCAGTGAGGGCTCAGCCAGCAGGATTCCACAGAATCCGCAGCAACATTTCTCTCTGCTTGTTGGCCGCTTCTCGGCGGCACCCTGCCGTCAGTAGCCAAGGGGCAGGCACACACCTGTTTTATTGTTGCAATCTGTCGGAGAGTGGTGGTGGTTACTTTAGCTCTCCAAGATGGTGGTCGCTGGTTTCCTAAACACATCAATTTCGAGTGATGAAATAGTAGATGCCATCAAAGTATACTAAACAAGAAAAGCCCAGGACTGGACAGATATACAGCCAAGTTCTATAAGTCCTTTAAACAAGGACTAATACTAATACTCTCCAATTTATTTCAGGAAATAGAAAAAGAGGCAGCACTTCCAAACTCATTCTATGAGGCCAACCACTCTGATTCCAAAACCAGGCAAACACACATCAAAAAAAGAAAATTTCAGATCAATATTTCTATTGAACATAGATGCAAAAATTCTCAATAATATTCTGGAAAATCGAATACAAAAATATATCAAAATGATAGTGCACCATGATCAAGTGGGATTCATCCAAGGGATGCAAGGCTTGTTCAACATATGGAAATCAATAAATGTAATTCATCAAATCAATACACTTAAAGATAAGAATCATATTTTCATCTCAGTAGACACAGAGAGAGCATTTGACAAAATATAGAACCTTTTTATGTTCAAAACACTAGAAAAACTAGGGATGACAGTCACATATCTCAATATCATAAAGGCTCTCTGTGCTAAGCCCCAGGCCAACATCATTCTAAATGGAGAAAAATTGAAGGCATTCCCTCTAAAAACTGGAGCAAAACAGGGATGCCCTCTTTCACCACTTCTATTTAACATAGTTTTTGAAACACTGGCCAGAGCAATTAGCCAGATGAAAGAAATTAAATGGATACACATAAGAAAAGAAAAACTCAGATTGGCACTATTTGCTGATGATATGATTCTATACCTGGAAGACCCGAACAGTTCCACCAGAAAACTTCTAGAACTAGTAAATGAATTAAGCAAAGTAGCAGGATATAAAATCAACACCCATAAATCAAAAGCACTTCTGTATATCAGTGACAAATCCTGAGAAAGGGAAATGAGGAAAACTACACCATTATCAATAGCCTCAAAAAAATACTTGATAATCAATGAAAGACGTGAAAGAATCTGTATAATGAAAATTACAGAACCCTAGAGAAAGAAATCAAAGAAGACCTTAGAAGATGGAAAGATCTACCTTGCTCTTGGATAGGCAGAATTAATATTGTCAAAATGATCATACTTCCAAAAGCACTATACAGAATTATTGCAATTCTGATCATAATTACAATGACAGTCCTCATAGAAATAGAAAAAAGAATCATGAAATTCATCTGGAAAAATAAGAGACCCAGAATAGCTAAAACAATCATTAGCAGGGAGAGTGAAACAGGTGGCATCACTATACCAGACCTTAAAATATACTACAGAGCAATAGTAACAAAAACAGCACCAAAACAGAGTGGTAGACCAATGGTACAGAATCGAGTACACAGAGAATAACATAAAAAACCAAAATAATCTTATGTTAGACAAAGGTGCCAAGAACATATATTGGACAAAAGATAGCCTCTTCAACAAATGGTGCTAGGAAAACTGGAAATTCATATGCAACAAAGTGAGATTAAACCTCTATCTCTCATCATGCACAAAACTCAACTCAATATGGATTAAGGACTTAGGAATACAACCAGAAACCCTGTGTCTAATAGAAGAAAAAGTAGGCCCTAATATTCATCATGTGGGATTAGGCCCCAACTTCCTTAATAAGACTCCTGTGGCACAAGAATTAAAATCAAAAATCAATAAATGGGTTGGATTCAAACTACAAAGCTTCTTCTCAGCAAAACAATCTGAGGTGAATAGAGAGCCTACATCTTGGGAGCAAATCTTTACCCCTCACACATCAGATAGAGCACTAATCACTAAGGTTTATAAAGAACTCAAAAAGCTAAACATATTGTTTTACATCTAATGTTTGAGTGAATCCTAATTTTTATTTGCCTATTCTTTTGGTGAGACTTTTTCTTTTGTAAGTTCTTTTGGCTATTTTCACATTTCTCTTCTGTGTAAAGGGTTTCTTATAGTATCTTCCACAATGCTGGCTTTACAATCATGAATTCTTTAATTTATGCATATCTTACAGAGTTTCTATTTCCTTTTTGATCCTGAATGATAAGTTTGTCAGATATGGTCATCTAGATTAGTCAATGTTTTCTTTCAAGGCTTGAAATACAACATTCCATGTCCTCCTTGCCCTTACAGTTTCCACTGAGAAATCTGTTAAAATTGACCATGCTTCTGTCTTGTAGCTTTTGATATTCTTCATTTGTTCTGATTTTTTTTTTTTGTCTATATTCTGGGAAGTTTCTTTTCTGCTCCTTGCATTTTGTAGTTATAAATGCTGCCAGTACCTTCATGTCCATCTCCTTCCCAATATTTGCTACTATTTCACTAAAAAGCTTTCTATACATTAGTCTGTATCTCCTATATTTCTCCACACCATGAGCCTTAAATTTTGTCTTTTAATGCTGACCCAGATCTCATGTATCATCTGTTCATAGTTTCATTTTTTTCTCTAAAACTGTCCAAATGTTCTATTTTGTCCACTTTATCTTTGTGCCCTGATATTCTTTATTTTGCTTGATCTGTCAGAAACACTCTCCACTTAATTTTTAACTTTGATTTATTGAGTTTTTTTTATTTTTGATATTTCTGTTTGGTTTACTTTCAGAATATTTATGTATTTGTTTTAATTTTTTTATGTCCTATATTTTCTCTCTTAGTTCATTTATCAGTTCTTTTAATTCATGGATTAATGTTCAACTTTTTGAAAATTTATCTAGCATATTATCTCATTTGATATCTGTATTTTCAGTTATTAGGAGTTCTGAAATTTTGGAGGCATCTTGTTGGCTTCTTCATGTTTTCAGTGATTCTGTGTTCTTGTTTGTGCATCGTTTGTGATGGATTTCTCTTTCTCTTTTATGCTAGGGTCTATTTAAGCAAAAGTTATCTTTTCACAATGTGCTTTGGACAGGGGAGATATTTCAGCATCAAATAAGTGAATCAGTGATCAAAGGGCTAGGTTCAGCAACTAACAGATCTTTGAGATAACAGAATAACCATGAGTAACAGTGGTAGTTTAAAAGTAAAACACATGTCAACATAAAATTTAAAAATATTAATGACATCTCTCTAACTGTGCTTTTCAATTAGAAGAGTGGGTGAAAATGATATAGAATAGGTGGGGGAAAGCTAAGCATTAATAATAGTATGTACTTAGTGCTGTGTTATACAGAAATAAAGGAGAAAAATGTGGAAGAGTGAAAAAAGAGAGAGCAAAAATAGAAGGAATGGAATAGAGATAAGAAAGAAGAAAACAGGTAATGGAAATAATAAATTTAATTGAAATATATATCATAAGAATAGATAGAACTATAAAAGAGCAAATAAAAATTGAAGACACAATAAAATAATTTATAAAAAGTGAGTGCAATGGTGAATATACAAGGATTAAGGTTTCTCTTTGATGAGGTAGTAATGGCTCAGGAGAAAAGAAAGACAAAAAAGAGGAGAAATAAAAATAAGAAGGAAGAAAAGTAGTATCCAGGAATAAATAAATAAATTGAAAACACCAAAAAAGTAGATAGAACAATGAAAACAATAATAAGTGAAGAGATAAAAACAAATTACAAAAAAGTAAATGTAATAAAAATCAAAAGGATTAAGATTTTTTTTCTATGGGGGCATTTAAAATGGAGACAATGGTTTCTGGGTTTCCGTTTTAGAAACTACTGTAGTTTGTTACAAACACAATTGTTCTGTAGTTTGTTCCTTCTCATCTCTTACCCAAACAAACCCATCCTGTTAGGGGAATTTGCATTTGTAGCTTCACCCTTCTTTGCCCACCAGCACGTACTGAGGAATGTTCACTGCAGAGCAGAATTTATGCTCAATAGTACTGTTTTTCATACTCTGATAAATGGATGCAGATTGTGCTATAGACCACACCTTGTGATCTTTAGTCCATGTGCTGTAGTCTGGTGTGATGCTGTTAGTGTCCAGTTTGCTGTGGTAGGTCCTGCAGTGCTCTAAGCATGGGGATATAGCCAGCCCTGCAATGTCTTCAATAGAGTCGGATGCTATGTATAGCAAGGTTTACTCAAACTCAATCATGTCTCTCCATACTAAGTCCTGCCCTGCATCCTCAGCCAGATTGTTTCTTTCCTTGTCACAATGTTTAGACAACCAATTTTGAAGGGAAACACTCTGCCTTCTTCCACTCAGAGTTCCCAATAGGTCTATGCTATATTCTATTCCCTGAACCCCACCAGAGAATAAGGGTGGTTGTCTGTAAAATGAGTGAGAAGAAAGAAAGGCCATTGAGTTTTGGAGACACTGATTAACAAACAAATAATCAAGACAGGAAAGCAGGAGGAAGAAAGGAAGAAAGGAAGGGTGAATGGGGGAACCAACCAGCAGGAGTTTCTGAACTTCCACCTAGGATATTTGGACAGAGAAGCCCCTCTATAATGGCTCACCTTGCCATTCTCCCTGAAAGTTCAGGAACATAAAAGCAATTTCTTTCCCCCCATTGGTTTACAAGGAAGGATCCAAATCTCCTTTCAGCTAGAACTGCACATTGAGAGTGAAGTCTCCCTTTTTTAATCTCCTGATTCTCTTTCCCCTTCATGATCAAATGCTGTACATCCCCCCACCACCCAGCCCTACACTGGTGCTGTTAGACTAGGATGCAAGAAAAGACCACTGACTCCAATTAAAGCAAGCTTATTATTTAGACCGGCTGGGCTGCCTCTCCCCACAAAAACCACTGGAACAAGACAGCAGCTGCATCTTTCTTGCAGCCCAGCTTTATAGCCCAGAAAGTTACACAAAGGGGGGTTACAGATAACAAAACTCTGACATAACACTACTCTGAGCATAAACTCTGAGCATAGCACTAATGCTAGTTTACATTTTTGCTGGCCCCAACATCATAATTTATGAAGGTCATTAGAGCCTAGAGAGGGTCGTTGTCTGGCCAGGGAAGGCCAAGATTTGTGAGGCGTCACTAAAGTTTCAGAGAGGGCTGCTATCTGGTCAGAGAGCCAGGCATGGGTGAGTTCAAGGCATGGGCAGGCATTCCAAGCAGGTTCAGAATTTGCAGTAATGTATAGTAAAGCTGAAATTATCTTTTCACGGCTTTGTGGCGAGATGACTCCCAATTTTAAGAGAAAACCAGGCTGGGTCTATCAGTGCAAACAATTTTATCAGTTTTATTATTGTAAGAACATATCTCAGATTTTGCTGGTCACTGACTGACTGTGTTAAACTACCATGCTTTCCTATGTCTCTTCCACTTCATTGTGCAACCACATCACCTTTGATTTTTTTAGTGAGTGGCCAACATATGCTGGTTACCTCTAATTCATCATTTTTTTTTCCCTCCTGAACCACCTCTCAGTGTAGCTCTGTTACTACTCCATTAGAATTGCATACATATTATTGGCCTTTCCATCCACAATATGTGAATAAGAGATGAAGTATCTTAGTTGGGATTATGGGATTTTGGTACACAGCTCTGATTGAAGAATTCATTCTCTAAAGCAGAAAAAGATAATTTGAACATAGTTATAGATTTTTGCCCTCTAAGTGATGGCCAAATTGTGAAGTCCAGTTTTTAGCCACAACTTTACAAACTATATTTTATGCCTCACCACAGGTAGTCACAAAGGCTGCAATGCTGTCCTCCCACATCAAATCTGACACATATACTGTATGCAATCTATGAGGGAATGGCAGTCAAGGATTTAGTTCCTTTTTTTTTTTTGGCAATTCTCATCTGTGCAGGTTCCTATACAGAGGTCCTTTTATCAGAGAATCTCCCAAGAGGATCTCCTCAGATGCCTCTGGAGAGAACTTATAGAAGATCTGGGAAGGAAACTGAAGACACTTTCTCCCTCTCTGTCTCAGAACTCATTAGTTTTCCTTTCCATCTCTTCCCTTTTTTTCTCTCTCCACCAGTTCTCAGGCCCATCAAATGCCAGCGGTCTTTTGCTCAACATTCCCTCAGCAGTGACAGAATTCACCTCCCATCTACCATTGATACTGTGGGTTACTGTTGATGAGTCCTGCCTCCAAACATGTTAAAGTTTGAACATTAGAGAAGCATGCTGAGGCAAGCATATGAAACAGAGCTTATTTAAAAAGGGGTAACACAGACTTCTCCCATGAGGGAGAAGGGAGCCATCGCTGGTATGCTGGTATACCAAGAAAAAGGGTGTTCTGCCCTTTTTATATGTCCTAGGCTTCCTTTGTTCTCCTGCCTTTCCCCCCTTATCTTTCTCCATCCTGCCTAGGTGACTAGGCCCAGAAATGCTCAGTGGAATGGCCAAAAGGTGGGAAACTGGTGGGCTGAAGGGGGAAGGGCAGGATGGAGTAGATAAGGACACATTAACAACCTTATAGCTCCCTGTAGGGAGGGGAAATTCCAGGGACCGGTTACCTTGGCAACAGGTTGGAGCAGGGGCAGGTTCTTGATAAGATCCCTCAGGGGACAGTCTCCAACTTCCCAGACTCAAAATTGGCCTCCTTAACCTGACCTGACTTGATTTACCTATCTACACTGACTGGCTGTCTAATTCTGGCTTCACCATGATACATCTGACCTTCAGCTAGGACTTTTCCATAGGGAAAAATGGAGCACTGGGGGAGTTGGCATTTTCTCTATTTAGATTCTTTCTGTAAGTGATTAAAGGCTTGACTGTTAGCTTTCATTTTAGCTTGTTGTCTTAATCACTACTTTGACACATGTCAGATCAGCTCCCTCCAATTCAGCTCAGCTTTTGACATGTTTACTTTGTCTCTATTTCATGTTGAGTGAAAAGACCAATTTAATATACCTAAAATGCAAACCATACAGGCTTCTTTACAGATGCAAAGAAAAATGTCATTCACAAGTAAAATCTGAGCTCAGTTGTTTTTTTACATGTAAATTAGGACAAATTTATCAATTCACTGAATAAATTGCTCCCAGATTTGGTTTTGTATACTAAAATGGTTGAGAAAATCAAACTGATTTCAAAATTAAATCAAAACCCATAGGAGAATACTGAGTACAATTTCTGTGGTTAAAGCTCCAAGTAGGAGTTAGTTTACTCACCCAAGGCAGAATGATCTTGCTGCTTCTCAGTTTATAACAGAACAAAGAACATAAGAATAATACCTGGAAGAGTTAGTTTGAAATTTGAAAAATACCATCTGGACAATGTAATTGTTATGTTGTCTGGCCTATTAATTGGTGCTTATTAAATTTAGCATTTTTATTATAATAATTAGTTCTATTTTTATAATCATACTTTTTATATTTTATAATAATAATCAATTCCACTTGAATCTCTTCCTTTTGTTTTCTTCTTGTTTTTATAGATTGCGGTAGGTTTGCTCAGTCATCATACTCAAACAACTCATTGGTGAAAGATTTATGTCCATGTTCCAGGAAATAAAATTAATGTTAGAAGAAATTATGTCACCTGTTAGTATGACACCTATGCTTCAAACCAGCTCTGAGTTTCTCTACAAATTTATTTTGGTTATTAGATGTTAATATCATTATTCAACTGAAGTAGTCAGTCTTTGAGAATATAAATACTTCTATTCTTTTTATGTACACAGGCTTTTTAATTCTTATGCAATATTAATAAAACATGCAAAGTTATTTCTGATTATAACTTTAGAACAAAGTAATATAATGGTAAGATCACAAGTAAGTAACTTTATACACTGTTATATTGTCTTTTGGAAAATGTGTACTATTTTCAATATATGCTGAATCCAAATTTCAAACCTTAACTTGATGACTCACTCAAATAGCAATCATAGCAATAACATATGAGGTTTGAATTCTGAGTTATAGATATGCATGGTATGACTAAGCCACTCCTTTGTCTCATAATATGAATATCCCCAAAATCTTTATGTCACTGGTTATTGATATTGGTGTATAATAAAGAGTACTTTTAGATTATTTTAAAAATTAAGTGTTTCTAGTGATTAAGGAGGCCTATGGTGTAGAGAAACACATATAACTACCAAAGTGAAGATCTTTATAATGACAGAATTGTTTTATATCTTGACTATGTCAATGTTGATATTTTAAAGGTGATAATGAACTATACTCTGCAAGATGTTACAATTTAGAGGCATAAACTAAGGATACACCAACTTTCTATATAATTTCTCCCAAATGTGTGTGAATCTAAAAGTATGTCACAGTTTAAAAATTTAATTAAAAAAACAGAGAGAAGAGAGATTCCAAATCAAATTTAAGATGTAGAATACCTCAGATTGGGTTCCATTATTTTCATTAAAAACAAAATTCTATATTATTTTGATGTCTAATAATATCTGTGAATACCACTGATTAATACTGATGTAAAAATGGTTTAATTTGAACTTACAATGGTCATACAATACATTTTTATGATACAATTGGAGAACTCTTTATGTAGTTTTTCTTTTTGAACTCATTATTAATAAACTCAAAGGTAGATTCCATATTGTGTTTGTCTAGATATTTTTGATTAATTTAACCCAGTAGTGCCATTCAGCCAAATATTGTGAAAACACACACACACACACACACACACATCAAAAACAAACAAACAAACAAAATTTACTTCAGACTCCTGCCAATTTGCCAAATTATTATGGCAAAAATTTCATTATTTTCTTGAGAATTTCCTGAACATCCAATACTTTAGCTATGATAGCTGAAGACAATAAAGCTAGGTGAACAAAATGAGAAAAAAAAAAAAAAGAAAAATGTTTGTAGCTCATACAGAGTCCGGAAAGTGCAAATATGAATTAGGATGAATATTCAAGTCATTTTCCAAAACAAAAAAGCAAGCAAAATGGAAATGCCTGATCAAATCTAAATCACCAGAAACGACACAAATATGTACTTTTGAAGTCATATATTTTTAAATATAAATTACAGTGGCTTTGAAATGTATTTGTTAGAGCAAAGGAGAATAATTTGTTAATACCCTATGAGAGTTTTTATTTTGTGTCAAATATATAAATAACATTGGAAAGTTTAAATTCAGGATTTTAATCAATGCAGACCCTAATAAAGTGGGGGGGGGAAGTATGTGCAGGTATACTGTCCATTTTAGGAACAGTTAATTGTATTATAAAAAATATTTATATAAACCTCCCACTATATCATAATTTCAATTAACTTTATTTGTCTGATCAGTTTTAATTTATAGCTTTATTACTGTTACTCCCCCTCATATTCCTAACCGTGGGAATTACTATGCTTCCTACTGATCATAATCTTAATAATAATACTTTGTTTGATCCCAGTGGAAGAGGGAGTCCAGTTCGTTACCAACACTCATTCTGATTTTTTGGATATCCAGAACTTTTTATTCTTATCATCTGGATTTGGAATTATTTCACATATTATAAGCTATCATTCGGGAAATTAAAGAAACTTTTGATTACATAGGCATAGTAAAGGTCACTTGCTTCGCACAGCATGTGGCATGAGATTCCTGTCAGATATCCCCTTTACTCAAGGCCAAGCGGAGATGCTTGTCTAGTGGCAGGCTGCCCCCCACAGTTAGCAACTCTACATTGAGTTAATACTAAAGGACCCAGCCACATTGAAGTTCTAGGGTTTATCTTTTTATTTACTGGTGGCAGCTTAACACTCAATATTGTTCTCCATGACACATACTGTTGAATTTTACACACATCTTACCTATCTGAGAATTTTTCTCATTTATAAGAGTATTTGTTCACTGACTCCCATTATTCTCAGGATACACGCTAGATTTTCACATGAATGAAAATCCACTTTACAGTCAGACTCAGGAGTTAGCTTTCTTTTTTTTTTTTTAATTTGTTGTTGATGAATTTTTAAATTTTATTTATTTATTGGTATGTGGTGCTGAAAATCAAACCCAGTGCCTCACACATGCTAGGCAAGCACTCTACCACTGAGCCACAACCCCAGCCCAGGAGTTAACTTTCTTTTCACAATATTTCATTGAGCTATCAGGTATACCACATTACTCCCTCTATTTCAGATGCATATACTACATGAAACAATGTCCCCAAGAGGCTCATTGACTTCCCTTACAGGTGTTATAGTAATAATCTTTATAATCTGAGTGGTTTTTGCTTAAAAATGGGAAGTCTCAAAATTGCATAGAGTATGAACTATTCTCATTGTCTATAAGCAAAACTTGCATTTGCCAGTTTGAAAAAAGAACAAAATAAATAATTCAAAATAGGAAAGAATGCATTAGAAACACAAAATTTAAAAATAATAATATGAATTTCCTTTGGAATTCCACTTTGTCAACAATTCAGAGAAATGAGTGTCTGCACAATGTTTCTATTTTTCAACCTCAAAAAAACCCCGGAATGAAGATAATTATACAGATCAGGCAACAACAGATCCCTGAAGGATTTTCTTATAGCCTGTATTACTCTTAGCAGCTTCATTTAAAATGAAGCCAATGTGAATTAAGACTTCTGAGAAACATGTTGGTGGGATTAGACTGGGGTTTTATCAAGTGAATCCTGCATACAACCTCATCTAAATATCAAATACAAACACCATCAGGGTGTGCTACTGCACTTTGAAAAATCTAAATTGATCACAAAGGAAGCTGAATTAAGAAACAGTGATCTGGGCCGTGGCTCAAGCGGTAGCGCACTCGCCTGGCATGCATGCGGCCCAGGTTCGATCCTCAGCACCACATAGGAACAAGGATGTTGTGTCTGCCAAGAACTAAAAAGAAAAAATAAATATTAAAAAAAAAAAGAAACAGTGATCTGTGAATTTTACATTTCTTTCATTGATTTTTGGCAAGAAAATAATTTTTTTCTTATACTCATGTAATAAATAATTTTATGTCTTTAATATCATAAATAAAGGAGACAATGGAAACAGTCTCTGACTCTAGGACAGTTGACTAAAATTAATTAAAGTAAAACTTAACTGAAAGATACTAAGACCTATACAAAACACCCAGACACGCATCAAAATAATATGAAAGGAAGATTAAGTCAGGATTCAGATATTTAAATAGAAAAGCTAATGGCTAAAAAAAAAAAAAAAAGGAGAAGAAAGAAAAACGAAAGAAGGAGAGGAAAAGAGATAAAAGGAAGAAAGAAAGTAAGAAAAAAAAACAGAACTACATATTAATGTTTTATAATATAAATAATACACAAAGGTTATTCTGTTAAAATTTTGGTCATTTATCAAATAACATTGGTATAAAAGAATAAAAGCTGAAGAAAATAAGAAATTGGAATGTATACTATTCATAGGATATATCTCAAATGGCATATTAGATAATAATACACTGTTTAGTCAACTTATAAGTTGTGAAAACAATAATCAAAATTAAGTAATTATAAAATGATCAACTGCTTCTCCAAAATAAAACTTTTAAAATTATAGTATAATAAACATATAATTGAACAATGGAAATATTAAAATGAAACTTTTATCAACACCAAGTTTAGGTAAAAAAAAAAATCATCTCCAATATAATCAGTTATTAGAAATATTAATTTAATCCCTTTATCATCAAATAACATCAATCTCAAAATGAACTAACCTGTAGTAACAGTGTTATGGAAATAGTTACAATGTGAAAATATTTACCTGAGCTAACAGAATCTGTTTACTTACAGACATTAATGCATAGTGTTGAATATTTTTGTTATTAAAAAAATTAAAGTTTTGGATAGTTATTCTTCCCAAATACATTGTTCCATTCTGTGTTTACTGATTGCAGAAGGAAGTTTGGGTTTATTGGTCTCAGGCTAGAACATAGGTGTGGGTAGGGTAGCAAGATAAATGGACTAATGTGTTACTTTCTTAGAATCAGTGCTGGATTAAGAATAAATGTGACTACTTTCACTTTTAGAGTCTTCTGGATCCCTAAAATAAACATTCATTTTTCTCCCAATTCCTAG
The DNA here is from genome assembly GCF_001458135.2 of Marmota marmota marmota. Taxonomy (NCBI): domain Eukaryota; kingdom Metazoa; phylum Chordata; class Mammalia; order Rodentia; family Sciuridae; genus Marmota; species Marmota marmota. The sequence goes on from NW_026000057.1 coordinate 45,593,963, forward strand.
GCACCAAATCATTCTTATGGGAAGCTTTTAGAATGGTTAGACCTCAAATATTTCTTCAGCTTTGGCCTATGAATATTGATCTTCCAAAGACTATGCCCTATGCCATAAAATCACAGTGGTCCATCATACTGACAATTAGATTGAATGATTTTTCAAAGTTGTTAACAATCATTCCCACAAACAAATACCTTGGGCCAAATCTTTAGAGACTTTTGTCCTGCCTTCTAAGGATAAGTAGTCTTCACAATTGTTTTTTTTTTTTTTTTTTTTAATGTACAACTTTAGAAATCTTTTCTAATATTTTTCTTGTGGTGCAAATTAACTTGAGATGATAGAAAAATTCAGACTTTGAAGAGCTCATAAATGTGTTCTAACAATAAAGCACCAGCAAAAGTAGGAAAGTATAAAATTTTATTATGTAGAAACTAACTTATTCAAGATAACTAGTTTAAATAATATTTTCAAATAACATACTTTGTTTGAAAGAGATTCATTAGTGTATGCTCTAATCTGTTCAGTCAAACTAATTTCTTCAGGCTAATGGAAATTACTGAAAGCAAGGTGACTATTCTAAGCAATGTGGTGAAAGGCTTACTAAAACATTTCATATCTAAATTTCTTTGCTCTTTCCATTTTCATCCAGCTACAGGTGGGAGATCCATCTTGGGATAATTGAACCATGGACTAGTGTTTTCAAATTACTACTTGGAAGAATGCTGCTGGCTGAACACAGGCACCATTTTGGACTTTACATGAGCAGATAATAAGTTGTATTTTGTTTGAAGTAACATAAATTTGCATTGAATGTTACAATTTTTAGCATTACCCTAAAAAATTTACTGGGTCCAACCTAATTTTTATTATGAAACCATTATTATTTTTTTTGTGATTTAATTGCCTCAAATAGAAAAATCTTTGACATTATCAGAAATAGGTTAATATTAAATGTATTATGAGAAAAATGTAAACTGGGTAAAGGAATTTAGAATACTACACATGTAGTTATAGATCTCAAATTGGGTAAATTATTGAAATTTCCTGGTGTAAACTAAAGAACTCTTTATGTATATGAGAAGAAATTGTTGTATATACTTACCTTGAAAATGAAAGAACATTGGAGAAAAATACAATTTTATACCATACTGATAAATTAGCTGTTAAAAAATTCCAGTTTAATCTGGTAAAGATTTTAAAATAATTTAAACAAGGAACTACTTTCCCATTTGAAACATCTGCATGTTACAGCAAAATTTATGCTTTATATTTCCCACATTTAAATAAAAATAGAAAATGAAGCATAAATGGCTGCTACTCAAAATTAATGGTAACATAAAAGTATAGTTTTATCAAATAGTTTCACCTAATAGTTTTTTTTTAATAAAAATGCTTCTTCTTTCGATTCATAAATCAAATTTGTTCTATTGTCATACCATTAGAAAGCTATTTATAAACACATCGCACATTTTCTTCTGTCTATAAAACAAAGAGCACAGCTAAATGCATTTATCTATAATTCTAAATACTTCTAAAAGGGTAATTTACCTAGGTTTTTAGACTTTTTCCTACAATAAAATTAATAATTCTGTTTCTGATTTTATCAAATCTGGAGAGAATAAGAATGACACTACCTATATGCAATCAAGTATATTAAGAGTAAACTGAAAAAAATTACAGCAATAATGTTTTTAAAATACTGAAAACATCTATAATTGATATATACAAAATTTAAAACACTTAGTCAAAACAAAATAATATATTGAAGGCAAGAAGTCATTGGCAAAAATAATATACATTTTGGTATTTTTTAGCTTTTGTAACATAACTATTTTTCTCATTCAGGTAGGTTAGAAGATGGCAGAAGCATACATGTTCAAAAAATTTAAATAAATTTGAAATAATCAAAGTACATTTCAGAGAATCTACTCATGTGAGTCTAAATATATCAGCAAAATTTTCATAAAGAAATGAGGCAGCAGCTCCCATTCTCTGAAGGTCATCACAATTGCAGTCCTGGGTCCTTTCTCTTCCTATTAAGCATTGTTTGTCCTTCTCTTCCAACTGTGATCCTTGTTAACCAAGAGCAAGCCTGGGCTCACTTTCAGAATCTTGGCTGCAAATTCATGGAATCTTTTGTGACAATAGTCTTTTGTGTGTTACACAGCCTATTCCTCAGGCCCACTCTGGTAGCAAATATAGCAATCTTTAGAATTCCCTGGGAGCTCAAATGATCCCACCTGCACCACTAGGAGGCCAGGTATTGGATTTTTCTCCTATCCACACCTTTTAAGTTTTTTAGTATCTAAGATGCTTTCACAGTTGTGCATAGGAATGGTTCTATCAATATTTTCCTATTTAAATGTATAAACACATACAAATATTTATATATATATATATATCTTCTCTTAATAGAACTCTAACCAACTCAGAGAATTATATTGTATGACTCTTATTCTTCATCCATATCATAATGCCACATTTCTCTACAATGTCTGTACTATTATGGAACTTTTGATATTATCTTTAGTACTCCTCTAATTGAAGATTTTGACCTTCTTACACATATATTCAATATGTAGTACATAATCTGTGGGTACTTGTCCACATATTGAAAGATAACAACTTGATTACTGCAACTTTCAGAAAATGGAGTCAGAGTGGGCAAAATTACTGAACATAATTCATAGTACCATTGTTGTTTAGTTTCTTTTCCCTATCCTCCTCCCCTTCTTCTCCTTCTCCTCCCCCCTACCTCTCTCCTTATCCTTCCTCCTCCTCCACTTCCTCCTCTTTGTTTTCCTTTCTCGACTTTCCTGGGGTGATTTCACCATCTTTACAGGATGTATGAAAATGTCACTTTCATACATTTGTGATGAAATGACATTTGTGATGAAATGTCAATTTCATCACAAATCCCTATGATGAAATTTCCTTAATGAGTTAATACGAAATTAACAGTAATTTACAAAAAAAAAGCCTTAAATTCCAACATGAATTTTTGTTCTGCACCTTCATATACTTTCATGCGGCTCCTTTTTCATTTAATAACACAGATGAAATAAATATAATTAGTGCTTTCTCTTTCAATAGAATAAATTTTGTGTAATCACAATTTTGTGTAATCAAAAAATTTATTAAATAATTTTTTAAAATTATTAAATAATTTTAAGACTTTGTTTGTTTATTTATACCAAACTCTGATTTCTGATTTCATTCTTCCATCCATCCATAAAATTCAGGAACTCCACTAAAGAGAAACATTTTTTTCTTTTTACATTTGTAGTACAGGTTTCAGAAGCCAAACATAAGCTTTACATGCTCTTTCTATTACATATGTAATAGAAAATCAATGTTTCCTTGTTAGTAGGCAGAGAATTCCTTGATTCTTATGTTTTGAAAGGGAAGATTTTAATTGATACACAGAAGCAGGGTGTTGTGTGGACAGGGAAGTTTATTAAAGGAGAAAGTAAAGTATGCATTCAAGACATAGGAATGTTGTCCTGAGCATGAGTGACCCATACTTCAGTCAGAAGCCATGGCAGACTAGAGGAAACAGACACAATAATTAAAAAACAAAAACAAAAACAAATCCTACGGATAAATGGCAGAAAGATCATTAGAGGGAAGGAAACAGGGAGTTGGGGGAGGGAAGGGGAAGGAGAGGCACTGGGGACTTTATTAGAACAAGATATAGTCCATGCTTTTATAATTATATCATGTATAACTACCTTCATGTATAATTGAAAAGAACAAGTAATTTTAAAAACTAGGTTAATGTAACAAAATAAAATTATACTCTAGTGAATGTGAAGTAGACCATCCCAAGGAAGGGGGTGGACCTGGAGTTTGAGTTCAGTTTGTTTTTATGTCCCAAGTTGATCTGATTTTAGTTTTTCTCCTGCCCACAAGGGGTGTCAAAACTGCATTGCTAATGATACAATGGCATTTGCCAAAAGTAACCCTCTTTCCAACATACTGTAGCTTGGTGTGCATTCTCAGAGGTCTGATTTAGACCAGTTTGACTAAGCAGCTATGCTCTCTACAGACAGATCCTTCAGTTCTAACATCAAATGGGCATGACATCCCTGTCACCCAGTCTTGGAATTCCTCCCCTTCCAATAGCCCTGTTCATGTTTGTAGAAATAATGCCTTTTACTTCACATCCCCACCACTGATATCAACCTTATGCTTGATTTTGTTTCCTAAAACTCATTACAATGAAATTCAAAAGCATTATGACTTTTTTCCTCCAAAGTTGTTTGGGATGTTTTTTGGAAGCTACCCTAATTGTAAGGAAATTATGAGCAAAATTCAGGAATAGTTAACAAGAATATTCTCTAAATGGTTCTGGGTTTTGCTGACCTGAAACTATTAAAATCAGGGGAAGAAAGAAAAGTGACATGAATAATCAAAGAGTGTTCCATCTAATTAATTTCAATAATAGTTTTGCAATAAGCTGTGGTGGTTTCACTATAAATTTTACCTTCCTAGCCTATTTTAGTTTGACTGATAGTACTTAGTTTTGTCCACAGATACCAGGACCTGACAGAAGAAGTTCTGATCTAATAATGTGGAAGGTGCTCACCAACTTTGCTTAAAAGTTAAAATAACCAAAATGGAAATTGTTAAATACACAAGATAATAACACCTTGTTAACTTTTAAATAAAAAAATTAATTTGAATTCAAAAGACTACAATTGATTAAGGTATCATAATTTATTTTTTTCTTTCATGGGCATTTATCTATAAATACACTATAATAAATAGAAAAGCAGCCTGCTTAAATAAAACATCTTAAAGAAAACTTCAAATTTGATTAAAGGAAAGATTTTGATGACTTTTCTTACTTTTCAGTTTTTTTCTGGAATTTTTAATTCTCTTCATGAGTACCAAACTTGTGAACATGTACTACTCATTCTCTATATTCTGACATAGAAAAGAATGAAAATTCTTGTGAATGGATGAAATGCAATAACTTGTTATGCACACATGAAATACACACACACATTTACAAAAATTTAAGAAATGAGGCTAAATTGAAGAGAAATCCATATGGATATTTCAAATTAAAACGTATGAAATAAGCTTGTAATCCAATATTTATCTCTGTATTCTTGAAAAGTTGGGGAGGTTAAGCCTACCAAGTAAATACTGATCCCTGAATTTATCCTTCAAGTATTGATATTCAGCAAAACTCATAATTTAAATAGGACCAGAATACATAGTCCCCCATGTGCAATCTCTTGTCCTTTGGGGCTTCATTACATTCTGGATTCTCCTATAAGACTACAACTCAGTTGTATTTACCAGGCCTTATATCATCCTGAAACAATGTTGGCATCTTTCTCTTTGATATTAGAACATCCCTTTTTCTGGAGTGTTCACAGAAATGATTGTTTTACATATGTCATTTTATAATGAATATATGTGATATATATATATATTTTTTAATTTCCAGACCATGTAACCACGCTTGTATTCTGTTATTAATCACTTCTCAATATCACCTTAGATCTCTAAATTCACATCATCTACTTTCATTCTTTTCATGACTGCTTTTTTATTGTCTTTTGTGTAACCTAATGTATATTATCTCCACATTGAAATTTTTTATCTCTTATATCTATCTGAGATAAATCACAAAAGTTGATGATTTTCAGCCATTTCCATTCTTCACTTATCACACTCCATTTACTTTGATCAACTTCTTCACCTATTCCTCACTTAGTGGGCATGCAAACTTTTAATTTCTCCTCCATCTCCACCCCCAAATATAACATTCTTTCTTGGAAAATAGCAGTGAGCTCATAATTTTAAGATACAATAAAAAATTTGTCTGACTTTAGCCATTTGACATTGGTGAATGCTGCCCCTGTGGTACGCCCTAGGTTTCTAAGACATTACTTTCTTGCTTTTCCACTTTTCTTTTTTCTGTCTCTTCTTTCTCAGTTTCCTTTGCAAAATCTCTGTCTGCTATTTTTCTTTTATTTACCTTTCTCAAGTGAAAATAATTCACAAACACTACATTAAGTACTCTATAATGTTTTAAGGGTAAAGGGAAGAGGATAAACTATCCCAGGAACTGGTACCAAAAAGAAACAACTATAATGCCTAGGAATGGAGAGAAATCTACAGAATTCATGTAACCAGAGTCTATAATCCTAGGCATTCTACATGGGAACTGAAGCTATGTGAAAAGGAGTGCCAATCAGAATCTGGGACCATATATAATATAATATATCTTCTGAAAAAAAGGTAAAATGGTAGAAATATCCTTTCCATCTTCCAGTCTCTTTCTAGTGTCATCCTTTGGTAAAAACATAGCAGAGCCAGTGTGAGCAAGATCACCTGGAACATACTGCAGGCACTAGTTCACTGAAGTAGACAGTAAATGAAAGATCAGGACATAAGCCAAAGAAAAATCATAAAAATTATGTGGTAGGGTTTTTACTTACTTCTGGGCCTTTGTACCTGCCAATGTCTTTGCTTTGCCACCATCTTCCCATGCATGCTATAACTTTATCTTTCATATATATATTTAAATATTTTATAGTTGTAGGTGGACACAATATTTATTTAATTTATTTATATGTGTTACTGAGGATCAAATCCAGGACCTCACACATGTTAAGTAAGTGCACTACTGCTGAAACAGAACCCCAGCCCAGCTATAGCTTTTTCTATGTAGTTTTTTGATGATACCTTCTTAAAGTCACTCTGCTTTCCTCTATATTTCCAATATTATGATATTTAACGTTGTATTATACAAACATACACACACATATATATGCATATTTTAATAATGTGAGCTAATATTTGTTTTAATCATTTCATAATATTTAATAGTTCTAGATTCAAGAAAATTATCAATAATATATGTTCACTAAATAACTAAACATCACTAATTTCAAATATTACTTTATGGGTATATAAATTGAAGCACAGCTAAAAGAGATCTTTGACAACATTATCTTTTAAAAAGCCAAGTTCAAATTATGTATAAATAAATAAATAAGTAGTTAATTTGAGTCCATCTCATTTATTTATTCTTGATTTTAATTCTTGCACCAAAAAAGTCTTACTAAGGGAGTGGATCTGTGAGGCGAATAGAGATCCTACATCTTGGGAGCAAATCTTTACCCCTCACACATCAGCTACAGCACTAATCTCTAGGTATATAAAGAGTTTAAAAAGCTAAACACCAAAAAATAAAAAATAAAATAAAATAACCCAATCAATAAATGGGCCAAGGACCGGAACAGACACTTCTCAGAAGATGGTATACAATTAATCAATAAATATGTGAAAAAATATTCATCATTAGCAATTAGAGAAATGCAAATCAAAACTATTCTAAGATTTCTTCTCACTCCAGTCAGAACAACAGCTATTATGAAGACAACAGTAAGTGTTGGCAAGGATGTGGGGAAAATGGTACACTCATACATTGCTGATGGGACTACAAATTGGTACAGCCAATATGCAAAGCAGTATGGAGATTTCTTGGAAAATTGGGAATGGAACCACCATTTGACCCAGCTATCCTTCTCCTTGGTCTATACCCAAAGGACTTAAAAACAGCATACTACAGGGACATAGCCACATCAATGTTTATAGCATCACAATTCATAATAGCCAAACTGTGAAACCAACCTAGATGCCCTTCAATAGATGAAAGGATAAAAAGAAATGTGGCATATATATACAACGGAATATTACTCAGCAATAAAAGAGAATAAAATTATGGCATTTGCAGGCAAATGGATGGAGTTAGAGAAGATAATTCTAAGTGAAGTTAGCCAATCCCAAAAAACCAATTGCCGAATTTTTCTCAGATATAAGGAGGCTGATTCATAGTTGCGTAGGGAGAGGGAGCATGGGAGGAATAGATGACTTCTAGATAGAGCAGAGGGATGGAAGGGGAAGGGAGTGGGCATGGTGTAAGAAATGATGGTGGAATCTGATGGACATTATTATCCAAATACAAGTATGAAGACACAAATTGGTTTAAATATACTATGTATACAACCAGAGATATGAAAAATTGTGCTCTATATATGTAATAAGAATTATAATGCATTCTACTGTCATTTATAAATAAAAATTAATAAATAATATAAAATAAAATAAGTAGTTAAATAAGTGGTTAAAATAAGTATAACCACATGAACTTTTTAACTTATAGACCCCCTAACACAGAAAATATCCTCATGTTCTCCATTACACAAATATCAATTTTTATGTTTACCCTTTAAAATAACTTAAACACATATAAAATGCAACATAGTTTCTCAAAATATGCCTATCTAATCTGATATACTACCCTGGAAACATATTTTACAACTCAGGAGAAGCAATGAACTCTTTGAGAGTAGAGTCTGAAGCCTGACATGTGAACTGATATACTGACTTTAACACTCATCTACTGAATAAGCTGGATGAAATTATTTAGGGTCCCCATGCTTCAATTTTTTAATGTTAAATATGAGTTTAATATTAACCAACCCAGATGGTTATTATGAATACTGACTTAAGATAGATTAAAATGTTTTAAAAATTTCCTGACAGTGAAAACACTGTTAAAACAACAGATGTCATTGTAACACTCTTTCTAATAGTCAGATTTATACTCATGAATTTTAATGAATATGAATTCAAATGTTTTCTTCTGACAATTAATAAGAAAATGTCCTCATAAATGCCCATTATAAGAATGCATAATATAAAAATCATAAATTTCTAACAATGTACTCTTCACAACACAGACAAAACAACTAATATAGTGTAATAATAAACTAAACTTACATTTATAGTCAAAGTTTTATTTCATACTCTATTGTTTAATTATGTAGTTAGATGCCTAATGTCAAACTAGAAACTGCTGTCTAATTAAAGAAAAAGAATGCAATGAACTGCATTTGAATAATGTTCAATGAGGGGAAAAAATGCAATCCTTTAGTGAATACAAAAGGGCACTGCCATTTTGTTAATATTCTTATTTTTAGAAACAACCTTTGCATGTTTATTAACAATGAACGTTCAAGGATTTTAGCAGACAAAAATGCAAAATGAGGGAAATATACTTACATATTTGCCCTCAAACTTACTAACAAAATCATAGATGATATTAAATAATAAAGTCAAAAAACTTACTGTAATTTGATTTTTAATAGTTAGGCTCTAATTTTTACTATTCTTACATTCAATGATTCCATTTGATGACTTAAAGTCAGGTTCAGAATGATCTTGGTGCTGTACCTCTTTTCAGATATCATCAGAAGAAATTCTATTCTTAAGAAATTATGTTAACACCAAGATTACTGTCCAGCTCTTAAATTCTGGCTCCTTCTTAGAATGCAAATCTTTGTTTTATTTTTGTGAGTCTGTTATATTTCTCCCACATAAAACTTGAAACCATTGTTTATGATATTCAGTTAATATAAGGAGATTTCTATCTGCTAGAAATTCTCTCTGCTCAGATTATAATATATTCTATGACCCTGAATGGCTATTATCATATAACACTTGAGACATAGGATGGTCTTTGCGATGAGTTGAACTTTGTTCCTCAAAAATGTGTGGAAGTTCTAATTTCAGTGTCTGTGACTGTGAACTTAATTTGATAAGGATACTTATACCTCTAAGTCTTTAGAGTGGACCATTATCTAATGTGACTTCTATTTTTATAAGGGAAATTAGACCTCAGTGACAGATTGGTATAATGCCACTCTAAACCAATAAACAACAAGGAAAGAAAGTGATCAGAAGCTGTAAGAAGCAAGAAAAGATTCTACCTACAGTCTGAGATGGCACCTTTCCCTGAACACTTGGATTTTAGATTTCTGGCCTCTAGAACTGTGAGAATAAATTTCTATTATTTTAAGGTACTTAACTTGTGGCACTTTTTTATGTCACTCTTATGAAATAATGTATATATCCTTAAATTGTTTCCTTAGATAAATATATAGCCCTAAATGGCATCATAATTATTCTGGGTTATGCTTTGTGGAGATGGTATTAAAAACAGTGAATATTACATATATCTTACATTGTTAAAGAAAATATTGAATGAACTCATTGTTTGTTCTATGAGATTATCTTCTAATTCAGTAAATTTTGAGAAATAATTCATTAGGAACAATCTGAACCAACATTTGGAAAGAAATGTATAGCAAGAAATCATTTTATTTTATATATATATTTGTTTAAAACCCCATGAATTAGTTCAAGATGAAATCTACAAACTGCTATAGTAGAAGCTTAAAACATTTCTTTCTTTATTTTTGTGACCTGAAAAAAATTGCTACCTTTGTAACCTGGAACAGAATCTACTGCAGTTTAAAAATTTTTATTGTTCTTAGGACCTTTAACATAAAGTTTTATATTTTTATATGTGTGTGTGCGTGTACGTGTGTGCGCGAGTGTACATTCCACAGATTTGTACTAGATATTTTTTACGTTTTAATAATTAAGGACTTGAGACAAAGTCCAATTCTAAATGGACCCTTTAGCTTAGTAATTTTCTTGGCAAATAAACAGAAAAGCAATAACATTAAATAACTCTGGTGTGAGCCAAGAAAATGAATGTAGTAAAGATTTCCATTCTCCTGTTCCTGTAGGCTGTAACAAAATCTATTTGAGAGTCTATACCGTAATAGACCTACCATTAGGAATACCAATGATGACTGTGGCAAAAGTGACATTCATGGATTGATGCATTCTGTACAAAAGGATTTGTGAGAAAGGAATGTTAGAAACATTAAGTCATTTTTCTTGTAAAACAATAATAAATGCATTACTGCATTCATGCCCTTGCCAACATTTTTCAGACTTTAGTTTTCAAGATATATATTTTTTCCATACATAAAGTTAAAAAAAAAAACACTTAAAATGCAATTTCTAATCATTGTGCGCCCTCCACAGCATGGAATGAACAATGCTTGATTTTCACTAAACAGCCCCACCAGAGAGAACATTCCCACCCCTAGTTCAGGCTTCAAAACTACTGTTAAATCCAACATACAGAAAATGTTTTCCACCAAGAGTAATCAGAAAGCTGGCCCTGCTTAAGTAACTTAGTTCCACATTGACAATATCATAAGCAAATCAAATTCAACATTACAAATTGGTTTGCACAATTTGCAAATAGATATCTTACCCTAATCTTAATAAATGCTTCCAATACATGAATGAGTAAATATTAATACATTTCCATTTTACCTAGAGTAGAATTTGTCCTTGTTTAAAAATTTTTGTTGGTCTTAGGGCCTTTAATCTAAGTTCTTTTTCATTTTTCCTTTTTTTTTCTTTTTTTGCCAGTGGTATAGAAAAGATCTTTTTCATAATCTGGTAACAAAGGCCTTGATTGGAACATCTATGCATTTATTGTGTTGAAAAAAAGTCCAGCTTCATATGGACCATCCATGTTTAATTGTGGGGGGGGGCAGTAACTGGGGATTGAACTCAGGGTGCTTAACCACGGAACCACATGTTCAGCAATTTTATTTTTATTCAGAGATAAGGTCTCACGAAATTGTTTGAGGCCTCATTAAAATATTGATACTGGCTTTGAATTTGCAATCCTCCTAACTCAGTCTCCAGAGTCCTCAAGTGTGCACCACTGTGCCAAGTTCCATCTTTAATTTTAATGACAATTTAAAACACAAGATTTTATTCCATTTGGTTTGATGTGATAGAATCATAATTTTTATGATAAAAGATAAATAGAGCTGAACATGGTGGCACAAGCCTGTAATCCCAGCAGATCTCCAGGCTGAAGCAGGAGGACCACAAGTTCAAAGCCAGCCTCAGCAAAAGCGAGGATCTAAGCAATTCAATGATACCCTGCCTCTGAATAAAATACAAAATAGTATTGGGGATGTGGCTCACTGATAAAGTGCCCCTTAGTTCAATCTCTGGCACCCTACTCCCCACCAAAAAAAGGATAAATACTGATAAAGAGCTTATGGCAATGAGTTCCTTAACATTACAACATTTTATGTAATCTCTTTTGTAGATAAGCCATCACTATTAAAATGTAACAATCAGTTTTCATCCAAAATGGAAAATAATATTTTACCCTAACTATATCCAATAAACCTACATCCCAATTTCCTGTTATCACATATCAGATCTAGATTTTGAATTTCATATAGTAAATTGTACTAAGCATAATACTGACCAGATACAGACTTTACCTTCACAAGAGTGTTATGAACCTTACTGAGATGCTGAGCAAATTAAAGACCTTCCTCCACCCCCACCACCGAAAAAATGTAAGGATTGTGGTGTGGTTCAGTAGTAGAATTATTGCTGAGCATTTGTGATGCCTGGGGTTTGATGCCCAGCATTGGGGAAAAAAATGAGTTTCATTCCTTCTTTACCTGGTGGCATATGCATATGTGTTTGTATAAAGTTGATGCCTAAAAGAGTGACCTCTTTTTGTCTACTTCATCAAGAAATTGATGGTGATTTTTTCCTATTTCAACAATTTTCCATGTGTTTCTTTCTTTATATCTGAACTTTTAAAATAATGAGCTAAATTTTTCTGGGCTTAATTAGAAAGATGTTGGGCTGTTTTAATAACCCTGTGATGCTTTGTGTCATCTGGAAAATTTCTACTCTTTTGCTTATTTTTTTCATTCATTTTTAATTAATATCAAATATGCCTAATACAATAAAATTGTAATTCTATTTAACCCCATGTCCTTCAGACATCTCTTTCTTTTCATTCACAGTACAATATAGAACTGGTTTCTTGCCTATAGGATATATCTATTTATATAACAACACATTCTTAAAAATCATACTATGTATATTTAATCTACCTTTGTCTCATGAATATAACTCAGAGTGTTTTGTTCCCATTTCACAGATTATTGTCCACTTACTTATCTTTGCAATGGTGGAGCTATACTTGACTTCTTCTCCTTCATCCCCCATAATCAATCAGACACGTGATGTGTGATGTGTCTAAAACTCATCTCAAATACATTTTATTTTTGGCCTCCTGCCATTGGCCTGTTTAGGAATGAGTCATCTCTTTCCTAAGGGTCATCTGTAAACTACTAGTTACAGACACTAGGTAACATATGACTACTTACTAGTCATATGCTACCTACTAGTCTCCCAGTGCATTCTTACTTCTTGCACAAGGTTGATTTCTTGAAGGTAACTTTAAAGTTAACATCTCCTTCTTAAATGAATCTTCACTTAAAGTGTAAAATCTCATGCAGACCTCCTGTTTACTGCCCCAGTTTATCTGTAGCTATCCTTTCCTTTTATCTCCACTTTTACTTTATAATGCCTTCTTAAACCATAATAAAAGCTTTTATATTTCTTAACCTGCAGAGTGCTTTCTGTTCTCTATGATTAGAACATTTCTCTTCTTTTTCATGTTATCTATTAGATTTCCATCTACCTTACAGTCAATTCTTAGTTGAAATCTCAAACTTCTGGCACTATCTTCTATAAGAAATGGAATTATTATGGATTGAACTTGTTTTCCAAAGAAGATATATATTAAAGTCCCAACACCCACTAACTCATAACATGGTCTGATTTGGAAATAGAGTTGTTATAGATGTAGATAGTTAAGATGATGTACTACTGGAGTAGGCTCGGTCTTAATCCAATATGACTGGTGTCCCTGTCAGGGGAGGGGAGACACACACAGGGAGAATACCTGTGGTGATTTTGTCAGAGATCAAACTGCTACAGCTGAAATCAAGGGATTCCTGGGACTATTAGAAGCTGGAAGCAGTGAGGCAGGATCCTCCCCTAGAGCCTGGAGAGGGAGAAGGATTTTTCCAACATCTTATGGCAGACCTAGGAAAATAATATACCTGTTTTAGGTCTTTCGTTAGCACATGCCATTATGTATCTATTTACTAATTTATGGACATTTAGCATATCATAATTTCAGTATAGGAAAGAGTAAGAATTTCTTTTTTATTCACCCAATATACATAGTATGAGTAAAGTATTTGTGCTCTAGGAAATTAAATAAAGGTTCAAATATGACTCTGTAAGATACAAAAATTGTGAATAATTGAAATTAGATGAGTGAAAAAAATGAATGCCTACTGACATTACTAAGACTATGTATGTGTGTAAGGTTGTGAATTTATGTATATAAAATATGCATTTGTGACACTAGGTAACATTCATCACAAATTCTCTAAGTAGAAATCAGTTGTTATTTGACCTCAAAAACTAAATAGACATGAAAACAGTCCCAATATGAGGTCTCCATTTAAAATTACAAAATACCGAGATATTATTGTTTGTAAACTCATTATAATATGATAGATATAGTCTTGTGGAAAAAAGAAGATGAAAATAAGTGAAAACTAACATGCACAACTGATTAGAATGATTAAAATTTTAAAAGACCAAGCTGAACGTGGGCAAGGGAATGGCAAGCTGACTTTTATACAATGCAACTACTCCAGGAACCAATTTGCATTATCTAACACACACAGGTTCTGTAGTCCAGCAGTTCCACAGCATCTAGTATATATCTATGCCTCAGAGACATGCATGCATATTTTTATCAGAAAAAATATGTTCAAGTTACATAGTTTGTAGAAGCCAAATAAACTTATTTGGGACACAGTGTACAACTAAAATCAATTATTAGATAGCCAGGGACTGACAAATGGTAATTTGAGGTAACTAGTTCTTCTTCACCCGATGTTACATCTTTGTGTGTTTCAGCTCAAGTCTATTCACACAATGGCCATTAGATTCTAAAAGGATGAGGGGGAGAGGGAGGTTGGGAAAATCCTCCTAGGCGTGAACTTGGAACTTGGACACTACTACTTTTGCCAAGTTAAAATCACCAAAGTATGTCCCAAGATCAGTCCAGACTTAAATACTTGAAAAATAGACTCCAATTTTTAATGAAAAGATGGACAAAAGTGTGGCAAATTTTGTTATCTTCCACCCCAAATAAGTATAACATCAGCATCACTACATGTATACTCACATTAAGGGCTTTATTATCAGAAGTAAAGACATTACATTTCTGTGCCATATTGTCTATATATTTTGACTTATTTTCCAATTTGTATGTTGCAAAAAGTTGTTAGCACCTTTGCTTCCTTTTAATTAAGATTAAAAATTCCAAAATTCAGCACTCAGGATATAAATACAACATTTTATTGCAAATTACTATTGTTGGAATAATCTCATTTCTATTTAATTTTGCAAAGTCTTACTTCCATGAACTCGTTTTTAGCAATAAAATAATAACACACTTTCTATAAAATGTTGAAATCATACACTTAAAAATCAAAATTATTTTAAAAGCTGAAAAAAACAGACTTTCATACATATCCAAATATCTACAATATGAGGGTTCCTCTCACATTGAGTTTTATTTCCTCTTATTATTTAGGATAGTGTTATAATTTTCCTTCCAAATAAAAATAATAAATAAATTATTTTGCAAAAATTATCAAAGTTGCAAAAAAATAGAATACTACCAATTTTTATATCAATGAAGCACAAATAAATATACAAGGAAAATAAGTAAATACTAATATACATGAAGTAAATGTAGGTCTTATAACTTTTTATATCAACACATGAAAAATAGTATAATATGAATGCTTATTTGCTGTAGTTTATATGATTGTGTAAACTTTAGTATTAACAATTTAAAAATACAATGTACGCTTAATAATAAATTTTATCTGAAGTTTAAAAATAAGTTTTCCTAATCTGGATATGTTGGTGAATTTTTAGGCATATGTGACCTAAGAAAATTGAATCATGAACACAGTAAACCTGAATAGACCAATGCTGGGCAATGAGATTGTATCAGCTATTAAAAGGCTTCCAAAAAAGAAAAGTCCAGGGCCAAGTGGGTTCTCAGCAAAGCTCTACCAGACCTTTAAAGAAGAACTAACACCAACTTTTCTCAAATTATTCCATGAAATACAAAGGGGGGAGAAACTGTCAAATTTATTCTGTGAAGTGGGTATTACATTGATACCAAAACCAGAAAGGACACATTAACCAAAGAAAACTATAAATAACTATGATAAACATACATACAAAAATTCTTAATAAAATAAAATCAAAAATATATTATGAAGATACTCTACCATGATCAAGGAAATTTCATCCCAGGAATATTGGCTCAGCAAATGCAAATTAATAAATGTAATACACCATATAAATAAAATCAAAAACAAAAATTGCATGATCATTTCAATAAATGCATTGAACACCTTTGACAAAATAGAGCAACCATTACATGTTAAAAATGCTTGAGAATCTAGGTATAGAAAAAAAAAACTTACCTCAAGGTCACAAAGGCTATCTATGACAAACTCAAAGCCAATATCATCCTAAATGAAGTAAAACAAAAAGCATTTCTTCCAAAATTAGAAACAAGACAAGGATATCCATCCACACTACTCCTATAAATATGGTTCTTGAAAAAGTAGTGACAAAAATCGATCAAGAGAAGGAAATTGTTCCCATGATGTAGGCTCCCTATTTACCTCTCTTATTGTTTCTCTTGCTGAGAGAAAATTTTTCAGTTTAAGTAAGTCCCATTTGTTGATTCTTGTTATCAACTTTTGTGCTATGGGTGTCCTATTAAGGAATTTGGAGCCTGACCCTACAATATGTAGATCGGAGCCAACTTTTTCTTCTATCAGACGCAGAGTCTCTGATTTGATATCTAGCTCCTTGATCCACTTTGAGTTAACTTTTGTGCATGGCGAGAGGAGGGGATTCAGTTTCATTTTGTTGCATATGGATTTCCAGTTTTCCCAGCACCATTTGTTGAAGATGCTATCCTCCCTCCATTGCATG
>NW_026000057.1:45611364-45621080 GCF_001458135.2 Marmota marmota marmota
TACGCAGCACTAAAAAATGACAAAATCATAGAATTTGCAGGGAAATGGATGGCACTAGAGCAGATTATGCTTAGTGAAGCTAGCCAATCCCTAAAAAACAAATACCAAATGTCTTCTTTGATATAATGAGAGCAACTAAGAACAGAGCAGGGAGGAAGAGCAGGAAGAAAAGATTAACATTAAACAGATACATGAGGTGGGAGGGAAAGGGAGAGAAAAGGGAAATTGCATGGTAATGGAGGGAGACCCTCATTGTTATACAAAATTACATATAAGAGGTTGTGAGGGGAATGGGAAAATAAACAAGGAGAGAAATGAATTACAGTGGATGGGGTAGAGAGAGAAGATCTGAGGGGAGGGAGGGGGGATAGTAGAGGATAGGAAAGGTAGCAGAATACAACAGTTACTAATAGGGCATTATGTAAAAATGTGGATGTGTAAACGATGTGATTCTGCAATCTGTATTTGGGGTAAAATTGGGAGTTCATAACCAACTTGAATCTAATGTATGAAATATGATATGTCAAGAGCTTTATAATGTTTTGAACAACCAATAAAAAAATAAATTTAAAAAAAAGAGAAGGAAATTGAAGGTATACAAATTGAAGGGATACTAAGATGAAAATTATCTCAATTGGCTGATGACATAAGTCTTCCACCAGAATATGAGTAGAGATACTAAACAAATTCAGCAAAATAGAGGGCTATAAGATCAACATATAAAAATCAATAGCTTTCCTGTAATCCAATAATGAACTACAATGAAAAATATAGAACACTGAAGAAATAAGTTGAAAAAACCTACAAATATGAAAAGACCATCCATGTTCTTGGATAGACAGAATTAATATTGTTAAAATGGCCACATTACCAAAAACATTATACAGATTTATGCAATCCGTAGCAAAAAAAAAAAATGAAGTTTTTCAGAGAACTAGAAAAATAATCCTGAAATTCTTATGGAAGAATAAAAGTCCCAGAATAGACAAAGCAATTCTTAGTAATGAGAATGATACTGGGGGCATCACAATATCTGATCTGAAATTATACTACAGATTTGTAGTAACAAAAGGAGCATGGTAATTGGCATCAAAACAGACACTAATATAAAAGGAATAGAAGAGAAGGCACAGAGACAAACTCACATACTTACAGTCATCTGATACTTGACCAAAATGCCAAAAACATATGTTGGAGAAAATATAGCTTTTTAACAAATGGAGTTGAGAAAACTGAATATGCATATATTAAAGAATGACACTAGATCTCTATCTTGTACCCTTCACAAAAGTCAAATAAAAGTGGATCAAATAACTGGGAGTTAGAACAGAAAATCTTTAACTATTAGAAATAATATTGTCTCAACACTCCAACATTTTGGCTCAGACACTGACTTCCTTAGCAAGAACTCTGAAACTAGAGAAATAAAACCAAGAATAAATAAGTGTGACAACATCAAATTAAAGAGCTTCTGAGGTCTCTAAAATACCAACTGAAGGAATGCCCAAACTTTTCAATAAAATAGTATCTGAAAATTTCTCAAACTTTAAGAATGAAATGAAAATTTGAATACAGGGGCATACAAGAACTACACATATATAAATTACAACAGATCCACTCAGAGGCACATTATTATGAATATGTCCAATATACAGAATAAAGATAGAACTTTAAAAGCTGCTAGTGAAAAAACACTGGTAACATTTAGAGGTATACCAATCTAGATTTCAACTGATTTCCCAACCCACACTTTAATGCTAGGAGGTCTGGAATAATATACCAAGCTCTGAAAGAAAATATGTGCCAGACAAGAATACTATATCCACCAAAATAAATCTTCAGAACTGATGATGAAATAAAAAAAAAATCCATAAGAAAGAAGCTAAAGAAATTCACAGCTAGAAAACCTGCACAATAAAATATACTCAATAAAATAGTTCATTCAGGGAAAAAAAAACAGCATAGAGAGAAACTATGATAGAAGAATGATACATCAAAGGAGAATCTACTACAATTTAAAAACTATAATTAAATCAAAATTACAGGGAATAAAAATAATCTCTCTAAAACATTGATGGTAAGTGGTCTAAACTTTTCAGTCAAAAGACGTAAGATGGCAGATTGGCTTAAAAAACAAGATCCAACAATACACTGTCTTCAAGAGATTTACCTCATAGGCAAGGACTTTCACAGACTGAAGGTAAAAGAATAGGAAAAAAACATATCACTCACATGACTCACATGGCTCTTATAAACAAGCACAGGTTTCAATTTTCATGTCAGATACAGTGGACTTCAAATAAAATTTAATCAGAAGTGACAAAAAGGGTCATTTGATACTGATTAAGGGAATTATACAATAATAAGAAATAACAATTGTAAATATTTATGCCCCAAGCAACAGAGCATCTATGTACATCAAATAACCCCTTCTCAATATCAAGAATCAAATCAACCACAAAATGATAATGCTGGGTAACTGTATCACACCTCTCTCATCACTGGATAAAGAAGCTATAGAACTAAAAAACATAACTAATTATTTAGATTTAACATAAATATTTCATCTAACAATGACTGAATATACTTTCTTTTCAGTAGCACATGGAACATTTTCTATAATAGACCATACTTTAGGCCACAAAGCAAATCTTAGCAAATACAACAAATAGAGATAATGCCTTACATTGTCTCAGATCATAATGGAATAAAATTAGAGTAGAATGAAACAGACATTATTCTTACTGTGTGTGAATGCATGACCAATGTGATTCTGCAACCTGAATACTCAGAAAAATGAGATTTTATATCCCATCTGATTCAAATGTATGATATATCAAGGTTATTGTACTATCATGTGTAACTAATTAAAACAAATAAAAAAGAAATCAATGATAAGATTAAAAATAAGCAGAAACCACTCTAACGCCTGGAGACTAAATTATACACTTTTGAATGATGAATGGATAACTGAAGGAAACAGGGGAGAAATAAAGAAAAATACTTAGAGGTAAATAAGAATAATGCTACAACATAATAAAATCTCTGAGACACTATGAAGGCAATTGTAAGTGAAAAGTTCACATTTTTTAGCTCATATATAATATAATGGAAAGATATGAAATTAATAATCTAATATTACATCTCAATGTCCTAGAAAAAGAAGAAAAAAACAACATCAAAATCAATAAAAGATGAGAAATAATTAAACCTGAGCTGAAATCAAAGAAATTGAAATTTAAAAAAGCATACAAAGGACCAATAAAAGTAAAGTTAGTTTTTTTGAAAGAATAAACAAAATTGATAAACATTTAGCCAAGCTAATTTAAAAGAGGAAAAATTTCAAGTTATTAAAATCTGTGCCAAAGTAAGAAATATAATAATTAACACTACTAAAGTACAGAGGATTATCAGAAAATATTTTGAAAATTTATACTCCAATGAGTTAGAAAATATTGAAGAAGCAACAAATTCCTAGAGACATATGACCTACCAAAGGAAAACAAGGATGATATAGAAATTTCAAACAGATAAATTTCAAGTAATCAAGAGAAGAAACCATCAAAAGACTATCAACAAAGAAAAGTAAGTACCAGATAGATTCTCAGCCAAGGTCTGCCAGACCATTAAAGAACTAATACCAATCCTCATCAAATTATTAAACAGAATAGAAAAGAAGGGAAATCTTTCAAACTCATTCTATGAGACCAGTTTCACTCTGATACCAAAATCATATAGACACATCAAGGAAAGAAAATTTCAGACCAATATCTTTGATAAATATAAAAGCAAATATTCTTAAAAATACTGTCAAATTGCATACAAAAATACATTTAAAAGATAGTGCACCATGATGAAGTGGGGTTCATCCCAGGAATGTAAATTTGGTTCAACATACAGAAATCATTAAATGTAATTCACCATATAATTTTTTTTTAAGATAAGAATTACATCATATCTCAATAGATGCAGAAAATGCATTTGACAAAATGTAGCATCCATCCATTCATGTTTAAAACACTTGAAAAAAATAGGTATTGAAGAAACATACCTCAGCAATGTAAAAGCTATACATATGACAAACCCAAGGACAACATCATTCTGAATGGAGAAAAAACTAAAAGAATTCCCTCTAAAAATATGAACTAGACAGGGAAGCCCACTTTCACCATTTCTATTCAACATAGTCCTTGAAACTCTAACCCAAGCAATTAGGCAAGAGAAGGAAATTGAAGGGATATAAATAGTAAAAGAAGAATTCTGTTTGCCAATGACATGATCCTATATTTAGAAGATCCAAAAACTCCACCAGAAAAGTTTTAGAATTCATAAATGAATTCAACAAAGTAGCAGGACACAAAATCAATACCATAAATCAATTATGTTTCTAAACTCCAATGATGAATATGATGAAAGAAAAAATTAAAGAGCTACCCACAATAGTCTCAAAAATAGAAAAATACTTGGATATCAATCTAACAAAAAAAGTGAAGATCTCTATGATGAAAACTATAGAACACTAAAGAAAGAAGTTGAAGAAGACTTTAGAAGATGGAAAGACCTCCCATGATCTTGAATAGGGAGAATTAATATTGTCAAAATGGCAATATTACCAAAATGCTATATAGGTTCAATGCAATCCTCATCAAGTTTCCAAAGACATTCTTCATAGAAATAGAAAAAACAGTTCTGCAATTCTTTTAGAAAAATAAGAGCCCCACAATAACCAAAGCAATACTTATCAAGGAAAGTGAACCAGACTTTAAAATATACTACAGAGCTTTGGTAACAAAAACAGCGTGGAACTAACACCAAAAGAGGCATGAAGGCCAATGAAACAGAATAAAATAGAAGACAGAACCAAACTCACATAGATACAGTTATCTCATAGTAGACAAAGGTGCCAAAATTACACATTGGAGGAAAGATAGCCTTTTTATCACATGGTGGTAGAAAAAAATGGAAATGTAATATGATGAAATCTAATCCCTATCTCTCACCCTGCACAAAACTTAACTCAAAGTGGACTAACAACGTATGCATTAGACCAGAAAACTGCACTTGCTAAAAGAAAATGTTGGCCCAACACTTCAAAATGTTGGCTCAGGAATTCACTTCCTTAACCAGACCCCTAAGGTCCAAAAAGTAAAATAAAAATAATAAAATGGATGGCATCAAATTTAAAAGCTTCTTTACAGCAAAGGAAATAATCAAGAGTGTGATGAGGAGCCTACACAATGGGAAAAAATCTTCACTATCTACACTATCTTCACTATTTACACCTTAATATCCAGGATTCCCAAAGAACTCAAATAACTTAACACCATTAAAATAAATAACCTAGTCAACAAATGAGCAAAGGAACTGAACACACTTCTCAAAAGAAGAAATAGAAATGGTCAACAAAAATATAAATAAATGTTCAACATCTCTAGCAACTAGAGAAATGCCAATTAAGACTACCCTAAGATTCCATCCCATTCCAATTAGATTGGCAATTTATCAAGAATACAAGTAACAGTACATGTTGTTGAATATGTGGGGAAAAGGGTACATACATTGTTGCTGAGATTGCCAATTGGTGCAACCACTCTGGAAAGCAGTATAAAGATTTCTCAAAAAATAAGGGAGCTGGGCATGTGGCTCAAGCGGTAACACGCTTGCCTGGCATGCGCGGGGCACTGGGTTCCATCCTCAGCACCACATAAAAAATAAAATAAAATAAAGATGTTGTGCCCACCAAAAACTAAAAATATAAATATTAAAAAATTCTCTCAGTCACGCCATATCAATGTTTATAGCAGCAATATTCACAATAGTTAAGGAATGGAGCTAATCTAGGTGCCCTTCAACAGATGAATGGGTAAAGAAAATGTGGTTTATATATACAATGGAGTATTACTCAGCCATAGAGAAAGAATTTATGGCATTTGCTGATAAACGAATCTGGAGACTATCATGCTAAGTGAAATAAATCAAACCCAAGAAACCAAAGGTCAAATGTTTTCTCTGATATGTGGAAGCTAATACACAATAAGGGACAATAAGAGGTTGAGGGGAGAATAGAAGTTCAGTGTAGTAGACAAAGGTAATAACAAAGAGAAGGGATGGGAATGGGAGAATGGAAGACAGTGAAGAGAATCTAAGGAGGTAACTTTCCTGTGTGTGTGTGTGTGTGTGTGTGTGTGTGTGTATATATATATATATATATATATATATATATATATATATACACACCACAGTGAATTTCACCATCATGTATATCCATAAGAAGTTGATTTAAAAAAATAACTAAGGGCAAAGGTCATAAAAATCAATAGAAGGAAGAGAGTAGGCAGTGGAGATAGGAAAGGGGGAGCAGAGGCACCAGGTTCTGAGTTAGAACAAGATATATTCCATGCTTGTATAATTATATCAAACTGTTTTCTACTGCCATGTTTAACTAAAAGAACCAATTAAATAAAAATTTCTGAACAATAAAAGAAACAAGAATATGAGGAGAATGCCTATATATTGGGAGAATATAGTTGCTAGCTACTCCTCTTACAGGAGATTAATCTCCAGAATATATAAATAACCCAAAGACTCACCACCAAAAATATCATTAAATGGGAAAATAAGCTAAAAATATTATGGCATTTTCCTATCAAAGGATGGAACAGGAGAACATCATGTTATGAAATAAACCAGACTCAAAAAGGACAATGGTTGAAATTTTTTCCTCTCATACGGAAACCTAGAGCAAAATAAGGGAGAAAAAGAAGGTGGATATCATTAAAATAGAAAGCAGATCAGTGGGGTAGATGAATGGTATTGAAGGAGAGGGAGGAGAGATGAAAAAATAGAGGAATTTTAAAATGAAATTGACCAAATCATATTATGTACTTATATAAATACACCACAGTGATTTGTCTTTTATGTATTTCTATAAAGCACCAATTAAAAATACACAATAAATAAATAGAAGGAAGAAAAGCAGGACAGGTTGATGGAGGAAGAGAAGGAAACAAGAAATACTGGTAACTTAAATGGAGCAAATTATACTCCATGAATGTATGATTACTTCAAAATGAACCCACTATCATGTGTAAGTAACTACAATGAACTACTAAAAACATTTAAAATATATATACCTATATATTTGTATATTCTTATAATTTGTTTTTCATTAACAGCAGTCCAATGCAGGTTACTTACATCTTCATTAGACTTTTTGGCAGCTATTATATCTGTGCTATATGCAACGATTTTCACTTCCTTACGGATGTAAATTACTGGATACAAAATTTATTTTGGGGTATTCTACTGTGTTTCCAAACTCTTGTAAATAATGGAAAAGCGAGCAACTGTCATTATTTTCAACTGAATCACTGTTAGAGTAGTTCAAATTTTATAAATTTGAAGCCTATTTTGATAATATATGCCAGCTGGCTTTGGATATAATTTCTGCAGTTTATTTCAAATAAATTTGGGTAATACTCAAAGCTACTTTGTAGGCTAATCTCATCATTCTATTAAAACTTTTAACTTCTGACATATTTTGTCAGATTGTTTTCATGATCATTTAAAATTTATTATTTGAACTTTTAAAAATAACCCATGTATTGGTTCATCACTAATGCTTAAAGGAAAATATGCAGTCTTATTACATTCAAAATGTGATACTAATGAGGCACACTGAATGTGTTCTTCATCTGAGAGTAAATGTAGAGTTCACTAACCACCCACATCATTAAGTTTGATATGCCATCAACACGGAAAAGAGAATGTTGGATATAAAGTAAAATGTGAAGTGAAAAATGTCATATAAAGTCAGTCTCATCATTAAGACTATTTTTTATTGTGCTTATCTTTTGCAATAAAGGGCTGTGCACAAAGTTAAATTCTCAATAATATTTAATTGAATATGTTGATTATAGTATTTGTGTACATAACATCAACTAATTAAAATAAAAATTATTTAGTATACTTCCTAACATAAATAAAACAAAAAGTGTTCTTAAAAAGTATGAAAACTGGATTTACTATGCACTTTGAAAACTAAAATCTAATTTAACGTCATTTAGTGATTGAAATAAGCTACACAGCACATACTTCTTAAATACAAAAATCATGAAGAAACAAATAAGATATGGCTGTAAAACAGGGCTACTTTTAGTCTTCTGTTTCTTCAAATGCCTTGGTAGTTATTCCAGAGGGGAAAACCAATAAAGAGAAGGTTAGATAATTCCAAAAATAATCCTTACGAACTGTTTAGGAACCCAGTATTTTAAAATATGGCATTTTATTATGCATGTTTTCTCAATTATTGCTCTGATTTTTTTTTTCCATTTTACAGGAAAAGGAATAAGCTCAACAGATAAAAGATCTTAATCAAAAAGGGTGACAAGCAATAAGGTGTCATGTTTAGTAGATCATCATGATAAAGATTCTAATACTAAAATTTCTAATACAAAACAACTTGATTATAAAAGCATAAGTGGCATGTGTGTATAATTTTTTAAGATATTTTATATAACATTAAATTATCATTTATCATATTTAATTCTCAGAAATCAACTATTTTGTCCTTTTTAAAATAAAAAAATCTTTAGGAGAAATGATTTTCTCATTTATAGTGCTAAAACTAGTCTTTTTTCTAGTTGTTTTTCTCTAAATCTGCTATTAATTGCAATTTCTAATTGTAACAGTTTACTAACCAATGAAGTTCAACACAATGTAAATTCTATTTAATATCAGACTCTTTACATAACTTTTTTAAAAGTACATATGTAAAATAATACACAGGAGATGGCCCGAGGTATGATATTAGCAAGCCTCTAGTAAATAAAGAACATCTAGGTCTTATTCTCCACACAAAAGACAATGAAAGACACCTAGCACAGAGAATTTTAATATATTAAAATATTAGTTATAGTTTTCCTGAATCACTGGGTGATTATCTTTATTTTAATGTAAGACAGGCACACTAATCCTTCAATTGGCCTCCCTCTGGGAACACTGCCAAGAGCTCTGAATATCAGTTGCATCTCTAAGAGACAATGTGGTGGAAACCATGTTAACCTTATTCTCACCCTCACATATTCATCTCATTTATAGGTTTGTATCTTTGTGTAATTGCTTGAAGAGTAATACAAAGGAAAGAAGCCTTGAGGAGAAGGAAAAATCATTGTTACCATTAGCTTTAAATATTGGAACAGACTGTATCCTAATGCTATGACTTAAAATTTAAAGGATGTAGTGAAACTGGTGTTTGGTTAATACTCAAAAACCTAACTAAATGCATTTTTTTAAAATAACTGAAAATAAATGGAATAGTCATCCAATTAAAAATTAGATAGGGAATAAGAACCATTAAGTGGAAGTCAGATAATAAATATAAATGAATAAAATAACAAAATAGGAAATGAAGGGGGGGGAGAGAGAGAGAGAGAGAGAGAGAGAGAGAGAGAAAGAAAGAGAGAGAGATATCCATAACACTTGGGTTCTTGGTAAGCATATATATACTGTCTTTGTAGTTGTCTAAAAATCTGAAGCACTAAAAATGGTTGAATATCTTAGTTATAATTTAGAAATAAATAGTATATATGATTACATAATCATATATATATCAGACATACATCATTTTTTAAAAAGAGAAAAATATTGTTCTTATAAATATATATTGTTCATATATATATATATATATATATATATATATATATATATATATATAT
>NW_026000057.1:45622958-45640406 GCF_001458135.2 Marmota marmota marmota
ATAAATTAATATATATATATATATATGAAGGAAAGAATCAGATATAAGAGGAAACCAAAAACTCAAACGTGCAATACAGGACAGACAACATTGACAAGGAAAATGAAACACGTCCATATTCTGAAACCATACACTAATACTTTTGCAAGGCAAAAGAATAATAAACATCAAGACATGCTCCAGTGAACTCATTGTACTTCACATAAAAAAGGTGGAAGCTGGCATTCAAGTCACATAATCACATAACCCATAAAGAACGAAATCAATTTTCCTGAATTTATCCATATTGCAATCTTTTATATTTTAAAAAAAGAACAACGTGAAGCATTAAAGTATGGAAAAGGTAAAAGAGAATTTTATAAGGAAACTGTCATTTAAATATAAAGGCAAAGAGTCAAAATACCTCAAAATGTATTTTTAAAATCGAGAAACCAAATTTCTAACATTTTTCTTGGAGGATTTTTAGAGTTTTGTTACTGTCTGTCTCCTGTTGTTTTCTTGAATGGTAAGGATATTTATCATTTTGAGTCAGCACACAGGGTAGATTTTAAAATGTTTCTCTTCTGTCACTTTCTTTGTATCAGTTTTGTCCTTTGATAATAGCTAAGGTATCTCAAAGTATTATATCAAGATGAGACAATGTTGAGATTTCCATTTCTGGACCATAAAATGGAAAATATTTTCCTAGAGGCCCTAGATCACACAATCCCTCATTTCTCTTTGCTCAGAAGTATGTGATATCTATTCCCATAAAATATCAATAGCCAGAAATTTAATTTCAAACAGTTAAGAAAACAAAAAAAATAAAAATTTAAAATATATAAAGAAGATACAATAAAAATCTATTTATTTCTCTAGAGCTATACTAAAACAACAACAAAAAATAAGTTAGCCAGTTTTAATATAAGAACACTCATATGAAATCCCCTAAGATATAAATATAGATATCTTATTGAGACTAAAATAAGCCTAATCTCAATTATAAATATGAAATAATTCTATATAAGAACAGATATCCTATCATTAAGGATCTATAAAACAATAATAAAATTGATCAAACATTAATTTTAAAACTTAAAAGCAATCCTTGATGTACTCAAGATATAAATGCATGGCCTAGATACCAAAATAGAATCTAAGGTTTACTTTTAAAACTTTGTTAAGTCATAAATAAAAAATAAATAAAATCTATTTTCTTTTTTTACTATTACTGAACAATTTCTATTTAAAGGCACAGAGAACACAATGACAACTAGACAGAGAGTGTCCAACTTCTTCATGAGTGTTGCATTTGGATACAATAGACCCCAGATGAGAAAGGGGATCACAGAGCATAGTACTTTACAGACAAGGTGGTAATATAAAGCTTTTTCAAGAAAGGGACTTGGGACTTATGAACCTTCTATAAAATGTGAGTGTAACCGATGTGATTCTGCAATCTGTATTTGGGGTAAAATTGGGAGTTCATAACCAACTTGAATCTAATGTATGAAATATGATATGTCAAGAGCTTTGTAATGTTTTGAACAACCAATAAAAAAATGTGAGTGAGTCAAGTAAATACTAAGGAAAAAACATTCAGACAAAGGAATCATAAGTATAAATCCATCAAATGGTTATGGAATTGGTAAGTTTGAGGAACAAAAAATGACATTGTGGCAGATACAAAGTAGAAAAGATATGCATGCACAGGCATAGGAATATACACATATAACTCATTATATAAAATTTACAATTACATTTATAATTGTTACACATGTGGAATATTATTGTGCAAATAATTTTATTATGAAAATGTTCTGTCAGACACAAAAGTACAGAATAGTATACTAAACCCATGTGTACTTAATATATACCTTCAATAATTTATTTTATGTAAAACTTGAGTCATATAATTCCAACTGCTGCTTTTTGAGAGGGAGTGAAGCAATAACTTCATGGTTATGATTTGCAGTTCTTGTTATATTATTATTTTTTTAATTTTGTTCTAATTGTAGATGGACACAATATTTTTTTTTTATTGTTATGTGGTGCTGAGGACCAAACCTAGGGCCTCACTCATGTGAGGCAAGAGCTCTACCACTGAAATTCAACCCCAGCCCAGTTATATTATCTTTTGTAACAAAAGGAATATGTGTAACATATTTTGTAACAAAAGTATTTATCCACTTTATGTGACAGTTTGATTGGCAAGAGAGATTATATTGAATCAATCTAGTCTCTCCATTTTAACATTTCCAATTGGGATGTAATTTTTTTGAAATAAAAAATTGTATTGCCTTGTGAACTAGACTGAGATAAAAATAGATAAACTAAGATGACAGTAAGAATTTAAATGATTGATTGAGTGGTTATGCATTTATTATAATGTGTAGCATGGGGAAAGATACACTTTGGGATGAATTCATACATCATTCATTAATATGGTTCATTGTGGGTGCCTGTTCACATTTTAACTGTTATACAACTCTGAAGTTTCAAAGGAATGTTCAAAAAATTATATAAAAATTGGGGAGTCATCAGATTAGAGACAGGTAATCACACAAGTCACTGAAGTACAAACCTAGAAGGGAGTACTTAAAAAAAAAGAAAAATAGAAAAATAGCCAATCAAATTCACCGATTATAACAGGAAAACTAGAAACATAATATATAAAATATTTAGTCATTGAAATGAAATCCAGGACAGTATGATGCATTAGGAATCAGGAAAGAAAGTGAAAAAAGAGGAAGTGATCAGCTGAACCAAACACTGAGATCATGTCAGATTAAGAACAAGAAGGAAAATTTTAATTTAGCATTTGAGATTGACAATAGAAATTTTCACTAGAGTGTGGGAAATAATGTTGGTTTTTTTCCAAAACATTGGACAGAAAGAAGTAGTAAGTTGCAAATATAGGCAACAATACTGAAATTTCTTTAATGGAAATTTAAAAACTAAATCAGTACTTGGAGATACATTCTTCTTTTATCAAGAGAGTTATTTCTAATTTATTTATTTTTAAGATGGAATTTATTTTACTCTGTTTATACACTAACCAGAAGAGGACAGGAAATAGAAGAATATAAATAGCCTAAAAAAGCAAACAGCAGAAAACAAAAGACTGTTGGGTGAGAGTTTATTCCTCTGGTCAATAAACAGAA
This sequence comes from Marmota marmota marmota, assembly GCF_001458135.2. Taxonomy (NCBI): domain Eukaryota; kingdom Metazoa; phylum Chordata; class Mammalia; order Rodentia; family Sciuridae; genus Marmota; species Marmota marmota. The sequence goes on from NW_026000057.1 coordinate 45,626,102, forward strand.
AATGGACCATAGACAGGTATTAGAAGTACTCAACATTTTAAGAGAGGCAGGGAGGAAAGTACATTTTTATGCTTAAGGAATATGGGATATCTCTTCATATTTTCTTCATTTTCTTTTTCTTTTTTTTTTCAACAACCCTTTATCTCTATTGTTTTTTGTTTTTTTTTTAATTTTTTATTGTTGGTTGTTCAAAACATTACATAGTTCTTGATATATCTTATTTCACACTTTGATTCAAGTGGGTTATGAACTCCCATTTTTATCCCATATACAGATTGCAGAATCACATCAGTTACACATCCATTGATTTACATATTGCCATACTAGTGTCTGTTGTGTTCTGCTGCCTTTCCTATCCTCTACTATCCCCCATCCCCTCCCCTCCCCTCTTCTCTCTCTACCCTCTCTACTGTCATTCATTTCTCCCCCTTGTATTATTTTTCCCTTTCCCCTCNCTGACTTTAGCCATTTGACATTGGTGAATGCTGCCCCTGTGGTACGCCCTAGGTTTCTAAGACATTACTTTCTTGCTTTTCCACTTTTCTTTTTTCTGTCTCTTCTTTCTCAGTTTCCTTTGCAAAAGTTCTGTCTGCTATTTTTCTTTTATTTACCTTTCCCAAGAGAAAATAATTCACAAACACTACATTAAGTACTCTATAATGTTTTAAGGGTAAAGGGAAGAGGATAAAGTATCCCAGGAACTGGTACCAAAAAGAAACAACTATAATGCCTAGGAATGGAGAGAAATCTACAGAATTCATGTAACCAGAGTCTATAATCCTAGGCATTCTACATGGGAACTGAAGCTATGTGAAAAGGAGTGCCAATCAGAATCTGGGACCATATATAATATAATATATCTTCTGAAAAAAAGGTAAAATGGTAGAAATATCCTTTCCATTTTCCAGTCTCTTTCTAGTGTCATCCTTTGGTAAAAATATAGCAGAGCCAGTGAGCAAGATCATCTGTTCACACAGTGACGCGGCACACGGGGGCAATGCACTCCCCTCGCCACCATCTTTTCCCCACTTTTTCTTCATTTTCTCATAATAAATATAATTATTGGTTGAGAATGGGAAGTGGAGAAATTAAGTCATCATTTTGGAATATAGAAAAATGAATTGACCAATGAGACATATCAGGAATAACCCAAAATACTTACCGTCTATCAAGTTTGCTATGTTTTTAGAGTAATACCATGAAAAGAGATTTGGTGACTTGAATGCAACCATATTCAGTTGCAAATTGGCAGCTATGGAAAATGAACACATAAAACAATAAATAAAATAAAGGTTAAAAAAATCAATATATCAACTTATTTAAGAAATAAAACATTTCATAGATATTTGAAGTGTTCTGTTCATGAATAATCTTACTATGAAGTACCTATACACCTAGACTTAATCCTAGATTTAATGATTATCCTGACTTTTATGATTGTGGCTTCTGAATATGTCTTTGTATATTTACTAAATATGAGTTTCTCAATATTTAGCCCTTTTACAAGAACATGATATAATATTCCTTGCATTTGTCTTCAACTACTTGATTTCAAGCTCAACAGTGAGCAAATTTTTATTTTCTTTACTTTATTTAGCAATCCTAAATTTGACATATTCAAGGAATTCTTTTCTTTCTTCTTTTCCATTTGTTTATTTATTTGTTTGTTTTCTTTTTCCTGTACTGGGATTGAACCCAGGGCCCTATGCATGCTAGGCCAGTATGCTACTGTTGAGCTATATCACCTGCCCCAGGAATCATTTTCTATTTCATTCAGTCTACCATTTGACCATGATTATATTGCCTATAAAAGCATTAATTTTTATGCTTTTACAGCAATTCCTGATCTGAATAATATTTCTTCTTCAGGAGATTTTGATATTCATTGGTTATAACTTTTTGTGGCTTTGAGTACATATAGCATAGGTTCTTAACTCTCACAAACTTATGGTATTCTTTGAATTGTAATATTTATGTATATTTATGCACAGAATGTGTGCTTGTACATGTATTCACAATAAATATTCTTACTTTAATTCTTGTTCTCCTCTACAATTTGGATCTTAAATTTGATGTAACTGACTAGATCTACCTTCATAAGTATAATGGTAAAAAAGATGTGGTAGATCATATAGAACTTATGATTTTGAAGGATTAAAACACCAGTAGCTTGGTTACTAAGACAAGAGAGCCAGGTGCAATGGTACATAACTGTAATCCCAGCAACTCAGGAGAATGAGATGGGAGGATTGCAAATTCCAGGATAACCTCTTCAATTTAGCAACAACACTGTGTCTCAAAAAAATAAATAAAAATAAGGATGGGGGTGTAGCTCTGTGGTAAAATGCATCTGGGTTCAATACCCAGTTTGAAAAAAAAAAGAGTAGCACATGATGAAGCTTATTAATGAAAAAAGAAAATAGAGAAGCTGCTGCTGAATTTACATCAGTTTTAGGGATAAGGAATGAAAGTTTTGCTATTATTGTTTGTTTTCTTTTTCCTCAATCACCTTCTTCTTTTTAACACCTAGAGTGAGAGCTGTTTGGCTTTCAAAAGCTAACACCAAAGCCCATTCCCTTGAAGTCAAAAACGTCAATGTTAATTTTTATTTTATTCATATAGAGCTCCTTTAACACTAAGTCACTAACAGTTTGATGAAAGGGACTGTAATCATTCATTAGTTCACTCATTCATTTTTTTCTTTCACCAATCAAATACTTATTGAGCTTAGGCTTAAAACAGAATAAAGATTGCTTGCCTCATAAAACTTGTATTCTAGCATAAGAAATAGAATAATATGATAAAAAAGTCAATTGTGCAGTAACTTAGGAGCTAATAGTGTACATTGTTGCCGTGCTTCTCCTGCTAAGAAAATAAAATATTAATTTATCTCATAAAGACATTTTTTTACATTGTTGTCAATGTTCCTTTTAAATAGGTGTTTGCAATCAAGTGTGAAGCCTTTCTCTTTAAAATTTCCAAAGTATATTTGATATAGATCCTCACATTTTCCAAGACATTGTGCATAACCCTGCCATTTCCTCATATCCGCTACTGAACTCTATGTAAACAAAACTGAAAAAAAAAAACTTTGAGAAAATGCTCACGTACCTTTTATTGATCAACTAGAAATAAAGCATATTTAAATTTCATTTTAAGATAACAAAAATATTTTCTATATGTGCAAGTGAACACACTGTATCCTACTTGTATTTGACCTCACATTGTGAAAAAAGGTCGAACCCTTTATGAAAAACTTGCTATCATATGATTTAGAACTGGAAAGCCAGATAACAACCAGAAATAGGGAAATGAGATGGGAGATGGAAAGAAGGAAAGCAGGAGAGAAGAAGAAGCATTTACTTCTTCTTTTTCTTCTTTTTTTAAATATCATACTGAGATTGAACCCAGTGTATCACACATGCTAGACAGGTGCTCTACCACAAAGCTACATTTCCATCCCTTTTATTTTGACATTTTTTTTTTTAGTTGTAGATGGAAACGATATCTTGTTTTATCTATTTTTTTATGTGGTGTTGAGGATCGAACCCAGTGCCTCACACACATGAGGCAAGCTCTCATCCACTGCCCTTCCCAGCCCTTTTTGAGTCTTATTTTGAGACAGGTCTTGGTAAATTGTCTAGACTGGGCTCTAACTTTCATTCCTCCTGCCTCAGTCTGTGTGCCTCAGTCTGCCTCAAGTGTGCTGGTGCACAGGGATTACAAGCATGCACCAGCACACCTAACTAAGTATTTGCTTCTTTAAAATGTGGATCCATTGAATGTTCATCTGCTGCTTCACAACAACAATAAGGTGAGCCAACAAAAAAAAAATCACGTTTGAGGTCCAGAAAATGACTGCTATTTCACTTTTGCCCTGCAAATCTCAAGCAGGAGCATATTCTAAAACACCTGATATGGCACACGAGTGGCTGCTTGATGGGGGGAGGGGGAACCCTTCTAGATTGCTTGATGAAAAGAAAAAAAAGAATCTTAAAGACCTCAAAAACTTCTGGCATCACCATCAGACATATATGCAGCTTTGATTTGAATGCTGTACAACAAATCAGCATGACTCAGTTCTAGAGCTACACTTCCCACTGGAGATGGTGAGAGCTGCCACCAGAATCCATCTTTAAATGGGCATGGATGTGCACACAGTGTATGTCTCATATTTTCTTTTTTTAATATCCTATTATCAACAACCACAAGATCCAATATACTCCAATAATTTCTATCATTTCTTTTTTTCTCACTGGAATAGTGGTTTTCCAACTCCAAAATCAGACTGGAAACAGGAATGTCTGTGTCAGAGTCCCACTGGAAGCTCTGGAAAACAACAAGAGGAAAGGCTGAACGTGAGATAATAGATTCAGAACTAAAGTTCCAGAAGATTCCCAAGTGTAGGGACCACAGTCTGGTAGTTTGAAAGGTTCAGACATTTAGTGAGGAATATCCCCCTGGGACTCTCAAATCCATATGTCCTGCTCAGGAAGGGGCAGAGTGAAAGAGAAATGTGACAAAGCCAGGGGAACTGACATTCACCTTTCACACTCATAGTAATTCATAGTACAGGATTTTCAGAAATGCCTACTGTGGAACATCTACAGCAGCAGAAGAGTTTAATAGTTCCACCCATGGCAAGACACTGGTCACTACCCATAGCATAGTTAGCCTTGGAGACTCCAACACATTCTGAAGCCCTTTAGCAACACGGAACAGTAAACTGCAGCTGTGAAAAAATTAGCACAGGCAGAGCTAATAGAGTAAATTGGCCAGCTGTTTGCCTAGGAAAAATGAGCACATGAGGACACCCAATGCAATGTACCTGCTGAGATTCACCAGGTCTTGCAGATGCACATTCTCTAACTCCCTCCAGGAGAAGGGCAGGGAACCCTCCTTAGCAGACTAGATTCAACTGGGCACATCTCTCAGACCCAGCAGAACCACCCTGCAAATGGAGGAGAATGTTATTTGCAGTAAGTCCCTTCAGTCATTTCGCTCAGAACACAAAGCTTGTGGCGACAAGTGCATGGAATACTGCATACATGGCATACATTAAGGACATCTGAGTGGCAAACCACTTATCTCCTAGGCACAGCCCTGGGCATGAGGCTGCCTTTTGCAATCCCTGCGCTTGCTCCATGGCCCACTCCTCAATTGGTCGCTGTCAAGGACACTTGGCTAGAAATTTTATTGGTGGCTGCCTGTAATCTGCTTAGCTACTGCCTGAGTATAAATATGGTGACTGCGCAATAAAATCATACCTGCTTCCTGCTTGGTCTCTGGAGGTCTTGATTAGCGACTCCCCAGCCACACTCTCCTCTACTCTGTTCTGTGGACCTCCTCGCTGGATGAGAAAGAAAGCCCACGCAAGCTTCTCTTCCAGCCTAGGAAACAAGGTTGAAAAAACTCCAGAGATTTCATCAAACTATCCTAACAGCTTTTAAGTAGCCAGGAATGCCACAAAAATCCCATAGCCACATGAATTTACTCCAGAGGCTGACATGGAGAAGTACAAGAACTTAAAAGTAAGGAAGTCTTTGAAGCAAAACTCTGACCTAGAATATTCTGATAATAAAACATGCAATGGAGTGGACCTGTACAATTTGCCATCACACTCAGAGTAACTATGAGGTTACATTTCAGAGACTTGACTATCTACTAAAAATTTGAATCTCAGGCGTAATTCAAAACAGGAAAGCTCATTGAGAACTCCCTCGTAGAAATGTCAGCAAGGAATGATTTTTTTTTTTTTTACTTCTTAATGTTAGCCTTTTTTATTCTAGAGGTATAACATTATATACATATTATATTCAACAGGTATAACATTAAATAACCTCTTTTTTCACATATTCCCTTTTTTATCTTCTGTCTCTCTTTCTTCCCAATCTGTATTATTTGATAGATTCCCTATGCTATTAGAAACTGTATTCCTTAATCCATTCTTATGCATTTGTATTTGTGCTATAATAATATACTGATTGGAAATATATTCATGTTACATTTTCTCTCTATTTTGGTTATACTATTTATTTATTTTGTAGTTGTAGATGGACAGAATGCCTTTATCTTACTTTTGTTTATTTGTTTGTTTTATGTGTTGCTGAGGATCAAACCCAGTGCCTCCCTCATGCTAGGCAAGTGCTCTACCACTGAGCTAGAGCCCCAGCCCATATTTTGGTTAAACTCTTTCCCTGCTTTTTTCTAACTCCTTGCTATTACTTCTCTTATTTATCTTCTTTCCCCACACACTTTTATTTTTTTTCCTCTGTAGTTGCTTTATAATAATTGATTATGTTTTATTTTGTTTTGGTGACTATAGAACTGGGGATTAAACCCAAGAGCACTCAGCCACTGAGCAATATTCTCAGCTCATTCTAATTTGGTGTTGAGACTGGGTCTTCCTAGGTAGCCAGGATGTTCCTTGGCCCTGTGGTCCAACTGCTGCACCCCTTCAGACAGCTGGGATTCCAAAAGGGTGCCTTTACCTCTATTTATGTTTTTGTTTTTGCTTTGGGGGGATACTGATTATAGCTGTCCATTTGTTTCTTTTTTTAATCTCTTCAACACTATCTTATACTCTCCTCCTCTCTTTTCTCATTCACCACTTTCCCATTTTTTTACCTTGTCCTGCACCCTACTAATCATCAGCTTGTTTGTTTGTTTTTTGAATGTGTATATGCATGAGTGTCCAGGATTATTACTTTTTGAGGACATGTGAAGGTGCATTCTGATTGTGTTCATTACTTTTGTGGGTATGTTAGTTGTATTTGTTTGTTTGTTTGTTTTGCTTGGTTTTAGAGTTACTCTTCACATTTTTTATATTTAGTTATTTTGCTTAGTACTTTGTTCTTTATTTTATAGTTTTTTTTTTTTGTTAGGGTTGTTTGGATGATTTCTGTTTTTTTATTTTTAATGGGGTTTTTTTGGTCATTATTTTCTTCATTATGGTACTATATTAATTAGATTTAGATATTAGATATTTTCTTCTTTCTATTCTACATATTTTCACCCTCTTTTTAATGTACCCCTTTTTTATCTTCTGCCTCTCTTCCTTCCCAGTCCATATTACTTTTCATTCTTTCTCCTTTTATCTAATCTCTTTTTTCCTTTAATTTTCCTGTCCTGCACAGTATAACAATTCCACTTCTTTAACACCAATCTTTCACTCTGTTTTTGTATACTATTCCCCTATTCCCTTTGGATGTAGTGAAGTGGTAAAAACTTTTTAACAAGGACAAATAACCCAATCAATAGATGTGCAAATTAACTAAACACAATGTTTCTCAAAAGAATAAGGGCAAATGTCCAATAAATATATGAAAAAATGTTCAACATTCTCAACAGACAATAGGGTTAATTAAACTACTCTGTGATTGTGATTTCATTTTACTCCAATTATAACGAAAATCATCAGATATATAAATTATGTATCTAATAAACAGTGTTAAATATTGTGAGAATATATGCCAAAACATACACTTATACATTGTTGATGGGACTGCAAATTAGTACCACAACTGTGGAAACCAGTATGAGGATTTCTCAAAAGACTAGGAATAGTACCACCAAGAACTCTGTTATCCCACTCCTTGGATTTAACCAAAAGAACTAGTATCAACATACTGTAGTGATAACGTTTATACCACTACAATGTTTGTAGCAGCCTAGCTCAAAATAGTAAAGCTATGCAACCAGTTTAGGTGTCCCTCAAAAGAAAATTGGATAAAGAAAAAGTGGTATATATGCACAATGGAATTTTAGCCATAAAGAAGAATGAGAATATGTCATTTGCTGGTAAATGAATGGGACTAAAGAACTTCATGCTGACTGAATTGAGCCAAACTCAAGAAGTCAAAAGTTGACTGTTTTCTCTTCTATGCAGAAGCCAGGAAATAGGAAATTTTAAAAAGGTAGAATCTCATGAAAGCATAAGGGAGAATGGAAGAGTAGAGATCAGGGGAATGAGGGGGAGGGGAGAAAAGTGGGAAAGTGGAGGAACTGCAAAATGAAATTGACCAAACTTTGTCATGTGCATGTATGACATATCACAATGAATTTCAATTTTATGTATAACTACAGTGCACCAATTAAAAATAAACCAATAAAAATATCTGAAATATCTGAGGATTCGCTCTCAAGGCACATATGAAAACAAACAAACAAAAATTCTGGCAAATTCCTAAAATTAATACATCACAAAGCCAACATAAACACAATGAAATTTCTGTGACTATTTTCCCAGAGAAATTTGTTTTTGTACCAATTTCCTGGGCCATATTTGCAAATAACATTTGGAAAAAGTAAACTTTCTTTAAAGGGATAATTCACTTTTATCAACGAATGTTTCAGTTTTAATGCAGTGTTTCAAATATTATAGATGCACTATTTCTTGTTAATTTATTCAAATATCATATAGAAATTTTCAGTCATATTATGCTCCAATAACAGAAACAAAATTATGATCTTATAACATCAATGTTATTATTTCTATGTATTTTCATCCAAACTACACTAAGATGAATATGCTGCACTTTTCCCATTTTTCTTTGTCACTTGGTCAGTGTTTTACAATTCAGCAAGTAAAGGTCCTATAGGGCATCTCCTGTAGTCCATGTTTTCTGATTCTCTGAATCTGGTATCTAAGATGTCCAAAAGTCACAGAATTGTCACTTTTTAATAATTAATACCATAGCAAATATAAATTATTTCTTATAGCACAATAACACCACAGTTTCATTAAGAAACTTCTGTTTTATTCATTGGATAAAATTAATCAGAAATTATGTCTGTTTTTAAACAGACATAAGCTCCAACTAGAACAATCACAATTATATAGAAGTTCCAAAATTAATTATATTAAAGACCACATCTGCTTACCGCCCAGTTAATATATACTAACTGACACTATATAAATATTTTTGCCTTGACAATCCTGGAATTGTGATAACAAAAGTTCAATACTATAACCAATAAAAAGCTAGAAAGAATAAATATAAATAACACATTACTTTAGATAGTCAGACAACAATTAGTACCAGTTTAATATATATTGTCAAGAAGCAGAAAGCATGTCTTATTTATCATTAAATGTATTTAAATGGATTTTATCCAAGGTTGTTTTGTTTTTAATTGAATAATTTGAGAATTATTTACAGTTAGAAGAAGTAACAATATCAAATAATAAAAATAGGTTAAAAACCTGACTTTTTAGTCAAATCACTTTTTTGAGGAAAATGAAATTGATGGTAGTAGCTTTGTAGAGTAGTAGTCTACAAAATGTGATCCACAGACTTGCATGGGGACCCCCACACTCTTTTAGAAATGGAGTATGAGCAAAACAATTTTCATAATAATACTAGGATGCGCTTTGCTGTTAATTTTTCTTCACTTTTAATATTTGCACAGAATTATAAATTCAATGGTGAGTAAAACTGTTGGGTTCTTACCATGAATCATGATAATAGTAGCAAACTCTTAATAGTAATTGTATTTTCATCAGCATGTGCCCCTTAAACAAAATCAAAAACCAGTTTTCATCTTCAATGAATACATAAAAATTAATATTGTAAAATATTGACAATACTGTATGTATATTTTTATGTTATGTGTAAAATGTGCTTACAGTACATAGCAAAGTACAATTGTTGCCTTGAGCCTGTGTGACTGACAACTGAAATAGTCACTTTTTCAAATGAACCATAATTTTTACTTGAATGCTCCAACAGTTATTTTTATAAATAACTATCACAAGTTGTGCAAAGTCCATACTAATGTTTCTAGATTTCTTAAATTTGTGTAAAAATGTCTTTTCAATACATGAATTTGTGAAAAAATGATCTACACTAAAACATTCTGTAAAATATCACATAATTTTACAATAGAAAATGTTTCAGAAAATAACTTTTTTATAATTTTCTCTTGTCAACTTAATCTACCAAATTTTAAATGCAGTTCTCACAATATGACAATGTCCTAATATTGCATCTTTACATTCTCATCATCTTTCAAGATTCTCCTAATCAGGAATGTATAACTAAGTAAACAACCATTGGGATTCTAAAAATGTGATTGAAATCTCCACCAGAAAATTATCCTAAAGCAATCTGCTGAAAGCCTGACAAAAATAATAAATAATGGAAAGTTAAAGGATAGGATGATATGAAAAGGAAATGAATTAAGCTGAAGGACTGATGTACTTATAGAACATTATTTGACCAAAGAAATATTGTGAACAAAATGCAATGGAGTTAGTTAGCCTTTGAATGGTCAACTCAATCTTTTACTGTGTTCTCTGTTAAGATTTTCAAAGTCCTACTGACAATTTTTTTCCTAAATAGTCATAAGAAAACAATTCTGAAGCATTTCATATGACTTTCAATCGAACCAAGTATTACTGTATACAGAAAATGATATATTTTTAAAAAATAATCTGAAGAATTAGTTTTTATCAAACCAAAATTTAGAAAATCAGCATTGATCAGTTTAAAAGAAGTCAGTGTTACAAAAAACCAGTATGTCTGTCTGTAGAACTAACCCAGATGTTTCTTTGACAAAGGGATTTTAAAACCACAAATAAATTCATTGAGATCCACTTGTTGACACACGCACATTATATACATAGCACATTTTGTATGTTAAAAATCATTCTTGTTCTTATTTCTTTATTCTTATTTGAACATAGAGTCTCACAATTATTATTTTCTTATTTTATGATGCTCTGGATTATTCTGATTGTTATGTAGTTTTATATAGTACTCANAGAAGAACTAACAGAACAGAATTCCAAAAGTGTTCCATGTAAATTTAAAGGTATGTTTCTAATAATCAAGATAGAAAGCAGAAGCAAAACATCATCGAGTTTGGTGGTTCTGCCTCAAACTAGAGTTACTTATTTATTTATGCTATTATTCACATAGTTAAAGACAACTGAATTTCCTCTTGTTCCAGATACGTATCCTTGATTCCATAATTTAATCTTTGATGACCAAATATACTCATCATTCAATTTTTCTCTAAATTTTCATCATCTCTAAAAACAAATGTCTAAAATTGAATTAACTACCACATGTGGACTGGCTAGCAAAAAGAATGGAAGAACTATCACATCTGCATTCTAAGTGCCTACTAATACAGTATCTAGAGATGTTATTACTATATTTGTCAAATACAGTTTCTCTTGACTCACACTCAGAATGTTATCAATTATGTACCTAAATAATTTTAGTAAGCCATTTTTCTTTCTTCTTTACAGCTTTAACCAAATTACATATTTTTGCAATGACTTTTTATAACTGGCCAATGTACATAAAATAAAATAGCAATATATAATTTAACATCAAATTAATAAGGAACATTAACTTTAACATAATAACTAACAATCACTATTACATTTATTGTCTCCTTTAGTTCTCTATAAATAATTTTCTTAATTTGAGTTTTCCATTCTCTTGCCTCAACAATTTGTAAAAAGCCTAATGAATAGAATAAATTTGCCCAAACAATGAAGAACTATATCTCAAATTACATTGTAGTAATAGAATAGCACTACACATTTAATTAATATTGCTATTTATACTTGAGGAATGCTATTAACTAAGATGCTGACATAATGATTTTCATCCTCAAAAGCTCTAAAGGGAGTTTGGCCATGTAGAGAAACAAAATTCACTATAAAATTCTCTTCCAAGCACCTAGAAGTTATTAAGGAAAATAAAAATTATAGTTTTTTTCAGAACCATGAAGTTGTTCATGCATCAGTAATGAAATGAAAAATAATTGTTTTTTTCCCCATTTCTTCATCAAATGTGCTTTACCTGCCTGTTTTGATTTTTATATTGGAGAAAATCAAAAGAATGTTGAAAATCAGTATAGTTTAACTGTTCCAAAAAACTTTGAGATGTTTTCAATTTCAAAAGGAAAAATAATTCCTAAGTACTTTATTTTAACCAATTTTAGCCCATTTCTTTAAGGAAGCTAATCTTTAATAGGGACACTCAGGTAATGATTACATTAATATTGTTGTGGATAAATGACTTTGGCTGTCTTTGCTGAAACTTCACTAGTTTCAGGACTCTGGTTGCTAAGCACAATCTGTGTATTCTTTATCAGTTTTTTTCTCTTTCCCAAAGACCATTTCTTTCATGTGTCAGATTCAGGGGTAATGGAAGAAAGCAAGAAATTGTGTTACTTACAATATGGTAGACAGCATAATCTTTATGTGCACATCAGTTCTTACCTTTCACATCTCTGAAAAATTTTGCAAAGCCAGGGCCAATTGAACATTGGACATAGCAGTGGTTTTATAGTGCTGGTGAAGAAATTCAAATTTAGGTAACATAAATTTTTTAAAGTGGGCTCCTAGTGAAATTGCCTAATCTTTGTCCCAAAGAACATTATTATGCTTATTTTTTCCTGAATATCAAATAAATCTGTGGTCTGCCCCAGAATAGTAGACTCTGTTTGTCAGCTGTTTACTATATAAACATGCTTGAAAGCATGATCTGGAACAAAATCTGATATTACTCGTAGAAATTGAGAAAGTCATTAGTAATTGTATACTACTACTCTGAGGTGACACTTAGCCAGAGACCTGAATGGCAAAAAGGATACAGTCACTGATAATCAGGGGAAAGTATCATGAGCTATGAATTAAACTACTGTAAAGATCATAAGTGAACAAAGAACATGGTGATTTAGAGAAACAGGAAGACATCATAGGCCCTAGGTAAAGTCTAATAAATAAATTCAAAGAAGTCATCAGAGACAGATTATATAGGCAAGGTTTCATAATCTTTAACGTGCATGCAAACCACATATGGCTGGATCTGTTAAAATTCAAATTCTGATTAACTGTCTCTTGTGCAGGTCTAAAGTTGGATATTTCTAACATGCTTCCAGGAGATGCTCACCAATGCTAGATATAAGCAGCAAAGATGTATAACTTTTTGCAATGTCCAGGTGAGAAAGTATCATGGTTTGGAATATACAATAGTAATAAAGGTATAGAACTCAGAACTGACACAATTTAGCCTACATTAAGAAATTTATGTTGCTGATGGAATTGACATAGGGGTAAAGGAAAGAGACATAAAGGAAAACTCCTCAAAATTTTGATTAGAAATTGCTTATATTAAAGAATACTTCTTTGAGATAAGAAAAGTAGAAAATGAAACAGCTGTTTATGTGGGCGAAAACGGAAATAGTTTGTTCTATTTAAGAATAAGTCTGAACATACAAGACATTCAAGGGTATATGCCAAATAGGTAGTGTACAACTATGGAATAATAAGAAGACATTAACAGATGGGTGCTACATATATTATAAAATTAAATTATCTAGGGGATGTAGGAGTGAAGGGGGTTAACAGTTTGGGTAATGAAAAAAAAAAACAGCAAAAAGTTTCTAATGAACCAGAAAATCCATCTCAATAGTATTAATAAGAACACATCATGAGATTTGGGAATATAAAATCCAATGGAGATGATTAAGAAGAAAACTGAAAGAACCAAAGCAGAAATAGAAATATATATAGATTTTTTTCTTTGTTAAGCTTTGAAGGGTAGCTATTGAAGAAATTGTAGTAAAAACACAATAATTTCTTTTCTCTTGCTTTATAATGGAAGACACTGAATTATCCCATTTTCTGTTGCTCTAAAACAGTATCATAAACTAGGTAATTTATGAAGACAAAAAGTTTATTTTTCATAGTGATGGAGGTTTAGAAGGTCAGGATCAAGTGTATGATTCCCTAAAGCAGAAGGCAGTAAAACATCATATCCCTGAATATCCCTTTTTTGCTCCCTCAAATCCAAATTAAGGGGACAATGAGAGCAATCCTAGACAAGAAACCTCACATGTATGTTATCTAGGAGGACACTGGCTTTCTGTCAAATACATTGCGAACCAGGGCAAGTTAGTGTTATATGTAAAAAGCTACTTTCTTGCATGTATGCCAAGAGAATTCCTCCTTGGGATGCTGGTCATACACACAAACATCAGTTACCGCTAATGATGCCATTGCTTCTGCAGACAAACAAGTAAAACCCCTCTCTGAGTGAGAATGGGTACAGGACTGAGGGAACTGTAGAAGGATATGTGTCACCAGTTCATCTAGCTGCCACTAGACAAACACTGTGAGAAAAATTGAGGCACTTTTTGGCAAAATACTAAGAGGGAATCAGGTCAGGCTGTTGTCACTGCACTCTTCTTGGAGAAGTCATTGACCTTTTGGCTGCTTTCACCAATAAATCCCATCTTCTATGATGTCTTCAGGCACTTTTTTTTTTTTTTTTTTTTTTAA
>NW_026000057.1:45640429-45697263 GCF_001458135.2 Marmota marmota marmota
CTTTTTTTTTTTTTTTTTTTTTGAAGTCTACCTGCTGTCCTGGAAGAACTGTGCTGTAGAAGAGACAGAAATTTACCAACACCTAGTGAGGGTTTTCATAACAATGGCCTAGGACATTGGAGGGAGGAAAGGCAAGAGCTAGACAAAGAACCTTTATAATAAAGCTACTCCTGCAAAATAACTGATGCACTTTGTCAATAACAGTATTAATCCATTCGTAAAATCAGAGGCCCATGATCTCATCACCTCTTCCATGTCCCACCACCCTGTATCATAAAAGTAGAAATTAAAATTCAACATGAGCCTTAGAGAGGACATTCAATTCATAGCAGACATTAAAACTTAGCATATGAGCAGATTGATCAAACATCATGAAATATTTGATACTCTATACAGGAGGCAACTACACTTAAGAGGTCCCTGGTATAAGAAGAGATTGAATACAGAGAGTGTGAGAATTGATACGTGGAAGCAAAATGTCCATTATATCAGAAGGAGGACAAAACTTGATTGCTACTAATTAAGTCAGAGGTTGGTTTCTTGTGATTGTTGTTATCTAAATGAAAATATAAAGCAGTGTTATCGTTAGAGTGAATAAGAGATATCCTATGGTTTAGAAAATATGAAACAGTTGGAGAGTGAAAATGCAAACATAATGAAATATCTGGCACTATTGAGTGGTGATTTCTTTTTTCTGTTTTCCTTTTTTTTTTTTTTCTTATTGCTTTCATTCTTTTGTTTGCTGGAGAAAGATGTATTGAATCAAGAAAGTTAATGGGGAAAATGGATTTTTAATGAATTCAACCTATACATTTAGAAATTTAATATTTTAAAGATTATTTCTAATAAAAATAACAGTATAAATGAGAAGTACACCACATTTTGTTTCCAAATTTATTTTTATTATAATTATTAGCATATTTTCATTGTAAAAGTCAAAGGAATTCTCTGCAATATTTTCACATATGCACATATCAATTGTTGATCATATCCATCCACACTCCTACCTTATCCTTCCTTCTGTCCCTTGAGACCCCCAACCTAGACCCTAGTAGTTTGTCTTCTACTTTCAGGTCATTTTTTTTTCTTTTTTGTCTGACTTATTTCACTCAACACATGCTCTAGTTCCATGCATTTTTCTGAGAATTTTTTTTTTAATTTTAAATTTTTGGTTTTTAATTTAAAATAAGTCTGGTCAACATTGCATGCTTTTTTGTTCTCCCCCAAATGATTATCTGCTCACAAATGTACATGAAGAAAGAAGTCAGTTGGGTTTTCACCGGAAAGAAGTCTAGTGGATGAGAAAAAGCTGAGAAATTAACATGCTCACAAGATTTATTTTTGATAATGACCACAGATCATGGATGTGGGGTTAAGGACAGAACTTAGAATTTGAGGAGATTGTGTTTACTGAGTTAGTTGAGCTGCTGAAGTTTTGAAGCTTACTGAATTTGTTTAGTCAGGTAGTTGATATTTATTTCTTTTTGGACTATACTTCACATAAATCTATTTTTTCTTATGTTATTTAGAACTTTTCAGGAAGACACCATAAGGAATTAGCATAATATCAAAGAATTTGTGAATCCTATGGATTGCATCCATTACTATTGCCTTTGCATCCCAGCAAGAATTGTCCAGCATTTTCTGGACAAACTTCATGAGCACAAATTGAAAAATATACTCCTTAAGGAACACATAGGAACCTCATTCACCAACTCTAATACTCACCTCTTGGAAGGGCACCAACAGTAAAATCTATATGTCCACTCTAATGATAATATCTTTCAGGCTATAAGGAAACATTCTTTATATGGGACAAGAGTAGTATGACCTCAAAGTAAAATGCAACTGCATTTGACTGCCATGAAGTTTGTATATTGTATTCCTGTCAATGTTAGAGATAGATATTGATTCCAAATGTATGTAAGATTTGACTGATGGATGTGCTTAGATAAGAGGAAAGACAAATTAATTAACTTGTCAAACTCTTCTCAGACAGCAAGAATGCAATAGATTCTTGCATAATTAGGTATTGATTCCCAGTAGTTCTAAGCATCTGTTTTCTTGCTTATCTTGATGTTCCCATTTGTGATTTCAAAGGAACTTATGAATTAGAAATGGTTTTCACAATGATGGAAAATGGGAGCTGATGTACATTTATAATATTAAACAAATTATCTTACTTTTGAAATTTTGTGTAGTAAGAATAATATGCATGAAGTGATTCACCATTTTTTTATATTGACAACCACATGACTTTTAGGCTTCTAATTGGAAGTAATTATACTTGTATAATGTTAGTGACATTTAGTTAAATGTACAAAATAGAAA
This sequence comes from Marmota marmota marmota, assembly GCF_001458135.2. Taxonomy (NCBI): domain Eukaryota; kingdom Metazoa; phylum Chordata; class Mammalia; order Rodentia; family Sciuridae; genus Marmota; species Marmota marmota. The sequence continues at coordinate 45,642,761 of NW_026000057.1, forward strand.
TAATTCTATGTAAAAATTTTGGCACTTTAATTAGGCAATGTAATGCATTTTAGTTTTTAGATAGAATTAAACAATTTAAAGAAAACATGTCAACTAAAAGCACAAATAGTATAATCATGGTAATGAATGTTTACATTTACTTCATTTAAATTTTTATAAAAATAAATTCAAATTGAAACATTAAACATGAACTTTATTTTTAAGTCTCCATGTCATCAAAAGTAAATAATGATGAAATCATATTCATGATAGATTTAGAAATATAAGAAATGTAGCTAAGGGGAAAAATAAAACCTAAGTGAGAAAATAAGGAGTTTGTCTTTTTTCGTTTTTTTATTTCTTTTTTTTTCTCTTTTTTTTTTAGTACTAGGGACTCAAGGGTACTTAACCAGTGAGACACATCCCCAGCCATGTGTGTGTGTGTGTGTGTGTGTGTCTGTCTGTGTCTGTGTATCTGTGTGTGTGTGTTTTGTTAAAGTTTCTGAGACTCCCCTCATACTTGTCATCTTCCTGCCTCAGTCTCCATAGTTGATGAAATTTACAGGCAAGCAGCATCACACCCAGCAGAAAAGATAGTCTTCAAAGGGCAAAAACCATGTAAAATTTTTGAACTGAATAATCAAGACTCTAAGGATATATGTTATTTTCTGTGTGGACTTGTGCTTTAGACACTGTAAAGTGTCTAAAAGATCTAAAGTGTCTAGGGATCAGGTTGAGTTCCATTTTACTTTGAAGGTTGGTGGGAGTTAATTCTCCTCTGTAATACCAGTGGTACTTCTGGCCCCAAAACTGCCTACAGAATTAATTAACCTATTTTGTTCAATTTGTTAGATGTAGAACACTTATAAAAACTGAAATATGAGGCTAAGGCAGGAGTATTTCGAATTCAAAGCCAACCTTAGCAAAAATGAGGCACTAAGCAACTCATGAGACCTCTCTAAATAAAATACAAAATAGGGCTACAGATTTTGCTCAGTGATTGAGTTCAATCCCCAGTATATATTTCATGTAATCAATCAAATCTGAGTATTCCCCTTTATAATACTTCTAATTGCCTTATAGCCCTCTATTTAATGAAAATAGCCACATTTTCTTTTATGAATATAAAGCCTTCCCTATACAGAGTTTTTTTAAAAAAAATGTATTTATTTTTGCACACTTTTTTCTTCTTGAACTTTTAACTAGATTATTTAACTAGAGTTAAATTTGTTATTTTGTATGAGGTAAGGATCAAAAATTATTTTCATCTACCTTTACCAAAATATTCTTTCAGATGGTAAAATGTTCTGATAAATTTTCTTTAATATATTAAATTTATTTTCAGAATTTCTAAACTTTCATTTAACAGGTATTATATGTATATCATTTGTCAGATCATATTCTAAAATTGGAAGACAGTACAGTGAAGAAAGCATCCTTAAATGCCTACCATCATACATCTTTCATGTTATTGTGTAGAAATATACAAAAAGAAAAAGCAAAGAGAAGAAAAAGCAAAATTTCAGTCTATTATGGTGGAAAAACAAAGTAGAAAATAAATAAGTAAATAAATAAATGGATTCAAATAAATGAAAATAAAAAAGTTGAAATAACTAATAATAAAAAGATATACTCCTCTAAGAAATTTATGTGAGGTTTTAGCAGGAGAGTCTATAGAGTAGTTGGTGTTGCTTTGGATTTGTTCATATACAGTAATAATAGATACAATTCACAGGAATAACTGCTAAAGCAGAAATCAGAGTGAGATTGCAAAGTTGGGTCTTGAAGATGAGAGGATCAAACTCGCAAGGAAAAATCTGTGCTTTGCACAGAATATAAAAGACAATTCACAAGAGAAAAGGAAAAAAAATGAATGCATGGATACTAAGCATTTCTGACCATTTTTAATGTTCTCAATGATATATACAGGTGCCAAAGCCTAGAATTTCAGAGTGGTTTCTTCATCATTATTCTGGCAGTAATCAACAAGTACAATAAATTCTTCTAATTTATAATGTAAGCTAAGCACTTCTGAATAACTTTCTGATGATTAAATTCTCTAGCAAAACAAAACCATATTTCAGAATAAATCTTTGATTAAATAAGTTGGAAATTTGCATTTTACCCTCTTCAAACAACAACAAAAAAGTCTAGTGTAACAGAAATGGTTTGGGAGGCAGTCGTTTCATTTGTTAACTGTCATGACCTAAGCTTCATTGAAAGACATTTTTCCTAGTAAATGCTAGTAAAACTTAAAATATCATCATGGAATAATAATTATCTTATTTTACTAAAGAGAAAAATGAAATATATTGATGTCAATTTGTGTGCACATACACAGCTGTTATGGGTTAAAGTTAGGATTTGCATTTCAGAAGTCCATATACCTTCACCAATATAACATCAAACTCTTAGAAGGTGCTGGGATGTTAGCATAAAAATACATGTGGTTTAGGCCTTCCAAGTCAAATAAAGATATGTTCTGAAGAAAAATCTACATTTATTCTGAGGATCGAGCTCAATATATATATTTCACAGTGTATATTTAAGTTTATTAGAATAAAAGGAATCCAATAAATGTTATGAAAATGATATCTACATACAGAATTATATCCTACAGAGCAAGGAGATATATGACATAATTCACATCACGTATTAACTTTGATTAGAAAAAAGAATTGACACTGACTCTGTTTACACTAAAATAGTGAATAAAATCTGTTTTAAATCAATCACAATTAATTATTTTGTTAAAATATTAATAGTAAATTTGTTGATAGGTTTGTGTGAAACAGGTTCAATGCCTCTCAGTTTGCCTTAGGCAAAAGCTTTAACATTTAACTCTATTTCTTTTAGAACTAATGATCTTCCTACTTGGTTAGACCCTAAAACAATAGCAAGTTCCATGTACTGATAAAGACAGCTGCTATTTTCATTTTTCCTTTCTTTAGAATATAAGTTTTTCACTTCTCCTGAAATAAGAGTGTTTGAGTAGTTATAAAATACATTGGACAGAAAAAAATTAAAAGATGCAACTTCTAACAAATACTACTGCTAATGTCAGTCAAGCCAGAAAACTACCTGGATCCTGACTGCTCACATTCTGCTGTCTGCCTTCCTAAGTAAGAAATGGTTGTTAAAAAAGACAAAATGAATTTTATGCAGTTTGGTCAAACTAGGGAGAAGTGTTACCAGAGTCCTAGACCAGAAATCTGTCTTCAGGCATCCAACAAATCAAGTTCAGCTCTTTGCCCCAAAAATAAATCAGAAAAGGTAGTGGTGTCTGGACAAAATGATGCACAACTATATTCCCAGCAACCAAGAAAATTGAAACAGGAACATCAAAAGCTTGAGGCTAGCCTCAGGAACTTAGTGAGGCCCTAAGCAATTTAGCAATCCCAGTCTGAAAACAAAAATAAATAAATAAATAAAAAGGACAGTGACATAGGTCAGTGGTATAGCATCTCTGGAATCAATCCCAGAACAACAACAACAAAAGTAACAGTAAGAAGCATGAAAGGAATTTTAATTAGTGTAGCTCTACCAAGAACACAAGAGGAAGCATGTACTGGGCCCTTGTCATCTAGGAGTTGTCAATGACTTTGGGGATTTTTAGAGAGGGGAAAGAGGGCATGGAGGCCAGGGTTAGTGGTTTGTGAAGCTGTAGGCTTTTCACAGCTTCCAAAGCAGCTGATCTTGGTCAGGTGTGGTCTGGTCCATCATGATCCCAAGATTGATCATGTGGGGGCCTTGTCAAAGATAAGAAAGCTGCTGTTGTCTGTTAGGGGTAAACGTGACTCATCACACAATGTTTATCCATCAGACTTGTTGATCCTGAAAACCCCAAGAAGATTCAGAGCAAGAAACAGATGCAAAATGGAGGTGGAGATGCCAAATCTTTAATCTTGCTTTCAGCTACCTATTGGGCATTTTTAGGCAAAAGTGAGGAGTCTATGACCTCCTTATAGTTTCTCCTTTCCTTTGATTATTCTTCAATCTTTAGGAAATCAGGATTTCAGTCAATTGTGTTTTGCAGGTTTTTTTGGCCAGGTAGCAAACTAATCTTTAACAATGGCTGACTCATGTAAGTAAATAATTCATATTTTGAAGCCTAAAATTTGAAGACCCCTTATAAATTACAAATCAGAACACACACACACACACAAAAAAATGGTGAAAGTCTGAAGATATCAAAATAAATAAATTTGAAGATATCAAGATAAATAAATTGAGCCACCCAGAAGAGAGCAGGCTCCCGCTCCAGGGGAGTTCTCTCTCCTACTAAATAACTACATCAGTATAGACTATGGAAAAAAACATATATTTGGAATAAGAAAAATATCATTTTTCTGTTTCTTTATAATTGGAAAAAACCCTTATCTGAACTGAATGATGCTTTCTGTGCCTAGTAGAAGGACTTTAGTGTCAGGGAAACATAAATAGTTACCAGTTCTCCATATTATCTCAGTTTTACTTACTTCTGGTAGATCTGACATGAGTACACATCTAAAATTTCCTTCCTTCCTTCATTCCTTCCTTCCTTCCTTCCTTCCCTACCTCCCTCCCTCCTTCTTTCCTTCCTGCCTTCCTGCCTTCCTGCCTTCCCTCCTTTCTTTTTCCAGTACTGGGTATTTAATTAAGGTCAGCTGAGATTCCTTAGGGGTTGCTTTCGGGACTTTCTTTGTTGCTTCATTATTTTTTCTTCTCCAAGTTATGTCATCTGCCAGTACATGTCATGGTCTTCTGATCATATGTGCCATCTAATGGAAACACTGGGGACATTTCCCTCTCTAATGACCCTCCTCTGTATATAATGTGTACTCCTCTTCTCAGTTGTCTTTGAGATCCTCCCTAATCAGGAAATTTGATGACTCACTGGAGTTGGAGGTCCCAAAATGTCCATTTATTCCCTGGGTTGTGACTGACCTTGGAGGACAAAAGCAAAAATACTGTATGTGTTCTTACCAATTTTATTTTCTTCTTGTGGTCTCCAAATTTTGGTTGTTAAACATACAGAAGTCTAGTTCTACCAGTCCTGAATTGTGAGTAAAGGATTCAAATTTTAACATTTGTAATGCTACTCCTTCCACTGTAATGGGGTCAGCATTAGTACTGTGAGCCAGTGTCCTATTCTATCTGTCCTGTAGTTGATGACTGCCATCTCAAAATACTGGTCAAGTTATTCTGTGAGAAGTTGTTCTTCTGGCTTGGCACCGTGTTGCATACCTATAAACCCAAGGGATTTAGAAGTTTAATACAGAAACACTGCAAGTTCAAAGCCAGTCTTACCAACTCAGGGAGATGGTCAGCAACTATCAAGATTTTGTCTCAAAACAAAAATAAATAAATAAATAGAAACAACTGGGAATATATGTTAGTGCTAAAATACCCCTTAATTAAATTCCCAGTACCAGAAAGAAGGAAAGAAGAAGTTGCACTTCTACAGAATGCTAACAGACAACAACTATAAAGGTTTTACAAGAAAAATACAAAATGAAATCAACCAGGGCAAATACATTGTGCTTTTGAAGTAATTCTGAACCAATAAACAAAATTTTTGTGATTCTAAGTTACCTTTGGTATCTGTTTAGCCTCTACTAAAACCCATAAGTTATTGACTCAAGCACATACAAGATGTTTCACAAATTCTATTCCTATTTTAAAACACTCTCTAACTTTAGCCAGGCATGGTGATGCATGCTTATCATTCCAGCAGTTCAGGAGGTTGAGGCAGGAGGATTAAGAGTTCAAAGCCAACTTCAGCAGAAGCGAGGTGCCAAAGTAACTTAGTGAGACCCTGTCACTAAATAAAATACATAGTGCTGGGGATGTGGCTCAGTGGTTGAGTACCCCTGAGTTCAATCCTGGTACCACAAAAAAAAATCTTTATAACTTGAAATATCTTTTATATTTTACCCAAACCTTTACTTCATCTTGAATTACTTCTATATTTTAGGATCAAAATAATCTTTATGACAAAAAAGCTTACTCCTTGAACGGAACTTTAAATAAACTTAATTTTAACCTACCTGTTCTAACATGGAGTACAGCAATAGGCAGAGACTTTATTATAAATGAGGCTGTCCTTTTGAAAAAAATATAAGTATTTTATATTTGAAGTAATCTTTGAACCCTTTCTAAACATTGTTCTATTTAGGAGTCTAAGACAACAAAATTTTTATATATTGCTGCCTGAATCTATTTGTTTTTATCAGTTGACAGAATAACATCATGTCTGAAACACAAATTGAATAAGCAGAAAGACTCAGAGCTATTAATTTTGGAAAAGTGGCAAAATATTTCAATATTTTAATTTACCTATTACCAAGCTTACATCAATCAGGCTGTACTATCTCTCTAAAAATAGATTTAAATTTACACCCCAGAGTAAAAAGAATAACATAAATTCTACATGTAATGAATCAATAATGGGTTACTTTTATGCAATTATAAATATTAAATGACATCAATAAATCTTCATTCATTTTTTTAAGAATAAAGTGTTTTAAAAGTAGAACATTCTTGTTTACAGATGAGCTCCTCTAGGTAACCAATGCCCAATTTTATAAATTATCAGAGTGGCACAGTTTAAAATGGCCAGAATTTGAACACATCTAATTATCTTTTTTTTAAAAAAATGATAGTCATAATATAATTAGAAGCACATAAACTTAAATTTGAAAAAAGTCTGTCTCTACAAACAACTTTAGTTAGGAAGATACCAGCTTGGTAAAGTGTTTGCCTGAGCTTTGTATTTTTGAAGACTCATATACTTAGGAAACAGAAATATACTTAACACACAAAGAAATGAATAATAATTAGCATCACAGTTACCTAGAAGTTATATCTATATATATGTATATGACATATGAAAATATATATGTATACATATACATATATATGACTTCCATGTAACTGTGAAATGTATTATAATGACCTAAAACCATAGCGTTTATTTAGCAGTTATAAAGCAAACATTTAAAAAAGACTTTTAAACAAAAGATGAAGCAGACCAGGTACCCCAACCCATAGAGGGATAAGTCCCTAGATTCATTACACCAGGCTCAAGTCGTCAGTCATGGATTCAGAGTACAATCCAGACTTCACTACACCCTTTAAGCTGACAATCCATTGAAAGGAAATACCAGAAAAGTTTGAGGATCAGAAAGGCAGCAGTCTAGCTCTAGTCACTCTGGAAGCTGACTAGTGTGCACAAGGCCAAAGCTTCAGAAAACAACAGCCCTGCTTCAGCCTCTCAAGATCTAGCTGATCAAGGCACTATGGAAGATAAAATGGAAAAGACCTAGGCATCCACTTGCATAAGGATCTAGGGATAATAAAACTAGAGGTTCATTGGGGATAGAATTGATCTAGGATGTCAACAAATGGGGCAAATACTACTGGCCACCTGAGAGGATTATTGCCACTTATGGTCCTGCTACCTGAGCACAGGATGACAGTTGGGACTGTAGATCTCTAGTCTATAAGCTAAACCAGATTATTCACTTACAAGTGTACTGGAAATTATTACTATTCAAACTGCTATAACCTTTGACTTCTTATGTTTATTTATTTTTGGTAAATTCAAAAGCTTAATTGGCATAGAAAATTTTATGCCATTAACATGTTTATTGCTCCCATGTTTGGCTCCCCTTTACATTGAAAGTATTGGGTTTACTATAGAAACAGCTGTTAAAAGAAAAACAGCAACTAAAAGTATGACATTATATAAGGCCAAAAAGATGATAATGATCTTTGATTTGAAGTATTAAATAACAATCATCAAAGAGGAGAATGAAGCAGACCAGGTACCCCCCAAACAAAAAAAAAAAACCCTTGCCATAATTATGCTTTTCTTCTTGTCAGAAAGATTTTTGCAAAGAGTCCTACATCAGAGGTAATTAAACAAACCTTAATTCTTTAAAGACTTGGTTTCCCCAAGTAATGTAAACCTAATAGACGCAAGAAATCATCTTGATAAAACACAAAATTTGTGTTAAGGCAGTTCCTGAAAAATGTTATTAGGAGAATACTGATATTGTAAGAAAATCTTGTTGCTTTAAACATACAAAATTAAATTCTGATTTTATATCAGTATACTATATTTTGACCTTACAAACCTCTTAAATACACTTCACTGTATTAATTTTGGCTAATTTAATCACATCCAGATTTACAAAGATTTATCTTCCACAAATATTCTGCAACATATTTAGAAAGTCTATAATTTGATAAAATTCTTAGTTTTACAATATTTTTTCCCTCTTGGATATTAGGACACAAATCTTGCCTTACCTTAATATATATATGTGTGTATATATATATATATATATATATATATATATATATATATATATTTTCCCCTCTTGGATATTAGGACACAAATCTTGCTTTACCTTTATATATATATAATTTCATCCAGAAACATTATCCAAAAATGTGCTGTGATACCCATAACCTTTTTTATATCTCTTTCATGCTTGTGAATATTTTTCTTCATTTTTAACTTTAAAACATAACAGAATCATTATAAAATTTCTTAACCTAAACCTTTTTCTCAGTAAGTTAAAATACTTTATGCTTTACATAGAATTTTTAATCAAAATACAAGTTAAATTTTTAGTATTCTTTTCATGTAGAATTAAGAGCGTGAGCTAGAACCTTGGTAGGCAGAGAGAGCAGGACCCCCATTGCAACAATTCCACATACAAAGCATCTGATGCGCTGCAGGGTACATGGTCAAACATGTGAACAATCAGTTGAACTCAACATGATCAACATTCTGATTGGATTGAGTAGGGCACATGATTACTGAGTGTCTTGATCTGATTGGATAAAGAAACTCCCCTCTCTATAAGTTACTAGCCAATAGTTTTAAAGGTCACCTCCAGCAATACTATATAAACAGCTGCAGCTGCGGCAGCTACCATTAAAGATCATGCCTTGTGGGAGTTGCACTTACCTGTCCATCTAAAGAAATAAAGAAAGAAATTCAGTCATTTTACACTCTATTATTCATGGATTGCATTTTTCTGATCTGTGAGACAAGTTACCTACAACGTTTTGCTTTGTGTCTCAGAATTAAAATTGTTAACTAGAATTTTATTTCTCAGCAATCTTGCTTTTTATCAAAGACCCAGAAACAAAGCAATCTTTTTTTTTTTTTTAAAGAGAGAGAGAGAGAATTTTTTTTAAATATTTATTTTATAGTTTTTTTTCGGGGGACACAACATCTTTATTTGTACCTGGTGCTGAGGATGGAACCCAGGGCCCCATGCATGCCAGGCGAGCACAGTGCTTGAGCCACATCCCCAGCGCAAACAAAGCAATCTTAAGCTGCTTTTTCCATTTAATGACAATTCATAAAAACACATTAATAGATCCAGATATGTATGCATGTGCATATATGGGTATAAATGTACATACATTTCATATTAGAATACATATTGTCTCATATGATTGAAGAATCCAAGAGTAGTTGAATTTATTTTCATAAATTGATCTTTCAGTATCAACTTACAAGTGACTCGTGTTTTATTTCTAATAATACATGTATAAATATTTTCCAATTTATATCAAACATAATATTCCTGATTTAACAGCTATTTTTAGGTTGTCCATGGAAACCAGACATCAGATAAGTATAATTAACATCTTAAGCAATTATTTTTTTCTTCAAAAGAAAAACCGTGAAAACAATGGACATTGTACTTTAAACATTATAACAGAGGCAAATACAATGATGAATGACTAGTAACCCAGGTAAAATGAGGTGTGGCCATAATTCTAAAGACACTATTGCTTTAGTCTTACCAACCAATTTAACCTAATTATCAAAGTTTATTTTACTCCAGTGAGCTAAAATACATTTGGATTTATGTCCTTTTAAATTGTGTAAGTGGGGCTGGGGATGTGGCTCAAGCGGTAGCGCACTCGCCTGGCATGCGTGCGGCCCGGGTTCGATCCTCAGCACCACATACAAAACAAAGATGTTGTATCCGCCGATAACTAAAAAATAAATATTAAAAAAAAAAAATTAAATTGTGGAAGTGCTCATTTATTTATTATGTATGCTAAATTGTTAACATATCGACACTACATACCATGTATAAATATATTGGAACACACATAAAATTTAAAAAATATATATATTTTATTTTTTTCCTACTGGTACTGAATACTGAACCCAAAGGCAATCTAGCATGAGCTACATCCCTGGCCCTTTTACTAATTTTTTTTTTTTTTTTGAGATTGGGTCTCCCTAAGTTGCCAGTGTTTGACTCAAATTCACAATCCTCCTGCCTCAGGCTCCTCTAAGATGCTTGACTACAGCTTAATTTAGATTCACCATTTATCAGTTTTGTTTCAAGTTAAAATTTGACAGGATTATGACAGCCTCAAGCAATTCTTAATTTAAATCTTCACTTCCAAAAGTTCTGACTTAGTTGAAAGAAGGTAGGAAATTTACATCTCAAAGACATCTCTTAATGTTTAGTCTAAACATTAATGTGAAGGGTATAGGCCAAAGATCAACAAAAGCAAAAGTTTCATAGATGAACTTATCATGCAGACTTGAGTTAACATCTACTTATATTTTAGGATCTATTAAGAAATAGAGGAAAACACCCTTACAAATGAAATTTCTTGTGTAAAGGGTCAGAAAAAAATCATACTTTGGGGAACTCTCTAGTTAGTAATTCCTTCCAACCTATTTTCTAAGTAGATATATCCCTTCAGTGAGTAGGGCAGAGAACTTTCTTTGCATTATCTACCTGGGAAAATGTATTTTGAGCTTTCTAAAACTTTTCTTCCTGCTTTAATTTATTGTAGTTTTCTATCATTTTGAAAAAGTTTGCTTTAAATTTTAAAACATTTCCCATTGCATCAGAATGTAGAGAAGAATGGTTAGAAATTTTTATTTATTTTATTGCTCAAAGATTCTAGATTCCAATTTTTTAAAAAAATGATATAGGAATAATAAATATTTTCCATTGTTTAAGCACTTTCAAGCATTGTTTAAGTGCTTCAAGTTGAGCACCTTGATCATCAAACATAAAACAGTGCCAGATAGGTGTCAGATCAGGCGGGGCAGGCAGCAGCCAAGGGAGGCAGATTTAAAAGGGCCGCTGAACAGGCTTTATTGAGATATCACTCCCGGGTGGAACTTGATCAGACCCACAGAGGGGACAGGGGAAGGGTCTGAGGAGAAACCGCTTGGAAGCTCGACTGGACTGGACTTTTATGGGGCTTACAGCAGGAAGGGAAGGGCTTGGGACAGGAAAGGTGTTTCTAGGGTCCCTTGCCCCCTTGGAGTTGGTCAGGGGAGTTGGCTGAACTCCAGGATTGGCCAGGGGGTCCTGCTGATTGACAGGCATTAGTCAGGAGATCTGGCTGATTGACAGGCATTTCCTCGGGCATCTGATTGATGTTCTTTATTGGAGCAGGCTGCTTTGTTCTAAGTTGCCACTAAGTCTCCACCAAGTCGCTGCCACCGACCTAACAATAGGGTTTTTTTCTCTAAACAGTTTTGAATTTGTTTATTGCGTTTGTTTTCTACTTTAGTGTAGGTATCCTTTCTTTTAAAATGACAAACTTCTAAGCTACTGGTGAACTTGTGTTTGAACTAAAAGCAGCAAGATTGCAATGAAAAGGAAAAAGAGACAAAAAATAAAAGCCAAATTTACAAAAAGATTATCAGGAAAAAAAGGACTACATCCTAGCAAACAATTCTTTTTTGTTAATTTTTTTTATTTGTTTTAATTAGGTATACATGACAGTAGACTCCATTTATGCACTTTGATTTATCATACATAGATGGGATATAATTTCTCATTTTTCCGAGTGTACATATTGTGGAATCACATTGGTCATGCAGTCACATATATACATAAAGCAAAAAACATCTATTTCATTCTACTGTCTTTCCTATCTCCACACCCCCTACCCTTCCCATGCTTCACTTCCCTCCACCTAATCTAAGATAACTCTATTCTTCTCTAGTGCCCTCCCCCCATTGTGAATTAGTATCTGCATATTAGAGAAAACATTCAACCTTTGGTTTTGGGGGATTGGCTTATTTCACTTAGCATGATATTCTCAAACTCCACCCATTTACTTGCAAATCCATAATTTCATTATTCTTTAAAGGTGAGTAATATTCCTTTGAATATATATACCACATTTTCTTTATCCATTCATCTATTGAAGGATACCTAGGTTGGTTCTGTAGTTTACCTATTGTAAATTGAGTTGCTATAAACGCTGAAGTGGCTGTATCACTGTAAAACCAAGGCCAGCATCATTCTAAGTGGAGAAAAATTGAAAGCATTCCCTCTAAAAACTGGAACAAGACAAGGATTTCCTCTAACCACTTCTATTCAACATAGTCCTTGAAATTCTAGCGAGAGCAATTAGACATAAGAAAGAAATTGAAGGGATACAAATAGGTAAAGAAGAACACAAACTATCACTATTTGCTAATGGTGTAATTCTATATGTATCGAAAAACAATTCTACCTGAAAACTTCCAGAACTAATAAATGAATTTAGCAAAGTAGCAGGATATGTAATCAACACCCATAAATCATTCATATTCCTATACATCAGCAATGAATCCACTGAAAGAGAAATTAGGAAAACTACCCCATTCGCAATAGCCTCACAATAAATAAATAAATAAATGATTAAAAACCTGGGAATCAATCTAACGAAAGAGGTGAAAAACCTCTACAATAAAAACTACAGAATACAAAGAAAGAAATTGAAGAAAACCTCAGAAGATTGAAAGATTTCTCATGTTCCTAGATAGGCAGAATTAATATTGTCAAAATATACATACTACCAAAAATGTAGATTTCATGCAATTCCTATAAAAATCCCAATGACATTCTTCATATAAATAGAAAGAGCAATCATGAAATTTATTTGGAAAAATAAGAGACCCAGAATAGGCAAAGCAATCCTTAGCAAATAAAGTGAAGCAGACCTTAAACTATACTACAGAGCAAAGAATTCTTTTACAAGTGTTCTGAAACAAAGACTATCCAAAATAACCAACTCAGAATAAACCAAAAATAATTATTTCCACCAGATTTTTTTTAATCTATCTAGTCAGACACCATAAACACAGATTAAGAGCCAGCACCATAGTCAAAAGAACACTTGAAGCAACTACAAATCAGAGTGCACTCTCAGATACATGGGGCATGCTTTACTACAATCATATATTACCTTTTTCTTGGTTTACAGCTATAAATATACCAAACAGCAAAAATTCTGTGTTGTGTGGACACCAACACAGAATTAGCACTTCCCATTCTTATGCCAATCACAACAGAGATATCTTAAAACCCACCTGGTTTCAATCAGTATCTTACATCCCTTCCCTGCTAATTGGTGCCAAAAATTTACAGAATCCAAATTTCCCTACAACAGACAGATGGCAGAAGCCAAGATTGTTTCAAAATAAGGCAAAGGAAGTGGAAATCCCAAAGTGCAGTGTTGGGGAGAACTTACCAGGGCTTACACTTTCAGACTTATGGAGTCCTAAAGTTACTTTCTTTTTCACCAAATGATGGTAAAAAGCAGCTGATGCCATCCCAAAGCGAGAGGGAGAGATCCTAAAATGAATGCAATGCTGGCAGCTGCTTGAAACCCTCTGGTTTCTGCTCTCTTTACTTGGGATCCATTATATAATGCATGGCTAATGACCAAAGGGTGTGCATCTCCTGGTGCATCTCACCAAAAGTGGAGTCCTAGGACAGAAGCCTGATTCCAGGGATCCAACCAATCAGGTTTGGCCATAAGCCCCCAAAACAAAACAGAAAAGGTAATGGTGAAAAGTTTGAAAGGAATTTCAATCAGCATAGACACACTGGAAAGGGGATCTATATCAATTCCCAAGTGGCAACTCAGCCTCTTGAGGTTACATCTATGTTCTTTTATTTCACTAATTGAATTGATGGCTAGTTGTTCCTACTTTGAAACAATTCACCTTCCTCCTGAATATTTATTGAATCATATTTTGTAGTGTTGACCTTACACCCCGAGAAAGCAGTGAATGATAACAAAATCCCCTGGGCCTTGACAGATGGTTTTAGAATTGGCTTTGCAGTCAGCATTGTACCACAACATATGCAAAACAAAGAAACACCAGTCTCTGAAGTGTAAATGAAATGCTTATTCAAATTAAGAGGTAATTTGATTTGCAGACAAGAAATGTGTTAAATCTGTATTTAAGCAGGAATATATTTTCAGTTCAGAACTAAGTTTTTGAGAAAAAGCATATGAAATAGCTAAATAGTTGAATTAGTGATGTCACAAAGAAGAAAGGAAACCCTCATCATTATACAAAATACATGTATTAAGATGTGAATTTGGTGTCAACATACCTTATATATAATCAGAGATATGAAAAATTATGATATAATGGTGTATTAAGAATTGTAATGCAAAAATAATTAAAATTTGATTAAAAATTTAAAAAATAAATAGATGTATAATTTTAAGCTTAATTTATTGGTAAAATTTTAAAAGGAAGGACTCTTACTTTATTTTTATTTATTTATTTACTTACTTACTTACTTTCATACTGAATTTTGAAGCCAAGGATGATATACTATTGAGCTATATCCCCCACCCTTTTTTTTTGAGATGTGATTCTTCTCAGTTGCCTATCCCTACCAGGAACTTGTGACCTTCCAGCCTTAGACTCACAAGTCACTGGGTTTACAGTCATGTGCCTCTGTGCTCCTCAGCTATAATCCTTTTTTTTTTTTTTTTAAGAGAGACAGAGAGAGAGAGAGAGAGAGAGAGAGAGAGAACTTTTTAATATTTTTTTTTTTTTTTTTTAGTTTTTGGTGGACACAACATCTTTTTTTTTTTATTTTTATGTGGTGCTGAGGATCCAACCCAGCCCCCGCGCATGCCAGGGGAGCACACTACCACTTGAGCCACATTCCCAGCCCCCTCAGCTATAATCTTGATTTAACCTTTGATAAATAACATTTTAGTGTACACATCTATAAGTATGTATAAAAGTCATTAATATCTGTCTCATTATGAAATAGGAGATAGAAAGAGGGACCTCAGAGAATGGGGTCCCACCACTTCAGATTAAAACCCTAGGGTAAAGCTTGTTTTTGGTTTTGGCTGCCTGACTGAAGTCTCCACTCACACTTGGATGCCCATATATTCTGTTATTTCCCAAGCTTTTTTTTTTAATTTTAATATTTATTTTTTAGTTATCGGCGGACACAACATCTTTGTATGTGGTGCTGAGGATCGAACCCGGGCCGCACGCATGCCAGGTAAGCGCGCTACCGCTTGAGCCACATCCCAGCCCTTTCCCAAGCTTTTTTGACTACCCTGCCATTTCTATCTCCTGTCTTAAAACAACTCTTTTGTCAAACCCCAAAGAGTTGTTTTTAAGTCAAGCAGTTCTTTGGTTTTAAGAAACAAGTATAGGAGGAACTTAGGTTAACAAACACATTAAACCATCCCATTAAAATTGCATACTTTTAATTGATTCAGAAAGAGAACAATAAAAGGTGACTCTCAGAGAAAAGTTAGTTCCTCATCAAAATAGTATAAAAACCCCTGGACAGAAAGCCACCTATGCTATCCTCTTTTGGAACCCTCCGATGCTGTGGGAGCTTCCACTGCTTGCTTCTAATAAATCTGCTACTGAATTCTCATCCTCCATCATATGTATTTTTCATTCTTTTGGTGCATGAGATAGGAACCTCCAACACTCATAGGACCCTAGGTCACAATTACACATTCAAAACTCAATAAAATGCATTTTTTCATTTTCATAATTTGTTGTACAAATTAGATATCATATGATGAGTTTACCTTAATCTCTTAAGGAATGGGAATTTAACAGTTGAGGTCAGACATTTTAGAATTTTATAGACAAAGCAAAAACAATTTTGACACAAATATGTCTAATTCTATGCTTAAGGCATTCAGTAATTGTTCAGGATTTTCCATGAACTCCCAGAAATTGAATGCAAATTCTTTAGATCTCAAAGGGGTCTGTAAGGCCTACAAAAGTAATGTATCTATCCAATTTATACAGTTTAACTTAACAAACACTCCTTTAACAAAGGAGTTTCCAATGATTCAATATGATCCTGACAGCAAACTATTGGCACAGTCTATCAGAGAAAGTGATATTTTACACAGCAGAAAAAAATATAGGCATGTGTTACTTAAAATCCAAAGTATAATTTTCCACTTTTGCGGTGACCACCATTTTCAAAGTTAGGAGTCACATTATATGGAAAACTAATCTAAATCCTACCTCTTTGTTAGGAATAGGCCATGGACCACTGTATTCTAGAATCTTTAGTTCTCTAAGGTCAGTAGTTTCATAGGGAAAAGCTCTCAAGACCAGAAGAAAAATTGCTGTGAAGGAGAGCTACACCAGATTATGATCTGGATTTGGGGCTTCCTGCATATTCTCTGTGCCAACTTCAGACATATTTACTCACTTAAGGATGAGAAGAAAATAACCATATGGGAGTATAGGAAAAACACAGAATTCATGATATAAAATTGTGAAACCAGCAAATTACCATAAAACAAATATTTACAACTGTATATAATAAATTTGTTGGTGTGGAGGCACAGCTTTGCAGCACAGTACTTGCGTTACTGCACAAGGGCCTGGTTTGATCAACTACAACACATTTGTGTTGCTTTCACACTGGAATTTTTAGACCTTAGCTTGAAATTTAAGATGACCAAAGCAGTGCTTTAGTATGTAGCCAAAGCACAATTCACTCCACCTGTAAGAGTCTAAGAATTGAAATATTTTGTAATACCAGTGAACTGGAATTGAGCATCAGCTTCTGGACATGCCATGATTCCAATTTTGCCAAAGTCATAAATTCCATGGCCGATGTCCTTCAACATACACAGACATCTCCTCTGTCTGGCCAGAAGAGGCTTCCCGAAATGTTTTTTTTTTTTTCTTCCTTCCTTCCTTCCTTCCTTCCTTCTTTTTGTTTTGTTGTTGTTGTTGTTTGTACTAGAAATTGAATCCAGGACACTTTAACACTGAAATAAGTCCCCAAACACCTTTATCTTTTAACTTCGAGATAGGCTTTTGCTAATTTCCCAGGCTGGGCTTATACTTGCGATCCTCTGTTTTAGCCTTTAGGATTACAGGTGAGTGGCACTATGACCATCATGAAATATATTTTTAATATATAATCAATTGACTAAAAATTGTAAGCATGTGGAATTAAATAATAAAATGAAATAGCAGTGGAATAAATATATCTTTGGCAGTAGATATATGTATATTGATGTGGTCATTTTAGCCACAAATTTGAATTTAGCTTTCAAATAAATAATATTGTACTTTTTTGGTCTAATTGTCCTCACTTCAACTTCTTGATAATTTTATGTAACATGAATTACAGTGGCATTATTTTAACTTACTCTTAGGTCTCTCTTTCCTTTCTTTACTCTCCACCCATTATATTTTCATCAGAATTTCTCCTGCTAAGATTGATCTGATTTTTTTTTAATGTTATCTGTGTCCTTGATAATTATAGGATCTTGGTATCATGTGTTCATGGTGGTGAAATGAGTGATGGATTGTCCAGTTAGGGTAGACATCTATTCCCATAAGAAAACTTTGAATAGTTCTGACAGGCACTATTCCTCTCTTTGACTGGGGCATCAGGCTCAGTTTCTCCTGGACTATGATCAGTAAGTTTGATTTTTCTCATGTCCTTCTACTGCCTTCATGGTGTATCTTGATTTAAAATTCATCACTGATTTAATTAACCTCAAAAACCACTCATAATCCAGCTGTCAGAGCCAAGAACTGAGTAGCAGCTGGGAATACAAAAAACAAAACAAAAAAGACAGATCAGCAGAGCATTAAAAGGAGAGAAATGACAAATGGGGAATACCTCTAGGAATGGTGAATTATCATATGAGAACAATAGTTTGGTGTTTCACCTAACTCAGAAGCATTTTGTGTGATCAAATTTCACATGTAATTGTTTGGATGCTCTGGGAAATGCAGGCAGCAGTCTGGTGAGCACAGCATGTCATTCAGTGTCTTGAAGATAATTAGCAAAGTCGCACTGTATTGTTTTTCAGCACCTGTTATGCAGAAAGACACAGTGATAATAAGGCAATTTTATGTAAGCTTCATCCTTTAAATCATATACAACTTTTTTTATCTGAAAGGAATACCCCATATTTCAAACCATAACTTTATCACTAATTATTATGGTTTCCTGAGACATGAAAGAATGAAAAGAAAACCTGCCCTGGTTCAAAGAAAATTTTGAAGACAGACGTTGAATTTTAATTAAAAAGACCATAGCATTTTCAAAAAAGCATGGTTTTGTTATATTTTTGAGCTTAGAAAATGATATGTAAAAGCACATTAATGAAACATAAAGCAAGAGATTCTTATCTGCTAGAATGAAATATTCAACATTTCACCCCATGGCAAAACTGTTTATTAACTACCAACTAACTAATCCTGGGGGCAAGGTAAAATGTATAGTACATAATAGTGTTTTGGTAAGGGAGTCATTTTCTAAAAGGGAAAATTATTTCCTAAATTACTGTGTTGCTGTTTTTGTAAAATATCCCTAGATATGACTCGCTTCCAGTGGAACAACATAGCCTAATAGTTAAGAACATATGCTCTCACCTACCACCTGTGTGATCTTCAGCAAATTACTCAAGTCCTTGTCTCAGTTTGTTTTATTAACAAAAAGAATCAAATTTTAATGTTTATAACTTGTAAGCTTTTCTAGAAAAGCAAAGCTAGTTACCATGTAAAATGATGAGAGAAGCACGAGGTAAAGAGAAAACTATATTCAGTATTTACTGCAATTATTATTGCTATTATAGTGCTTTTTTAACTATTATAGTCATTTCAATGAAGAATAAATAGATTTTTATCCTGTTTCATCATAATTATGACAGAAACTTTTTTTTTTGTACCAGGGATTGCTCAACTATGTTTATTTTTTATTTTAATACAGAGTCTTGCTGAGGCTGGTTTAGAATATGCAGTCTTCCTATTTTAGCCTCCATAATCACTGGGAATACAGGCATTCACCACAGAGCTCTCCATGAAAAAAAGTTTTTAAAAGGTTTGTGTTTTTACACTTGTGACTTTATTTACATCTTTCAACTTTACTTAAAGAGTTATACAATTAAATGCAAATAATATCTTAAGCATTTCATATATACTTTACTTGGCTTACTCTAATTCTCTCAATGAGTGAAGTATATAATCTATATTTTAATCTTCAACTGAGATTTCTGAGTTTATTGAAATTAAGTAATTTGTTTAAAAGCATGATACTATCATGACTCCAAATCTAAATATTGCCTTGATTTGTAAACAGTAAATCATCAAAAATACACAGAGGTCTTCAACATCCAGTGTGGACCATCAGTAAGTAACATTGTCCTCAATGAAAAGAAGGTAATAAAAAACAAAATGGTGAAAGGAACAATTTAACAAACAATGTGTATAATTCAATGTGCATTTCTCATTTTGCTTTAGTGACATTTCTTGAAGTACCCGATGTATTTTGAAAACTTTCATTTTTATGACTGCAGAAATGTAAATGATCACATGCAATATACATTACTCAGAAGGTAATGGGGGATGAAAAAAGGGCTTAAAAAAAGAAAAAAAAAAAGATTATACTATGTTCTCATTGTTGTTTCTTACTATATATACTTTACTCTTAATTTCATTTCTAGAAATATTTTTCTTCTAAAAGTTTCTTTTCAAATTTTAATTTATTATTATGTAAATATTATTTTATTTTTATAGAGCAGTACAATTCACAATAGCTAAACTATAGAGCCAACCTAGGTACCCTAGAACAGATGAATGGATAAAGAAAATATGGTATATATACACAGTGAATTATTACTCAGTCATAATGAAGAATGACTTTATGGTATTTGTTGTTAAATGGATATAGAGACTACCATGGTAAGTGAAATATGCCAATCCTAATCTCCCCCAAAAAAAGATGGAATTTTTTTTCTTATAAGTTGAAGTTAATCCACAATAAGTGTGGTTAAAAAAAAGAAGTGCAGTGGAGCAGAAAAAGGGGAAATGAAAGGAAGGAATAAGGGGTGGGAAAAGGAAAGACGGTTGATTGAATCTGACATAACTTTCGTATATACATATATGAATATACCACAGTGAATCTTAGCATTCTGTACATTCACAAAAAAAATAATTAAAAAAAAAAAATAAGTAAATGACAGAAAGATCAGTAGAGGATCAGAGGAGAAGAGAGGAAGGGAAGTTACTGGACCCTTAATTAGAACAAAATATATTCTATGCTTTTATAATTATGTCAAAATAAATTCTAATGTCATGTATATCTAAAACAAAACTATAAAAATGAAAAGAAAGAGATCTCATTGAACAAACATCACTGAGTGTAATTACTTGAAGTATGAGATATATGATTGTGCTACTGAAGTAACAAGGTAGACTATTTTACAATAAGCTTTTCAATAAACGGAATACAGTTTTAAAATATCAATAAAAAGTATCACATAAAAAAGAAACAAATTACACATTCCATACACTTACATTTTTATTACAAATAAATATTTTAAACTCAGAAACACATTATTAGTTTGTCCTCCCAGAAGATGAGAAATGGAGTCTGCCCCTTACATACATTTTCTAGTCCCTTCTGATGTTCCACCCTTTATCCCGGCACAATCTACGTTAATACTAGACAGCAGAGGAATCCAGAACAACAGGCAGACCATGTCTGCAGCATAATCAACTCCTACTATGTGCCTGATAGTGAAGCTGTATCCAATGTGGTCATTGTTACTTAGTAGAAATCATTTGGTCTGACATCTTACAAAAGTGATGCTATAACTAAAGGTAATCTGCTTATGCTTATTTGCTCTTTGGTTTATAGTGGAGAAAACACATAGGATTTTTCATCTTAGTATTCTTCATGATATGTTTGCAGATCTCAAGTATATGAAAACAAAATAGAAAATCCTGCTTCTGACGGTTTTATCTGGCAACCTTCAAGTATTACACAGAGTTTTTATTTAAATATAGCTTAAGGATATATCAATGTCACAATCATTGCCCATTCTCTCTGAGTTCAACACACCACTGAGAGCATCAAGATAGAGATTGAGTTTTAAAAACAATTTTGGACTCTGGTTAGAAACATCAAAGATGCAAAGCAAAATTAAAATAAACTCCCAGAGCTTTTTGTGAAGGAGTGATTCTCAATTATAAGAGAAACACTGAATTGCATGCATATAGTAAATGAAAACAATTAAGTAAAATGCTGGCTAGAAAGCATCAAATATGCACAAAACATATATATGATGTTTGAAGATTTGTAATGGAGACATGCCATATCATTCAATGTAAGTTTCAAATTCTTTCCACACTCAAACAAGTTTCTGTGTTCAGGGACCATGTCCTCCCCTATGATTATGAAAAGATAGGTTCATCCCTGTTAGCTCAATAAATATAAATGAAAAAGTTCATCCCTGAGAGTATATTAAAAGAAATCAATTTCTTTCGTATTTTCATGCCTATAAATCCTGCTTTAAGCTGCAATTTTTCAAGCATCCACAGGCTATTTCTGAAAACACTGTGATAAGAATTTCACATGAACAAAAAAATTGAAATTTCTAAGAAAACCACCCACATTGTCTAAGTGTCTTTGCTCCTGTGTACATAGACTAGAAGTCCCATGAAGGACATATGCCAGAAAACCACCAAATCAAACTAAAAAGGAAAAATATTTATAGTCACTGCTTGGAATATTCATGATCATTTAACTTATGTAGGAAATATACTGTAGTAGACTTTTTTATTTTAACAATATCAGTAATTTAAATAAAGTTTAAATATAGTTTTTTTCTAAATATTTGGCTTCTACTAGGTCATATTTGAAATTATTTGCAAGAGTTATAGGGACAGAAAAATAAGTAGTACTATAAAGGATTCATAAAGTTTCCTAATGCTTGCCAAAACCTATGAACAAAACTTTGGATATCTGGTAAGAACACAGACCTTAAATCTCCATTTTCACCACTGTGAACATGATTTACTATTGATGTTGACCTTGATCATGTAGCTACAGAAATGTTTTTCAGGTTTCTGTACTGTAAGCCTGCTCTTTTATACTTTCCCATGCTGTGCTCTTTAGAAGAAGTCACTATACAGAGCTCACACTTAAAGAGTAGGGATTGACACTCCAGTTGAGAGTTAAATTATTTGGAATTCTTCTGTAGGGGAGACTTTTGTTTTCCTCTGTTAATTTAAATATTCAAGTATTTATTTGTTTCAGTAGGAATTCATGAATACATATACTGTGTGTTATTTTCTATGTTATACTTCAATTCAGTTTTTTTTTTAATTTTATTTTTTTTTCTTATTTAAATTGTTCTAGATTTGGATATTAGAAGCTCTTTAATTTGGCTCCCCATGCCCCTTTGACATGCAACCATCATTATGAAGGTGTTTATTCATCACCTTTCATTTATTAAAATTGTTTTTTCTTTAATTTTCTGTGTACTCTTTTTGTCTTCTGGAACCGCAAGAAAATAAAATTCTCCAAGTTCATCTTTATATATTGTCTTGCTTCAGTAATGTACATCTATTAATCCTTCAAATTAATTTATGATTTTATATAAAATGAACTTCCAACCTATATTTTAATACAAAAACTGTAAGTATAACATGGAGTAACTGCTCTTTGGCTATATGAATGTTTAAAATTGCAACTGCAAAATGAAGACATTTATAATATCCAATTGTGTTTAACTCTGGTATGTGCCACAGTGTTACCAAATCTAAAGTGTTCTAGATAAAAATCACAAAATTATACTCATGAACGTACCAAGAAGCTGAGTTTTGGTGGATATTTAGAGTTATATCATCATATGATATTTGATATACCTTTTAATATTCATTGCTGCATTTATTCTTTTATATTTCCTTCTCTCAACTTCAAAATCAGATGATACAATTAATTTTAAGGCAGCTTGTTCATTAGACATTCAGAAATATTTAGATCTCATTTAAAACAATATAAAAGAAGCCTTAAATTCTATTGTAGTGATAACTACAGTAAATTCCATGTAGTTATCACTACAGTAAAAATACTGAGAACACTAAAAATACGTACTGGCACATACACACATGCATGCTTATGTGCACCAATGCATATTTAATCACATATTTACATATGTATATATACATGTTTGTATGTGAAGAGAGAGAAAGGAGAGCTCAATTTCCCAACAAAACAAAACCAAATTTGGTTCTATTTTAATATATTTAATTTTATATTTGCATAATACTAATTAATAGTAAAATGTATTGTCTAGCACGATTCAATATGTCTCATTTTAGTGCATATCAGCTTGATTTCTCAAATGCAATTGTGCTAAAAAGAAAAAAAAAGTATTTTAAAAGTCACTTTACTCATTTAACAACACTTTAGAAGTTTCACTCCTTTGTTTATATTTATACTTAAATTTTCAAAAGCAAAATTTCAAATTAATAACTGGGATATGTTTGAAAAAATTATGTTTGTCATACTTTCTTCAGCAAAGTTTTGACTTATTGCTCAGAGGAAAGATGTGAATATTCTTGACATTGCGTCTAAATTAGTCCTCAGCTATAGTCTGGACAGGAAAGGAGAGCTAAGTACAGAGGAATATCCAGAGCTCACCAGTAATCCAGAGAAACCAGTAGTCAGGGAGGAGGGTACATGTGGAAATGGCACAGCCTTCATTGGAGGGCTGCATCAAGTGATAGTGACCTATAGCAAAATAAGAAAAAAAACTGCTCAGATTTCCTTATGAATTTACATGATATTGGATACCAAAGAGAAAGAAAATTGAAAAATGGTGATAGCTCAAGTCAGAGTGATAGGAGTTAAATAGTTAATGAAATTTCTCTCAGAATGATAAATCTTTAAACTGATAAAGCCTGAGAATGAAAAGAAAATTAAGGTACTACATTGAATCACACAAAAACCATTTTGAAAAAAAAAAAAACACATTTTAAGAAGTGTGTATAATTAACCAATATGTAAATAGATATGTAGTTTAATGGAAGGCTGCTTTAAAATGATTGTCAATGTGAAAATACTGTGAAGTAAAAAGAGAATCACTGATATTTATGTATATTATAAGATTTATATATTTTGTAAGATGTGGAGAAGACTATATCAATTAATGCTGGGATATTTTGATGGAAACATCTTTTTGTTATATTACTTTACTAACTTGTTGCAAACCAATTACCATGTACTAATTAAATATTTCAATAGTCTCCTCATCTGAGTTATAGTTTGGGATTTAACAGTATTAAGAATGCATTGGATTCTAGTTTTTAGTATTTGGAAAAATATTAATGCCTGTTGGTCTAAGAGAAGTGTTAAATGGTTGGTTTGCACAGAGGAATTTATGTCAGTGGGCCATATCAATCTCCACTATGGTGCTGATGTAAGGACAACCTCCGGCTCATTTCACATCATTTCAAATGTATAGTTCTATTGTCTGGTAACATGTACCTTGTGACAGTCACACAGACTGATTTTGCCTCCTAGGGAAGTACTATTTAGAAACAGAAATACAATCTGTATTCAAGATTGTTAGGAAGAAAAACACCTATTTTCCCAGTATTTATATGAGGCACTGAAATATGACCCCTCTTTTTTTTTTTAGCAGAATCACGTTGCTCGTAGTTATTTTCTAAATATTGATATTTGCTGCATAATAAGGTTTCCTTTGAATTATGCCTAAAAGCAGAATAGGAAGAATTTTTAGCTAATAGTAGGGATTGTCTTATTTATTTATTTAGTTGTAGTATTGGGATTGACTCAGTGATGTTATACCACTGAGTTACATCCCCAATCCTTTCTTCTTTTTGCTTTTTTTCTTTCTTTTGAGATAGTATCTTGCTAAATTTTGCTCAGGCTGGCATTGAATTTGCCATCTTCCTGCCTCAGCATTGTGTTATTACAGGCATATACCACTATGCCTGGCTAAAAGTGTTTTATATAAAAAAGTAACTTTAGTATTGACTGAAGACTAACTTGTGAAACATTAGAAAACTCATAAGATCAGCCTTGCTATGATTAAACATTTTTAAAATTATTTTTTACTATAATTATTCATTCATCTAGATTATACAAATTAATGGGTTGCACTGTGACATTTCCGTACGTATGTATCTGTATCCCCTGCATTGATCCTATACACCCTTCCTATCTTCATTCTCACCCTCTTCTTTACCCCCTCCTCCAATTCACCTTTCCTAATAGTCTTTCTTCTATTTTCAGATCATGTTAGTTTTTTTGTTTTTGTTTTTATTTTAGTTTTGAAATATGAAAGAAAACATGGGATACTTTTCTGAGAATGATAAATCCTTAAACTGATAAGGCCTGAGAAATACAAGATAATGAATGTACTACATTGCATCACATGGAACCCATTTAAAAAAAATGAGAAGTGTGTATAATTAACCAATCTGTAAGTAGATATATAATTTAATGTAATACTGCTTTAAAATTGTTATCAACATAAAAATACTGAAAAGCAGAAAGAGAATCATATAGAAGAAAACATGTAATACTTATCTGTTCTGCAAACTTTAAATTTTTCTTTTTCTAATAATTTTGCTTGTAAATGGAAAACTCAACCACCTATGCATAATCACTAGAAGAGCTAGCAATTATGTAAAATTTATTACAATGTTCTCATTTAGTATTTAATTTACTTTATGCCCTAAAATATTTTTAAAATAAAATAATATACAATCAAGATACAACATAAGGTTTTTTGAAGGATTAATTCATACCATAAATATTAATCAGATAAAATTACTGACAAATACTTTAAAAATGACTTCTTCATTTTCACTGAAACCGATGTCTACCTTTTCATCAATAAATAGATATGTTATATTTATTAGAATATATTTATACATAAAACATATTTTCATGCCATCAAATTTAAATGCTATAATTTTAATGGTAATATTGAGAAGTTTATCCAGTTGTTATAAATCATTGTAATACCACTTATTTGTCCAATACATGGAATTGATGAATTTTTAAGCCAGTTTTATGAAAGTAGCTATCGTTATAATCACAATGTTGTTTGAAAGTGTATTCCTTTTTGGTCTTCCCTCATTACCTTGTAAATTATTCAAGGTTAAGGGCTGTTCATCTCCAAAATTTGGCACAGTGCAGAGGATATTTGGAAAATTCAATATGCATTTATATAACTAAATGTAAATTCATGTGTTCATTCATTCATACATTGCTTGCCTTTTTTTATATATAGGATAACTCTGATTTTCATGTATTCTGGAAATGGTATTATTTTCAGACAGATAAAAGAGATTTGACTTTGGTGGGAAAGAAATAGACATTGCTAGAGAAGCATTTTTATCAGGGATTATGGTCCAGTGACTTGTTGAAATCATTTCCAGTATTATTCATTTTCAGTAAGTAAATGCTGTTGTTTTCAACATTTTTCATTAATTTATACCTTATGTGACTAATGTTGTATCATAAATCATTTGAGGGCCGCATTTTAACATTTTCACTTCAGTGCATATCCCACATTTTAATAGGATCAACTGTGTCTGTTGCCTGATTTAAAAATAGGACTTGAATTATATATTCTTGTTAGTTATGACTGCTATCAAAGAGTTATCCAACCCAGAAAATATTAATGGAGTATTAGTTAAATTCAACACTATGTTCAGATTTTCATGTAAAAGTTTAAAAGACAATTGTTTTTCTTTCAGTTTGTAGTCTAGAGGGGAAAGAGACTAGTCATCAGAAAGCTAAAATAATAAACAGTGATAAGCAATGTGATTAGGCAAACCAAACCAAGTGCTTTTGGTATAAGAAGCTTCTTTTTTAACTGATGTCTATGCTGTGAACTAAAGAACAATGAGGAGTTTAAACAACAGATGAAAATTTTCCAAAGAGGATAGCACATGAAAAATTTTTCTATAACATATTAACATGATCAAAATTGCATTTAACAAAACATCATTGACTGTATTTTGAAGACTGGTGCAGTGAAGGTAATGTAAAATTAGAACAGAAGACTATTTTACAAATTTCACAAAAATATGATTGTACAAAGGCAATATCACTGAGGATACTCCAAGCAGACAGACTCAGCCACCTATAACAAAATAGTCTTAATAAGACTTGACCCTTTGAAGTATTAGAAAGTCTGTTAAGGATTTACCATCATTCAATTTTCTGCTTCAGTAATATTAGAACGATTGGTACTATTCTCCAAGATAGTGAATGCTGGAGGAGAATTTTGGGGGGTAAAATAAATTGTGTCTTGAATTGATTAAATGTGAAGATGTTGAGCTATCTCAATAGGGATAACTTATAGTAATTGTATTTTTAGATAGTGAGATGGGGAGAAATATCTCAGATGAAGTTGTGTTCTGGGAAGTACCATCAGCATACAGATAGAAAACACACTGGTAAGAAATCTATAAGGATAAAAATGTGTGTGGAAAAAAATAGAAAAGCCAACTAACTACAAAGTACACTTTTCCCCAAAGAATCACTACTCTGTCTAGCTAACAATGGCCAGATAGTGACTTTGTCTACATAAAAGCTTAAGAAAAGCAGTTAAAGCAACAGTTCCTTGTCATGAAACCTTTCTTATCTATGATACTGAGAGAATCCATTTGGAGTTAAGAATGGGAAACATTGAATAGCAGTGAGTTAAAAAAAATTCTATTAACATTTCTAAAAAACTTTCTAAATGGTGTGTTCAAAATATCTAAAACAAATGTTGTGTCCAATAATCTTTAAACTTCTAACACATTTCCCTTCAGGCTAGGAATTTCAAGTAATTTAACAAAAATTTAAAAATATTAGCATAAACTCCATGGAAGATGATGAACACAAAAGATTATAAGTCCATGCATAAACTTGCAAAAGATTATAGTGCAATTTATTTTCAATTTCATATAGATAAATTGGATGCAGAAACTGCACAATTAAACCAAATTTTAAAGTATATTATACAAAAATAATTGTTATTGAAATATATCTTCAAAATTTATACTCTTGTTAATTTCTTTTAAATGTATTTTATATATAAGAAATTATATTTTGTGGAATTAAATATCAGTATTTAAAAGATATTTCAAATAGGTATTAAATAATTTATTAGAAAATTTTAAAAAATCATATGCTTTATATTTATTTAGCTAAATAATCAGCTCTGTGGCCAATCCATATCCAAAAATAATAAACTCATCTTGTTTCACTGAAGACAAAGAATATATATATAATAATATGTATGTCAATAATAAAAAATGTGTCTGAATTATAACTTTATTAAAAATAAAGTTCCTCATTATTCTCCCTTAATCTGTGAGAACTACACTTTACTATTCTTGGAATGAGAGAAGAGATACTCTTATGTGACGTGTTAACCTTCTTAATATCTGTGAATACACCAGGCACCTGCCCACATCAGGACTGTTGCCCAGTTGAGTCTTTCTATCTGGAATTCTCCTCCCAAATACATGGACATTCACTTACTACTTCATGTTGATTTTCAAATATCACCTACTCGCTGAAGCTTTCTCTGATTATTTGAACTTAAAATTTTGCCTTTATTTCTAGCCCTTCACACTCGCTACCTTGCTTATCTTTTTAATTTTTATTTATCACAAATATCTAATTGAAATATAAATTTTTAGTTTTAGTTTTTCATTGATCCCCACTAATATGTGATCCTTTTTACATTATTAACTTCATTGACTTTTGATAACAAATATATCCCCACAATTTAGGAAGGTACTTTGTTGAATGTCAAATGCCAAACACATGTATATTTGTTGAAAAAATACGTTTTTTATTTCTGGCATTAAAATTGGTAGATTAACAAAGAAAGCCTAAAATAATTGTTAACTATCAGTTTCTTAACGTAAATATTAATTAGCAGGCTTATATTTTATAAATACTGTGCTTTCTCATATAAAATATAATATTAAAATATATAGATAAGAGCAAAAGACTTAAGGAACTCATATCCTATTAATTAGTGTATTTGTTTCTTGAAAGAAATTTTAAGGACTGATATTGTGCTCTGAAATCATTAAAATATTTATGGAATAAATAATATTTTCCAGCTGCTTTTTATCTAATATTTCCTCTGAAATAAACATCACAACCAAGGTATTAGTGCCAGGAGCAATCAGGTTACAATGTCATACTGGAAATAGTTGGAGCAGCTGGTCACCTATTGAAAACAGCTGCTGACACCACTGGATGTCCTCAACACTTCTGTAGAATCTGCCTTTGGTGAATGAATCCTGAAGCATTCTTATCATCTGAAAATGAAGCCTGATAATTCTAATTACCATTCTTATCTGGCTAGAAATACATCATGGATGGATGAAGAGAGAGAGAGAGAGAGAGAGAGAGAAATAATAGGTAGAAAAGAAATAAAAATGATGGATTGGTAGATAAAGATATAGAAACATGGATAGATATATGCATGCATGCATGCATAAATTCAAAGATCTATACAGTTTCATATAGAAAATACAGATGAAAATTTATCAAATGTATTATTAATGATAACATTTCAAAATATATACAGAGAATTTGATTTAGAAAATGATTGAATAAAAAATTTCAGTACAACTAAAGTACAAGGTTGAAATATAAATTGTTTTATGGATTTCAACTCTTTTTATTAAGAAATAAGGATAACATTTCTATTCATTGATTTATCTGCGTGGAAAGTCACTAAGATATCACTAAATAATTAAAAGCATACAATACAATCTCCCAAATTAGTAGATTGCCACACATTTCTCCATTTTTATTGAACTACTTTTGATATGGAACTCTGTTATTCTATGACCTAAAGTAATCATAACTCAGTGGTTGGCAATTTGACAGGAAAACAGATAGGCTGACAGCCACTCTTCAAGTAAATATAACCATGTTTCTAGTGCTAAGCTGAATTTGACATTTAATTTAAAAAAAGTTTAACATAGATTTACACAAACACACACACACACAACCCACACACACAGCATGCTGTTACAAGATTAATATTGTCTTATCTGAACCAAAAATGAGTGCCTACAAGGCAGAATTTTTCCAACAAATATATTTTCTAACAAATATATTTTTCTGAGAAATATATTTTTTAACTCCTCACAGATTAAAAATAATTCATTCTATTTTAAGATATTGGATTTAGCATACAAATTTAGAAAATTAAGTGAATGAATAAATTAAGTTGTTATAAATACAGAATTTTTATTGTTATGTTTTGCCATTTGCTATTATTTACTACTTGGACACAAATATGTTTGTGTCTAAGTACTAACTTGGACACAAATATGTGTGTGTGTACATGTCTGTGTGTGCATGTTAGTGTGTCTCGCCATTGCCATTTGGAGCCAGATTATTCTATGTGGTGCACACTATGTAGGATGTTGTACAGTCTGTCTGGACTTTGACCACTGAATCACAATAGCACTATAGCCCCAGTTTTAACAACTAAAAATGTTTCCAGATGTCCATAAGTTCCCTGAAGAACAAAATCACCTCCAGTTGATAACTACAGATGCACTATTATGGAAATCATGTTCTTTCATAAGTTTAAAAATGTATAGCTCAGCAGGGTATGGTGCACACCTATAATCCCAGTGACTCCAAAGGCTGAGGCAGGAGGGTCCAAGTTCAAAACCAGCCTCAGCAACTTAGTGAGGCTTTAAGCAACTTAGTGAAACTCTGTTTTAAAATTTAAAATAAATAAATAAATAAAAAATGGCTGGGAATGTGACTCAATGGTTAAGCATCCCAGGTTCAATCCCTGGTGTACACACACACACACACACACACACAAAGGTATAGATCATTCTTATCTAAAGAATTTAAAAATCTTACTGCTTTCAAAATAAACGTGTGACTTTTAAATTTGATAGTTCATATCAATTACTTAGTCAAGGTTATGTTTGGACAGACAGCCTCTCTGGAAAGCAAATCAATTACTTAAACAACTTTGTATGCCATTCTGGTAACTATCATTGACATTTTAGTAGTTACCAGAGGAAATGGTATTCTAAGTTTATATATAATCTGATAGTGCCTGTGTTATTAATTCAACCATATTAATTGAAAGTTTTATATGATGTAACTCTTCCTTTATCTTCACATATTTCAGAACACAATTAAAAGGAATGCTTTTTTTTTTTTTAATGGTATGTTTTTCATGGGCGCATGCATGGGCTCTCTCTCTTCCAGAGAGGAGGTCCATGAAGCAGGGTAGAGGAGAGTGTGGCTGTGGAGTCACTAATCAAGACCTCCGGAGACCAAGCTGGAAGCAGATCTGATTTTATTGTGTAGTGACCATGTATATATATTAAGGCAGTAGCTAAGCAGATTATAGGCAGCCACCAATCCAATACCTTGCTAACTGTTCTTACAGTGTCTAATTGAGGAGGAGGCTGCGGAGCAAGTGCTGGGACTACAACACATAATCTCATGCCCAGGGCTGTGGCCTACGAGGTAAGCGGGTTTGCTGATCACACACTGAGCACAAGGGGAGTGGTTTGCCACTCAGGCGCCCTTAACATATACCACGTAGGCAATTTTGTTTTCTTTGTATCACTATGGATTAAAATTTGAACTGCTAAGATTAATGACTGAGTGTTTCAAGCCCTCGGGACTCTCTAAAGAAGCTATATGAGTATCTAGACATGGTGTTCCAGTAACTGTAAGAGGTAGCAGAATGTCAAGAAGCCTTCTATTGTAGAGAACTTTGCATCATTCTGGCCCTAAAAGAAAAAGATGTCCTCAGACAGCTTCCCTGGTGGTTCCAGGATGGCAAGTGCCTGTGTAGAAGCTTCTGTAAGCAACTAGTGAAGCAGCTGTGGGTAAGTACAAACTGAAATAAAGTAGAACCCTCGTAACTCAGCTAGGGGATTGCAGTTTATAAATTTACAGTTTTGTATGTGTGACAAGCTCCTATGAGACACGGGAAATAAGTGCACACACTGTGAAGGGGAGAGCTTGTGCGCACCATTTTCTAGGTTGAGGATCTCAAGCCAAGAGTCATTGGAGTGGACAAGTAATAGACTAGCCAAACAATTCTGAGAACCCAACTGAAATTGGAAACCATAAATCTGTCCCATCTGGCAGAGTTATAGGATTTCCCCTATCAAAACTCAGGAAAGGGGAGAAGCTTTTGATTAGAGAAATTGTTTGGGAGTGTGTTTAACTGAAAGCAGAAGAGAACAGGAAAAATAAGGGAATTGAAGATAAGTGTGACCTGAAATGGTCAGGCATGATGATAGATTTTATTAGAAAAGTAAAGTTAAGAAGCAAATGATAATCTAAAAAAAAAATGGAGGAATTTAAGTCTGAAGTGAATGAGCGAATATATTTAGTGGAGATAAGTGTTTGTTATCAGAGGATTTCAAATTAATGGTTTAGAATGCAGTTCAGTTCAGAGGGATAATAAATCTTGACTGAGACCTCAGGAATGGTTTACTAAAGAAAAATAAAGTGAAAGTTATCACCACAAAAAAAGATTATGAAATTTTGAAGAAACTAATGTTACTAAGGATAAGGCAATAGTGAGAAAACTATAACAGAAAATTAACTGGGAATGCATTCTCCTAAGAATGCAGGAATATGTGTGCAATCAGATAATGTATTGATTAAGAGAAATTAACTCTTAACTTTTCTAAAATTACACTAAAATCTCATTCATTAAATTAACAAAAATTTTCTCATTTCTTTTTATTTATTTATATTTGTGGAGTGATACTGCAGATTGAACCCAAGGGATCTTTACCACAAAGCTTTTTATTTTATTTTTATTTTGAGGCAAGCTTTTGCTAAATTTCTGATGATGGCCTCATATTTGCAATCCTCCTGCCTGAGCCTACTAAGTCACTGGGATTACAGGCCTGTGCTACCATACTAGGCTTAAGAAGTTCTTCTAAAAATGTGTATGTTTTAAATGAAAAATAATAATTTTATTACACTTACTATATATAACATAATTATTAATTATCTTTCATTATACGTATGATGTATAATGTGATGTTTTGATATATGTATACCATCTAATGACCATGGAGTCATTAAATCATCACCTCATTGACTTGACATTTTTGTTGATAGATTTGAAATTTATTCTATTATATTAGAATACACAATACATTATGATTTCCAATATTCAGCATGGTATGCAATAGATAACCAAACTGATTCCTGCTCTCTAGCAGAAATTTTGTATCTTTTGACCACTAACTTTCTATTCCGTCTTTTACCTCCTTCCTGTTTGTGGATTACCATCATCCTACTGTGGAACAGAAAACAATATATAATTTGATGTTTACATGTGAAGCTCAATGGGAATATTTTAGGAATATGGCTCTATGATAGAGGTCCTGGGTTGATTCCCAACAGCACAAAAAAATTATAAAAATGCAAAAATAGAGACAAGTTTCTCTTGTCTCAACGTACTAATTAACTATGATAAGACCAACGTAAAAAACATTTACAAAATCTAGATAAAGATATCTATTAATTATAATTATAAAAAGATATCTATTAATTATAATTAATGCTTAATCATTGCTTTAGCATTTCTTCTTTTTTTTCCATGATCACCCAGAAATTATTGCCATTATCAACAATGTAATTTGAAAAAACTTCCAGTGACACAAAAATGTAATGTTTGTCACAGAAAAAAATTGAGTTATACCTAACTAGAATTATAAACAGCTTCTAGGTGGCTCCTGTAATCATTTATCTCATTTTAGTGTTCACTGTTTCTTATGAATGCATTCAGTACATTTCTGTCTAAAAATCTTTTGTTTTGACAGATGTGAATAAACCAAATACAAAGCAGGGAGCTTTGCTCATTAAATATTATTTCTCATTATTATATCAGCCAAGCAAGCCTTAATTCTATCAGGTTTGTTCATCTGTTCTGACTATATTTTACTTTATTTGGTACTGAGGATTAAACCCTGAGGTGTTTTATCCATGAACCACAGCCCTTTTTATTTGTTGTTTTGAGACAGTGTCTTGCTAAGTTGCTTAGGGCCTCACTAAGTGGCTGATGAAAGGAGTTCAGTGTTAGAATTTACTAATTTAAAATTGGAGAGGGTAAGGAGAAGGACTATAGTTATGACTGATCACCTACTACACTGTAGGCATTATGATTGGAAGACAGAAGACAAAGGGAGATATGTTGGGAGGCTCAAAATGGCAACATTTTAACCACATGGTTTAGATTACAGCAAACACATTTCTGTTAATACTATTGGTTTAACTTTAACCATAAAGACAACATTAATATACAATTCCTCCTCTTTTAGCATCAATTTATATTCTTTTATTCAAACCTGGATGACATCATTAGACTCTCATGCTTAAATATATCTAACACAAGAAGATTATTTTGATATGAGATGGGGGATCGTTTGGTGAGAGCTATCTTCGTCAATCATTGAATAAGACCTCTAACTTTCTATTCTGTCTTTGACCTCCTCCTTCTTATACATGAAATTATGCAATACATAACTGTAGTTATGACTCCCAGTACAATAATCAATGAAGTACTAATAGATGTTATCCATCCTTTCCATTTATCATACCACTGTTCCATTAGGTTCATGAAAGTATCATTATTTTCTGAATTTTCTGTGTATTCATTGGTCAATGTAATGAAGCCTTTTAAAGCCTTTGTAATTATTTAACTTGGGGCTGTTTTATTTGGAAAGAATGTGTCATATTTGGCTGTCATTATATATTTCCCTCCTTTTTGGTTAGATTATATCTAGAACCATTCTATTTTCCCATGTCACTTTACTAGTAACATATAATTGTTCTGTAATCCCCTTGAAAACATCTCTAGAAAATTGAAAAAAAAACTTTGTTGATTATAATAAATGTATTTAATCCAATCTATATTTTTGTTACTGTAGACCACCAAAAGAGAATTGACTCAAAACCTGCTATGATCTGATTTCTGGCTTTGAATTCATTGGGAATTCTTTAAGGGACTCCAGTTGAATCTATATAAATATGAGGGTCAAATAATTCTGTTGGGAAAGAAAGATCCCTTTTACTTCCAGGGACTGACACTCATCTGATTGAATAAATGTCAGGGTGAAATGAATAGCCAATTGAACAAAAGTACTGGTTCCATTTCCATTGGTAAGTTCTCAAGTAATGGCCCTCTATAAAATCACCAGACATTGATTTTGGCTGAAACAAATGCCATGTGATTAGACATCTCAGAGGACCAGCTTTTACTGCATCCCGACATATTTCCCAGGAAAATCAATTGGTTCCCCCACCACACACATACACATCTGGAGAGGCATAAAGTATAATTGGTTCCAAGAGAAAGAAGTTGGATAATCTTTGAGGGCTTTTGTCCAGGACCCTTAATTGCCAAGAACAGCAGTGATGGGGTCAAGCAAGACTCATTTCTCCAAGTGGTACATTCCTGGAAAAGGGACATCATATAGCTCATGCCTATAGAGTCTGAGTTCAGACAGAAACAAGAATTGAACCATTTAAGCCTCTGGCCTTCCTGTTTCACAAGCATAACAATTGATTTTATTTAATGCATTAATAGAATTTTTAATCCATTTTATCCAGGCATTTGTCTTAGCATATTTAATTTCTATCTCAAGAGCCTTTTACTTCCAATACCATAACTTTAACAGCATCATTATAAGAAACTGGAACTCCACCCTTGGTACTGGGTGGTCCAGAAGATGACAATATAACTATCACAAGGATTTGATCCTCCAATCAGTGAAAAAAAATAGACATAGTGGCTGAAGTATTACTCCCCACCACTGTGTTGGAAGAAGGCCTCTGAGGGTGTAGTTTCAGGCACATATAGATTCCTGCACTTGATAATTCTCCCTGGTTCTGAGAATTTCCACTAGGGAAAATCAGATGTGCATCAAACTTGAGAGTTAGAGGAGATTCAGATTTGGTAATATTTATAGTAAATATACAATTTATCCCCTTGAATAAGGTTGTAGGGATCATTTTAGTCTTTTAAAATTTAGCTTTGTAGAGTTGGGTGTTGGACTGTAATGTGGTGAGCCGTTCTAATAGACCGTGGCCGCCATTAGAAGATGGCGCCGGCTTCCACTGTGGCCTGTGATAAACAACTCCTTTTATGGAGAATTGGCGCGCAATCCCTTACCACCCTATGAGAAAGATCCACGTGGCAGCTTAAGATTGGTATGCGGGAGGCTTTATTAGGCTGTGCTTGGGCGCTCGGCGGGGGGTCGCTAGAAGATGATACTTGAATCAAGGCCTGAATAAACTGCTGAAAGAAGAATCCTGTGTCGTGTTTTCCCTTGCTGGCGAGGGGTCGCGACACTGTAACCCACTTTTTTTTTTCCTAATTAGGTTTTGCAGTTGGAGTTCCTTTTACCCGACTGTAAGAGTTTAATTTCATTCTGCTTTCTAAACAGATGCTTCAGTTGTTATAAGGGCTTGATATGGTCCTTTTCAGCTTGGTTGAAGCTCATATTCTTTCCAGGTCTTAATTAAAACCAAGTTGCCAGGCTGGAAGTGATGAACTCTTAACTCCAGCAGAGGAGTCTGAGCAAGGAGTCCTTTTAACCTGTGGTATGATAAAGTGGAGATATGGCCAGTATATATTTTCCTAGAAATTGATCTAGAGTTTTTGTTATGATTTAGATGTTTCCCATAAGCTCATGAGACAATGCAAGAAGATTTCGAGGAGAAATGATTGGGCTTCAGCCTTAAACTTATCACTGAATTGATCCCTGATGGAATTAACAGAGAGGTAACTGGAGACTGGTGGGGTATGGCTAGAAGAAGTGGCTATGGAGAGTATATTGTGTATCTGGAGAGTGAATTCTCTCTTTGCTTCCTGATCACCACGTAAGCCACTTCCTTCTGCCACACTCTTCTCCATGTTGTTCCTATCTCACCTGGAGCTCTGAGGAATGAAGCCAGCCTTCTATGGACTAAGACCTCTGAAATTCTGAAACTAAGACCCTCAAATAAACTTTTTTTCTCCTCTACAATTGTTCTTGTCAGATCTTTTAGTCCAGTAGCAAAATAGCTGCCTAAAACAAGTTTCTATAGTTGTAGACATTCAGCAGGTTATCTTCACAAGCCTTGAAGTAGGACTACTGTGTTTTAACTTTAATGTCTATAGTTTTACAGCTATCTTTTCCATTTAATTGGCGTCAGTATTAATACTAGAAGTCAACCTTTTATCCTGTCTTCTATGGATGATGGCTTATTGTTTCAAATTAACTCATGTTGTTCTAATGAAACATAATTTCTATAGTAACAGGGATGTCTTTGATATCTATGTTGCTTCCTCCACAAATCTCATAAATTTATCAATTCAATCACATATTAGAGAGATCCTTTACATCTTTTACTTTCTTTTAAAATTTTTGAAACATTTAAATACTTGTTGCAATTTATCTAATCCTTTACTTAAGTTTTATATCATATCCTTTGTTTACTTTAAGGTCATGGTAATCTTTACAACAACAACAACAAAAATCTTTGAACACAACTTTAAATAAGCTTAATTCTAGTCTACTGCAGAGCCATCCTAATATGGAGAAGGGAAAGAGGCAAAGCTTTTACTCAGTGAGACTGGTCTACTGAAAAATCTTAAAAAAGTGTTTTATTTCTGAATCTGGTCTTTGTCCTTTAAAAAATATCACTCCACACAGTTTTTATGTATTATTTCCTGAGTCTGTATAAATATCAGTAAACAATCCAACATAATATCCAAAAATGTAATTAAACATAAAGGCTAAGAGAGCTCTTAAATTTTCTTTTGTGGAAAAGATGTCAGAATTTGTCTTCATGTTTCACATTGTCAATCTTTAACAAATCAGGTTCTCCTTTTGCCTTTCAAAAATGCATTTAGAAGTCTCTCCCAGAGTAAAGAATAACACAAAATTGTGTATATAACTTATTGACAACAAGTTATCTTTATCCAGTTACAAAACATTAAATAACATAAAAATACCAGCCAAATTCATTATTTCTATATAAATCACAAGGGAATTATTGCTGCAGACAATTTTAGTTTGAAGAACACCAACTTGGTGATTTGCTCTCACAAGGTTTACATTTAAAAAAACTTGTATACTTGAAGAGCATGAATACATCTAATATACAAAGAAGCTAATAATGACTAGCATCACAATTACACAAATGTCCTTATATTAACAAAATTTAACTTTTGTAGTAAAATTTAGAATCTATTGTGAATGATATAATAATCTCAGGTCTGTATGAATTAGCAGTACTAGCAAAAAACAAAGGGTAACCTTAATTCTCTTATACATTTAAGAAATAGTATTAATGATCAGAAATAGACTTAGTCAAAACCAACAGATGAAAGATTGGTCTTCAAATGACAGTGTGGCTCTTCTATGTCAAATCCTTTGACACTGCTTTAATACCGTCCTTATCTTGGACAGTAAAGGACACAGAGCAAGTGGAGTGAGAGAGAGCCACTGTAGGTGCCTCAGATTCTCCTCCCTCATCATTGTTAGCATAGTTGGAAGCCTCTGAAAATAGTGCACTTCACCTTACAAATTCAAGAGTGTACGTCTAGTGTTATGTTTATGTAAGTATGTGTTTGTGTTTTAATCACAAAAAATAAATTAATACATAACATAGGAAAAGTTTGAAGGAAAAGGGAAGCAAGCTAGCCTCTTATGAAGTAAATAAGTATGCCCTATTTGTCCTAGGGGAACACTATCCACAGACCCATTGACCAAGAACATTCTTATTCCTGTTAAGTTTTCTTAGAGCAATTAGAAATCACTGAAGAATGAGCTGCCATGTTTCTCAGTATGACTCATTGATGTCAGTGGAAAAGGCCACACATACACAAGGAAAAACTTTACTATTGTTTAGCTATGTAACCTGTATGGACAAAGTATTTTCATTAATTCATCCAACTGAGCTTGAATCGGATGTTATAAAACAGTAGGTCATAATTTCAAGAATTTGGGAAGTTCATATCAGGGGAATTATAAGTAATTTTTTATGAGGACATTTAAGTATCACTGATTAACATTTATTATATGAATCAAAATTTAATGGATATTTCTCATAATGATACTAATATTTAAAGGAAGGACATGTGTTCCTAACGTCCTCTGTAGAATT
Source organism: Marmota marmota marmota (assembly GCF_001458135.2). Classification (NCBI taxonomy): domain Eukaryota; kingdom Metazoa; phylum Chordata; class Mammalia; order Rodentia; family Sciuridae; genus Marmota; species Marmota marmota. Next base: position 45,682,009 of record NW_026000057.1, read on the forward strand.
AATAAATCACCTCTGTAGCATTAATACATCACTTCTGAAACATTAGTAAATCACACATTGTGTTAGGTCAATGAGTTTTCTGTAAAAGAGATGAATTTATAATAATTTTTTCAAAAGGAACAATCTTTGTAAATGTTAATATATCTTTTAGTTTGAGAATATTATTTAACTAACTAAAGAGAATAAAATAGATATGTACAAACAATGGGAAATTCTCATACTGCAGAAACTATCAGAAAAAAATAGTTTATAAAGTGACAGAAATGATAATTTCTTGTGTCCTATTATACAGTGAGGTTACTCTACATAATGACAAAGTACCAAATATTTATAAGTGGGATAAAATGATTTTACCACAAAGATGTGATGAGTTTGAGAAGATATACAAGCTTACTCTGAATTCACTACTATACAGTATATACATTATTAAAACATAACAAATTATCCCATAAATATGTATAATTTTTACATATTAATTTAAAAATTAATTTAAGAAACAAGGTGAGATTACTTACTGATGTTCAAAGATGACATGGATTTTCAAGAAATTAATTTTAATTAAATAATTCCTTCAGCTTATGATTTTGGGGGGTACCGGGGATTGAACTCAAGGGCATTCAACCACTGAGCCACATCCCCAACTATTTTTTGAATTTTTATTTAGAGGCAGGTTCTCACTGAGTTCCTTAGCTCCTTGCTGTTGCTAAGGCTGGCTTTGAAATCGTGATCCTCCTGCCTCAGCCTCCATAGCTGCTGGGATTACAGGCATGTACTGCCACAACTGGCTAGATTATGACATTTTAAAGTTATGATATTAATCATATTCAGATACACGGATTTTTTTCCTTTTAGGTCATATGTCAAAACTTAACAAGTTATCTATTGTTGGAGGCTATATACAGGTGCTAGTAACCCCTTCAATCTATGGTCATTATATTCTCTTTTTTTGTATAGAAATTGAAAAGATGCTGACATTTTCAGATGAACAGAAAAGATAGTTATATTTAGTTATGTCAGCCAATTCAGGTTCAAAATATTAAAATTGTAAGTACATTTTCAGATAGATTTTTTTTATATATCATTATTTTTTTCTCACTTGAGAATGGTTTTGCAATATTTACATGTTTTGTCTCCTTTACTGACTATTCTATTCAATTTTCACTCAATTATGCTTGCTCTACTTGTTTTCAAAATTTCATATTTTATATCTTCTTCTGCCTCTTAGATAATTGTCAGAAAGAAATCAATTGCCAACAATTGTTTAAAAATTATTCTTTAAATATTTAAATGAAAATGAGGACCCTTGAAATTATTCAAAGCTACTTAAGAAATGATGTTAATTTCATTGAGTACTTTTATTTTTTAAATAAAATTTATATTTCATTAATTATGCTTATAGTACCAATTCAAACATGTTTTAGAACTTTATATGAGTTTTTATTCCACATTTAAGAAAATTTTTCTGATGGCCTTTTAGGTATAATGTGATATTCCATTTCATTGTACAATTACAACTTAAAACAATTTTTGCTTCCAAGATTGAAAAAGAAGCGTGTGCAATCTCAATTCATATTCAGAAACATGTTAGTAGAAAACTAAAACAAAGACTAAGAAGCATGTAAGAAGCTTAAACCAACCCACAGAATATCCCCCCAAAAAAACTAAGAAATAAAATATAAATACTAAATTCTGATGAAATGGAGTAAAACAATCAAAATTGAATAAAGTTTTCTAATTCATCCCTGTGGTAAAAATATTATGAACAATTAAAAACTTCTTGTAATTTTTTTGATGTGGTATGTCCCTCAGAGATCATGTATTATAAGCTTGGTAACCAGTGTGGTAAAGTTTTAGGTGGTGGAACTTCAAGGAAGAGGAACATGGTGTGAGGGTATTAGATCCTTAGAGGTTGCTGCACTTGTAAGGATTTGACATTGTTTTCAGAGGAGCCTGGTTGGATTTCACTACAGCTATCAAAAAGCATATAGGATCCTACCTACTTGCTATGTGCAGCTTCCTATCATGCCATGTGTTCTCTCACTCCTGCCATTGTGATGTTTTCCACTTTGGGGCAAACACTAAAACCAAGTTAATGCAGGAACATGTCCTTGAACTTCCAAAACTCTGAGCAAAATACATTTCTTTTCTTTATGCAGTACTCAGCCTTAGGTATTTCATTGCTAATATACCTGTGCTTGGAAATATTCACTTTCGACCAAAATGTTATTTTGAACAGTTTGTCATTCTGATCAGTTTACTGAATCAGATAATTAACAATCACTTTACCTATATTTATGTAGGTTCTATATTTGCTGGTTTCAGCCCTGAATTTTAAAGTCACTGGAGACAAAATGCTGTTCAAGATCATGACTCATACAATTACTTTCTTTTCCCTCAACCATTGAGTATGTGGTACATCAGATCCTCAGACATACATAAATACAGTTCACACATTACATACTTTTATCATTGGTAAGATCTCAATTCCCTATGAATGGGTAAGATAGACAAAAAAATTCCTAATGTTGATCTCCTTGTATTAGCAGAAGAAAAAATTCAATTCATGCTTACTGAAGGTTTAAGTATTTAAAAATATCCTCTCCTTTCTTTTTCAATATTGAATTGTTAAAGACAATCCTAAAATACATGAGTTACTTTTCCTCATAGTTTCGTTAACCCCCTCATATAAAGCACAATTTATTGCAACATTTGTATGGTATGAGGTAATTTAAATTTCTAATGGAACAATTTGCTAAATTTTATTACTCACTTATCTTAATTAAACAAACAAAGCTTCAGGTTAAAGAAGGTTTAAAATAATATAATCCTGAAAAAAAATTCTCCTTCTATAGAAATCTTTCCTTTATCTCTTCCTTTCTAGTTGATGATTCCCTTTTTTCTTTGTCGTCTTCTCTTTCCTTTCTTTATCCCTTCCTCCTGCATAATGTGAGTTGTAGTACTTGAGGAATGTAAATATTTTAAGGAGAACTACGTACCCTAAGAATCTATAGGTATAACAAAGCAAAATCATAAATAGTTCTATCTTAATTTGAAAGAGATTTTGTTCTCACTCCCATTGCTTAAACAGGAACTACATCAATGAATGCCCTTTATGTTATTCAGTTAATATTTTAAAATGTCATTTGGGGATGAAGATTGATAAATATCATCATGAAGTGGTGGTATCAAAATATGAAACTGGAAATATAGATGTTATATTTATAAACTAAGAAATAAAATTTAGGAAGAAAGTATACGAAGAAACAGAATACTTAAATGTAACAAGAGAAAGCATAAAGACAATTAAAACTTGCAATCTCATGAAGACTATTAATAAGTTGTCAATTTTATTTCTAGTTATTTTACATATTAAATAAAAATTGGGATTTAAGTTTTTACCTAAAAAGACTTTTTATGATTGTAAGATTGTTTTTATGAGTTTAAAATTGCAAAATAATGAGATTGAACAAGTATAATTTGACAAGCTATATTTACATTGGATGAAAGAGTGATGAGAATTGATAAGTGCCCTATAAACTCATCCTATTCTTAGTTTAATACTTCAAGCATAATTATATCTCTGAAATTTTCAAATATTAAAAATTTAATGTGAAACCCTAATCTGTTTCCAAGGTATCTCATATTGTGTTTTTCATTATTATCAAACATTAGTTTATATTGTCTTTGATATTTCTAGAAGTACAAATAATAATCATATTTTGAACACAGATTAATTTAAGAATGGCAAGCCTATTTTCCATTTGAGTAAGTCAATTCCCTTGGTAAATTAGCATCTTTTCTATGAAATGGATAAGATAACCTTGATTGTCTCTTTGAATTATGATACTTGATTCACTTTTGTTCTACTGTCATTTTTAGTATATTTCTTTGTGCTATGACTCCATATTTGTTTGCTTTGGGATAACTATGAGTAGTGTTCTAGTATTCTGATTCAGTTTCTGGCAGAGACAGTAACTTTATTTTTATCAGGTATTATCATAGTTCTTGCTGCTTCCCAGCTCTAGTTATAGAGCAAGCACTTTCCTGCTCTGTCCAAGTGGAGAAGAGTTTTTTCTTTTCTCTTTCCTCAACTGCACTGGATTTTCACTGGTGCCAAAGGTGGCAGCACTTTCTATCCCTCTTTCTCAAAATTAAGGTTTTTCTCAGAAAGTGTTTGGCAGAATGGATCTGGGCAGGATTCCGTGTCTTTAGTGATAGTATTATTAATGTACACTGAAGGTATAATACATATTAAGGAGTCTATTATCATTCAATATAAATTTCTACAATGTGGAAAGTTGTTTGTTTTTAGTGAGATTATCATTTGCAACCACAAAAACTTTCAACTCACCTTTTCATATTACCCATTTAGTTAAGCAATGTTTCTTCTAGAAATTTATTTTCTTATTTATAATAACATCTTTGTTAGGTTGATGGAAGTGGTTGAGAAGCAAAGCACCAAGCAACCCTGGTGGGAGAGAGAAATACCAATCAGGTGCTGACAGAACAGCCTGTCAATCAGCGCAGTCTCCTGTCCTATCCTGGATCTTAGCCAGCTCCACCCCACCTCCACCAACCCCAGTAGGACAAGGGACTGCTTTTTCTTTCCCAAGCCCTCCCTTCCTGCCCTATGCCTGTCCAGTCCAGCCCCAGCGCCCTTTTCCTCATACCTCTCTGTTGGTCTGAGGGTCTTGCCCAGAAGTTAAATCTCAATAAAGCCTCGTCCAGCAGCCTTTTAAAATCTGCCTCCTTTTGGTGGCAGCTGCGTCACCTTATAACCTTATCTTATTAATATTTATTTTTATATTATGACAATCTAGATTTCACGAGTTTAACAAAGAAAATTATAACAAGAAATAATGTACTGTAAAACAGAAAAGATAGGGAAGGGGTTTCATGAGTTATTGTTTCCTGAATTCTGTTACTAATATCCACTTAAATGGGAGGGAAAATAAACTCATTACTTTGTAACATCACATCACATAGAGAATACTACTTTCACTCACACAAAGCTTTGAAATTGTATTTTACTTGGAGATCACAAATATGTCTGTTTGGGGCTGGCGATGTGGCTCAAGCGGTAGAGCATTCGCCTGGCTTGCGCAGGGCGCTGGGTTCCATCCTCAGCACCACATAAAAATAAAATAANTATTTATTTTTTAGTTTTCCGTGGACACAACATCTTTATTTTATTTTTATGTGGTGCTGAGGATGGAACCCAGCGCCCTGCGCAAGCCAGGCGAATGCTCTACCGCTTGAGCCACATCGCCAGCCCCAAACAGACATATTTGTGATCTCCAAGTAAAATACAATTTCAAAGCTTTGTGTGAGTGAAAGTAGTATTCTCTATGTGATGTGATGTTACAAAGTAATGAGTTTATTTTCCCTCCCATTTAAGTGGATATTAGTAACAGAATTCAGGAAACAATAACTCATGAAACCCCTTCCCTATCTTTTCTGTTTTACAGTACATTATTTCTTGTTATAATTTTCTTTGTTAAACTCGTGAAATCTAGATTGTCATAATATAAAAATAAATATTAAAAATCTCTCTCTCTCTCTCTCTCTCTCTCTCTCTCTCTCTCTCTCTCTTTAAAAAAATATGTCTGTTTCATGAGAAGATTTTTAACTGATGAACAACCATTTGAGGGGGATGGGTTTGTGGCTCAGTGTAAGAGTGCTTGCCTAGGAAGTGTGAGACACTGGATAAATAAATAAATAAGTAAAATAAAGGTCCATCAACATCTTAAAAAAAAGAACCATTTGAGGCTTAGGTTGTAGTTAAGATAAACAAGGAACTACTTTTTCTGATCAATTATTAATAGTCAAAAATTATTTTGAATTGTAATGTAGAGCTAATCTTATTAACAGTCATGAAAGAAAATTTTCTATCAGTAAATATACACAATCTCATAATCTATAATTTTTTAAAATCTTCCAAAAATTGCTTCTCTTACAGGTCTTTGTACACTTTTATAACTGCATTGAGGCAATCTCTAATATTTATTGGTATTTTAAAAAGCACCCTATTATACCAGTGCTGTACTTTAAACCTGCCAGCACATGCCCATTACTGTGCTCAGCTGGAAGTTTCAAAGGATACAACATCAAAACTATAATAACAAGAGCTGGAAAAACAAACAATTAATAACTTCATCAATAAAAAATCTTTGAAGGAAAATATTTCTTTCTATACAATTTTATAAAATAAAGTTTCTAAAAGACCTTGATTATCTTTTAATCCCATCAGCAATCTGGAGACTGTACATCTAAATGGAAGGAAAGATATGGACTTCCCCAGGCAAGAAACATATTGATCTCTGCATCAGGTCCTGAACAAATGTTGATGGCTATAGTACATTATGCCACAATCAATGCCATTTGGAGCTGTCAGTTTCCAAGCAATAAATGTATTTCTTTATTAAATGATGTTGCTAATCTAGAATATTTTATTTTTAAATTCTAAATGGATAATATTAAATGCTTACAAAACTCCCAAAATAGGCTGATTGAACCCACTTAAATATATTTAATAAAAACAAACTACTTAAACTGGTCTTCCAACATCAATACATTTCTATTACATTTTGGTTTATACAAAAATACTAAAAACAAACAAACAAAAATTCTCTAACATTATTCTCTAGCTCCATAGAGAATTTTATCTACAGAGTGCTATAATAAAGACTCATAAATTCTCAGGGTAATGGCATCTGGAAGTGTTCCATATGAAACCTTATCTAATATGCAATCCATATGGCACTTGCCTGGAAGCTAACTTCAGAAAGAATGAAAATGAGTCCAGCTGTTCTCTCACAGGGCACCCCATGAATCTTCTACAAACCCAATTGCTGTATTGGTGCTCTAAGGCAATTTTGTTTTGCTTAATATCTATTATATATAATTACTTTCTTTTCTCTTTCTTTTTAAAAGTACATCTTATTCATGGTATTTTAACCTATAACTTGTTCTCTTATTTTCCTAAATTTAAGCCTCATTGAACCTTGTAAGTTTAGTCCTCATTGAAACTTACATGACTTCTTTGTATTAACCACAGTAGAGAGAAAAGTATTGGAAGATTAGAATACTAAAATTCTGTTTCTTTTTAATTGCTCTCATCTCCTAAAGCCCTGGGGGTGGGAAATATGTATATATACCTACACATATGTATGCAAACACATATACCTACAATTGCTTGCATATAATTATATGCCCACATGCAATATATACTGGAAAGTAAACAAAGCAAATTACATTTTGCACATTTTTACTCTAAATAAATGTCAATCATATAAACTTTCATGCTATGGAAGCCTAGACCTAAAATTGGACATTTCCTAAATGCTCAAAACCAAAACAGTCACATCTATAAGCATTTGCAAATCTATTATTTAAAAATTTTAAAATATGACTAAATGTTTCTTATGTATTATAAACATATACAACACATATTTCTTTTTGGACTATTTTAAAATTAAAATGATTCAAATTAAGTATATTGCAAGAAAAACTGTTCTGTATTGTTACAGTTATTAATATCAAAGTCAAAATTCATATATATATATGTGTATATATATATATATATATATACTCAGTCCCATCTTTTGTGCATAACATTATATTGGTGTATATTAACCTTATATAATGTTAGTGGGAGAATTACATGGCAAATATTCAAAATTGGATCGGAAAATCTGAGAAGCAAATGTTGTGGAGTAAATAAGAACATGGACTCCACAGCCAGATTACTCAGTTAAAACATCAATCCTAATAATTATTAACAAGACTCTCTTTGATAAAGTGGTATTAATGTTTCCCAATTTGAAAGATTTTTTTCCATAACAAATAACCAAGGTTTATTTATTTGAAGAACTTAGCAATGGGTAAGTACTCTGTACTAGTTAATGTCATCATTATAATTATTCTCTGGCTCAAGAAGAGAACTCAATAAATTTAGTTTTCTTATGTTTTTAACATGGAAAATATTACTTCATAGCTAAAACAGCATATATTCTTATTATTTATAATTATTTATACAAAACCAGGGAATGGAAAATATACATTTGAATAAGAGTGTTTTAGAGTGTTAAATTTTCCCATTTAATATTCAGGACAGAGTTAAACAGAATTCATTTTCTAAACCATTTATTTCCACAATTCAGTTTCTTTTAAGATCAGTCTTAAGTATATTTGAGTTTTAACACCAATGTGAATTTTAATGCTAATGTATCCTGGAGAAAAATAGAAAACCTGATGCTACGTGTGGGTATTTTTGGTATATTCCTCGAGCAAGTTGAATATGCACATAATTCATAGGAATATTTTTGCAATTTTATTTGGGAGTTGTTTGAATAATGCATGAAAGTGACAAGTTTATGTTAGGTTTTGTCTAAAACTATTTGCAGAGTAGCAAATGCTAATTTGATTAATATCAATTCCACTTATTTGCCTTACTGTTCAAAATAATAAGGCTCCCAGGAATATGAACAAATTAACTCGTATAATTCTCATAAATCAGGTAAAGATAAATAGGTAAATATATTTTCTTTCAGGTCCTATAGAAAATAAATATGTAATTTGTTTACAGCACAAATTCAAATTTCAAATTGTAAAATTTAAATCTCTCAAAATGTCACAATGTGAGAATATATGGGCATATATAACAATTGTATTATTTTCTTTGTGTATTCAGCTTTTCGAACTCAATACACTGTTGTGGATTCTTGGCTTCATCTATGCAATAAATGTATTTTCAATAATGTCTGAATAATTTAGATTGAGTAAATGAAATACATTTAATTCACTCTGCTCTAGCACTAAATATATTTTGATGCTTTAAAATTTGTGTCTATATTTTTAAAAATTGGTTTAATTATTCTGAAAAAAAGAAAATTAATATTTTAATATGTGTAGAAGGGAAATTGTATTGTGGAAAATAGATTGCTCCTGAATTTTAACAACTCATTTTTGTTGCTTTTTGCCTAAGTAATTTTTTAGTAGAACAAAGGTAATATGTTGTAAACATTGTCTGGGAATAGGTCTGTTCCTTCTCTCAAACCATGGAAAAGAATCACTCCATTGAGAATTATAAGCTGACACCTTTAAAACCAACAATGATCTGGGGAGGAGATGGGAAAAGGACAAGAAGTTATATTGCAAAGCTTTCCTACCATTTAATTTTTTTCCATTGGAACATTATAATTAGACATAACACTGGGATTCTTTGCTACATGTTCATACATACACAAATATAATAATATAATTTGGTCAATTTTAATACCTAGTACATCCCTTTCTTTCCCCTCTTCCCTCCCCCTAATTCCCTTCCACTACAATACTGGTATACCTTCTATTTTTTCCTACCATTTTAGACTGTTTATTATTGATCCAAAATTCATTTGGTTCTATAAACTTTTAACTATTTTCTAAATTTCTTACAAAGTTCATTCACAAAGTCTTGATTTAATGATGCTATGGAGACACTGAATCTTTCTGGAAATTCTAAATTTTTTTAAATGTTTACATATCCACCTGCATTTTTCCAATCGACTACCTATGCATTTTTATCTATCTATCTATCTATCTATATATATATATATATATATATACATATCTATATATATTTAAAATATTTATTTTTAATTGTAGTTGGACACAATACCTTTATTTTATTTATTTATTTTTATGTGGTGGTGAGGATTGAACCCAGGGTCCCACACATGCTAGGTGAGCACTTTACCACTGAGCCACAACCCTAGCCCTACGTATGCATTTTAGGCAATCTTTCTACTGCTAAATGGGAAAAGTCTCCTTGATGTTTAGTTTAGTACCCTTCTAATACACCTTAAATAATACAACTGCAGTGGTGCGTCAAGAGTGAGTATCAGAAACAAGAATAGATTCCACTTTCTCCATGCATGAATTAAATTTTCTCTCCTATTGTCGGTAAGAATGCCAGTAAGTTCTAATCTACTTATACATATAGTTATTTGAATGAATGAGAGAACTTAAGAAGGGATTCCAGTGCTCTATGTACAAACTAAATACTGTAGTCTCTCCTAATCTGTGAACTCACTCCTAACGGTTTCAGTTACATGCAGTCAACTGCATCCTGTAAATATTAAATAGAAAAATTCCAGAAATAAACTATTTTATACTATTAATATAGCATATTATTATATTATTATAATTGTGTAATATATTATTATACTTATTCTTTTTATGATTAGTTATTGTTAGTGATTTACTATGCTTAAATTTTACGTTAAAATTTAATTTACATTTAGACATGTTTTACATTCATGCATCAATTAAATACAGCAATATTCCCTGTAAAATGTTCATTAGAAAATTTCATCAATGTATAAAGATTAAAAAATATAATTAAACAAACCTAGATAGCCTATTAGACACTTAGCCCATAAGGTATATTCACCATCATATATACATTTTGTTGTTGACAAAAACACTTATGTGGTGAATAACTTACAAGAAAAAAAATGCAGTATATGTATAATTCCATGCTACCCTATCCATGGTTTTGTAGATACATAGCGTGAATTGGAAAATAATTCCCATAGATAAGCGGGAATTACTGTATGGATCATAAATTTTTCCATAGTTTGAAGCTTTCAGATAGCATGTGTGATCTCTGAAGCTGGACACCCATTGTGCTGAATTTCCTCACAATCTTTTTTTTTTTTTTTTTAGTTGTAGGTGAAACCCAGGGCCTCACACATGAGAGATGAGCACTCTACCGCTGAGCCACAGCCACAGCCATTCCTCACAATCTTTGAGACCACTCAGGAAATGCTTTTTAAATCCAACTCTTCACAGGAAGTCCATACAAGGTTCTGTCATTCCTCAAAATCTCCTGGAGAGTAACAAGCAAGTGCATATCCCTCTTAAATCTCCATGAATATCATTATTCAAGAAGTGCCTTAGCTGCTAATACCTTTATTTCATAAAGATACTTTAAATGTATTCTCACATTATTTATAAGTGGCAGAGAGAGAATAACCCAGTTATTATCTCTGAGTCATAATGCACTGATTTTTCATCTGGAGAATCAATTAGATTAAAGTAGTATCAATTCAATAAAAACATTTGTGTTGTCATGAAAGCAAATAGAACTGGACATTGTACCCAGACTCTAACAGAGACACAAATGAATAGGATATACAAAAGCAGAGCAGAGAAAATCCTTTGTCATTGTCCAATCCCATCTAGGAACCTTCTTTCATTTTTTATTTTTCCACCAGATGAAAAAAAAATCCAAATAGGTTAATCAACATTAATTTTATTGCTTTTAAAAATAATTCATATATTTTATAAGATTAGGCAAAACTAAAATCAATCAATAAAAGTTTCCTCAAAATTATGTGCTAAAGAGGAAAATTGAGTATTCGTTTTATGCCTAAAGTCTGACCAATCAAGGAAGGAAATATTGTTGAGAATTAACCACTAAGAAAGACACCAAAAGGAGGAGCTCAAAGATAGTAGATGTTTAATATGATTCTCAAATGTGCAAAGAATAAATTCTTGAAGTCAAAGACTACTTTCAAATTCAAGTACTGAAAGTTTTTGCAAAATCTAGGCTTAAAAATTGAAACTGCAATTATAAAATCATTACCTCAATATGTTCTCTAATTTTTTCTTTTAATATGAGTCAAATCATCTATTTAAATGATACCGGATTAGAAAATTTATACATTTTAATATTTTAAAAGCTGTAAGAATGATTGAAATAAGATTTTAAATACTAACCCAAATAGGGACTGAACCTTTTAGTGGGAAACTGAGTGTGCCTCAAAAAATGGAATATTTACTTTTGTTTACTTTTATTCCCTAGAAGGAGTTTTGGATATTTGGATATTTAGTACACACACACACACACACACACACAAGTTCAAGTGTGTATATGTGGCATAAATTATAGAAATGTTAATTTAAGTATGTAAAACTGATAGTATCCATGTAAATAAAATAATTTTTTTAACTTTTTAAATGCTAGATTTTTCTACAAAATATTGTTAACAAGTAAACTAATACAAATCCAGATTTGAGACAAAAAAAAAATAGTATTTACAAAGCAATTCTCTAATTCCATCTTGCTGCATATTTTCAATTTTTCTTAGCTACAACTTGTTATTATTATCTTCTTTTTCACTCTTTTTGACTATCTTTTTCAGTTCTATTTTGTTTATTTTATATGCATATTAATTATTCCTCTTTTTGTTGGGGAGAGAATATGCTACAAAGTGAATCTTAAACTTATATCTTCGATTTATACTATACAACTTAACATATAAGAAGCTTACAATGTAATGCTTTCATGTGCTTCAATTTCCTTTTAAACTGTTTTGTTTATTTTTAACACTTAAGATTTATAAGATTTTCAGCATATCAATGTCTTCATAGGAATTTATCTGGAATTTTTTGTCACATTTTAGAATATAGCGCTTATTTTCACTTCTAAAGTTCTTCATTATTTATCCTTTTTCTTCTCCCCTATGTTTTTTCCCAACTATAACATTGAGAAGTTCACTAAGCACATTAAATTTACATATCAAGCAAGAAATTCATAACTTCCAACTTCTCCATTATCCTACTATGCTGACCTAAGTGAGATTAAAAGATCAACCATTTTCTTTACATTATCACCACTTTTATTTCTGAATGAAGACAATTATTTCTTGAGTCTTTATCAGTTCAAGCTTCTATGACAAATTATATTACAAATTATATGTAACAGGTTTATAAACAGCATACTTATTTTCCACAGTTTTGGATTCTGTGAATCCTACATCAGGGTGCCAACCTGGTTGGGTTTTAGTGAGTGTCCTCTCTCAGGTGGCATATTGCCAAGTTCTAATTGTATTCTCACATGGAAGAGGAATCTCTCTTTTTTATCCTATAAGGCCACTAATTTCATTCAAGAGGCTCTGCCTTCAAGACTCATCTGTTTCTAATTACCCACCAAAGGCCCCAGATCCTGATGCCATCACATGGGGAAATTGGGTTTCAAGGTGTATATTTTGGAGGGACACAAGCTTTTGTGTCATAAACCCTGTGAAATTGCCCTTAGACATGTTACTGCCCTTGGAAGAGTACGTTCTATGAGAACTAAGATGAATTGCTAAATATAATACCAGTAAAGAGTCAGTGGGATTAATTGTGGAAAGATTAGAAGAACTGACATTTCAAGCAAGGATTTAAAAGAAAAATAGTGGGATTTCTGCAAGTATGTTGATTGCATGCTTTGATGATTGAATTCCATCTGGAATACTTAATTAATATATCATTAATATAAAAAGTGGCTTTTGATCTAAAAAAAGTGAAATTTAGCATCACAATTATTTGTCTTATAATTCAGAATTTAGAATTACATTATCCCAGAGAGGAAAGGACCACAAAAATATCACTGGGTTCTGGTATTTAGAAGACAAGCACTCACATAGAGACAAAAGAGCCTTTATAATTATTTTCTATGTATCTCTTTAAAAAGTACAAATTAAATATGTGGTGTATATTAAATTGTGTGAAAAGTATATTAACATAATGTTTTCTGAAGTTGCCAAAATTTGGTTTATTTACTAAAATATAAACTAAAGAGTGAAAATGCTATTATAGTCTGGTTATATATGGATTTATCCCCAGTGATTTCATTGTTCTTTGGGCAAGTCAGATCAATGTTCAGTGGCATGGGCATGCTTCATTGCCTTCAATGAAGGGAGAAGCCACACTATTTAAAGCAGCTCGAGATAGATTACTTCATTTTATAGCATTGTAGGCTGGTGAGGAGCAAGTTGATGAGGGCCAAAGAACAAGGAGAAGGGGAATATCAGATTCTATTTTATTACAAAAGAAATTTCTTCTTGAACATCATTAGGCCATATTACACATACATATGTTGTACTGCCCCTTTTTAAAAGGAGTGTTTATAATAAAAGATTCTACAAAATTTCAGTTTAAGAACCTGCATTCTTAGTGTTGAGGAATGGTAAATCTCAACACACAAGACATTCACACCTGGACCTATTATGGGAAACATCATAAATGCTTGCTAACATGCTCTAGAAGGATAGGCTTCTACATACCTTGATTTCTATGTATTAGTAGAATAGAATATTGAGTCACTTGGGGAATGCGTAAATGATACAAACTCAGGAATAAATTTAAAGTTATCTGTTATATGCCAATTTATCATTTGAATATAGATTTTTATTTTTGGTTTTTGCCTAAGACACACTTAGGTTCTCACTGGGATTCAAAGTAATCTGTCATTTGTAAAGTATCAATATAGCATATTTGTGTTTGACTGGAATGACACCTGAAAAAATATTTAAATTGTAATATCAATAAAGGATATTATATTTTTCTTTTTGTAAAACTATCCTAATTGAAAAAAGTAACCATTTAAGCAGGTATATTTTCAGAATGTTTGAGTAGCTATTCAGTGAATTATAAATAAAAATTTATTTTCAAAATACTAATTATAATATATGTTTAAAGTTTATTACAGTTAATAGTCTCTTTCATAAATTATCTCTTACCATAGGGTAGGGCTATAAGAGTGAAAAGAAATAAATACTATTTAATCTATTTTTTATACTTCTATAATGAAAACTACATTTTCCTACGATAGTATAAGCATTGCATTATTGCTTATGAGTTAGTGTATTTAGGATTTAGTTGAAAAAAGGTGTTTCTTGATATATTTACAGAATATGATTTAATAACATAATGTTTCAAGTTAATTGTTGAACAGTGTAGGCTCTCAAAAAGATTTCCAATAACTCTCGTGTCTTGATGGGGGAACAGTCACTTTTAACAATATTCAGGAGAGGAATAAACTTCCAATGCCCCATAGCCATTTCCTCTTGGTCCTCACCTCTCCTATTAGGTAAGAGCCCCTGCGATGTTAGTAAAATCCTATATCTACATTGTGGTTTTTTGACAAAAAGCAATAGAAGATTAGACCTCAGTAACTCATATGTGTATCTACCTTTATTTGATTGAAAGAAAACAATTTGCCAATAAAATCCGAAATATGTAAGTTTCAGTTTTATAACCTCTTCAGGACAGTAGGTATACTGGGTGAAACAATGGAAAATGAGGGCACTAATCTTAAATGCTACCATAATTTTAATTATATATATATTTTAGATTCTTACTAGTTTTATTGGTGTTTTTTAAAAATAAAGGAACAACTAGAAAATAAGAATGGGATTCCTTTGAAAAGTAATCGGGGGG
>NW_026000057.1:45697915-45722488 GCF_001458135.2 Marmota marmota marmota
ACAACAGACACTAGGATGGCAATTTGTAAATCAATGGATGTGTAACTGATGTGATTCTGCAATCTGTGTATGGGGTGAAGGTGGGAGTTCATAACCCACTTGAACAAAAGTGTCAAATATGATATGCCAAGAAATTTGTTAACGTTTGACAACCCCATAAAAATTGAAAAAAAAAAAAAAGAAAAGTAATCAAGCTATATGCTTATAATTTGCATACTTTTCTTTAGTTTTGTTACATTTAAATAAAATCTTTACTGAACAACCATGAAAAAAAAAAAAAGAAAATAAGAATGGACAAATATTCTGATAAGTGTTAGGATATTACTTATGAATTTTGTACACACAATCTGAAAAATAATTTTACTTGAAATATAATTTCTGGTTTTATATAATTACATCTGAACATTATTTGCAATTGTTAAATAAATTAAAACTTCTATTATATTTTTCTCAGTATAGTTTAAATGGTGGGTTTTATTCTATGCTATTAATTGGAAAAACATAAATGTAAATTGCATACTTTTTACTTTTACTTTATTAAACTGTGATCATAGGTAAGGTAAAAGTCTTTCCAGCAATAGCAGGTTGCAAGAATTATAGAAAATGGAAGGAGAATAAGGAAGGAAAAACTAGGAAGAAGGAGCCCAGTCCTGGAAAAATTGTTCAGCTGGCAGTGATAGAGGTCATGCTATCAATCAGATAAATTTATGTTGCTTCACACTACTGTGCTCAATTAATTTTGCCATCCATAAAATACTTGAGATTTTCTAAGGGCTAGGGATGTAGCTCAGTGGAAGAGTGTTTACCTAACCCTAAACTTAATCCCAAGTACTTCAAAAGAAAACAAAACAAAAACCCCAAACACCCATATGTATACCATATAATTAATGTAATAATTATTAGAGCCCAATGTGCCCTTATTTGGAATTGAGGCCTTTGTTAGGGAATTATGCAAATAATTGCATTAGAGCATGAGTGTGGAACCCTGTGGTGGGATTTGTACCATTAGAGAAAAAGGAAGAGATGTGATCTTTCTGTCTGCCTGAAAGTGCTACAGAAAGCCTACTTGAGGATTCTAGCACTCTGTGTGTGGCTTTTCAGAGTCCAGAACTGTGAGAAGTAAAGTCCTGTTGTCTAAAATCCACAGTCTGTGGTAATTTGTTATGTTAGCCTGGGCTGATCAAATTTTAATTACAGTAAAATAAAATAGTTGATTGAACAATGGACCTTGCTTGTCTATAAAGGTGATAATTTAATTTTGATATAATTTTCATAAAAATAGATATTATAATTACCACATTAATAAAGAATGCATATATATGTATATTTGTATATGTATACATTTAGTTTCACTAAATACAGAAATTTACCAAAATGTAATAATTTCATAAAATATTATATATAAGAAATAAATTCTACATAAACTTTGCTATTTGAATTATAAAACAGCACAATAAGTGCTCTAATGAAATAAAAAAACTACACTTTTTTGTATTAAAAATACAAAATAAAAATGCTACCCTATACTTTTATGAAAACATATTTAAACTTTTTTAAATTACTTCAAAAATTTCCATAAAATTGTTTATGACTATATCCAGATATGGGTGATTCCTGAAATCCTAAAGGGAATTGCAGTGTAATTCTGAGTAATAATTTAGTCCATTCTTTCATTTTAATTATAGATACAATAATTGTTTATGTTTTTACACATATTTATTTAGTTAGTAATAGGGAAAGCATTAATGGCTTTAGGTAATACATCTAAAATGGATTTTTCATTATTTTGTCTGACTTCAGCAACTGAGTCAACCTCCTCTTAAAATCTATCACTGTATGATATTGTAGTTACCTTACACATATGTATCTTTCCAGTCTTTTCTGTATGTCACTAAATTTATGTTAAGACTTTGATATGTGTTTTGAACAAACTATATAATATGAAAAGGTGACCTTTGATTTTATTGTTCAGCTGACTTTAATGCTAATAAGATAGTGATGAAATGCCTAATGAACCTTGCATATAGAAAAATAATAGATGGCTTATTTGGAATTCGATAGATACAGCACTGACAAGCCTGAGAAGCCTGCCAAGGAGTCCTTGGTACCTCACTTTGGAGAGAGGGTTTATTGAGACCGGGCACATTTTGATCATTTTCACACACTGTATTGCCTAAGGTAACAAAAATTCATTAAATGAGGATTATAAACTTTAAGTTTTAAACTAGATCCTAAATTCCTAAGGTATAGCCAACAAAAGCTCTATAAGATCAATCAGAGTTACTAAGGCATATTAAAATTAACTTGTTCTTGACCTGCTATGGTGCATGTGTTTATATAGCTAAAGGACTATTCCCCCACCCCCACCCCACCCAGATAGCAGTTTCACTTTATATTTGGGGTTTTCCCCACTGTAAGGTAATTTACCTGCTGTGTTCTGGTATCTTTTACTGTACAAAAGATAACTTATTAAATTCTAGAAATGCTTTCTCTAGTATTTTCTCTAATTTTACAAGAACATAAGATTTTCCCTCAAATTGCCTGAATTGAAAACACCTTTGGATGTGCATTTACACACATTAATTCATGTTGCATGGGGCCCCATCTTTGCGGAATCCTGACTGGTTTAAGTAAGCTAATATGTACATGTTTAAATTGTGATTCATATGTTTTAATAAAACATATATTTTCTTATAAATAGGTAATTGACATGCTGAATCCATGAAAAATTAATCTGTCTTTTTTTTTTTTGTATTGGGGATTGAATCCAGGGGTACTTAACCACTGAGGCTACATCCCCAGCCCTTTTGTATTTTATTTAAACACAGGGTCTTGCTAAATTGCTTAGGGCCTCTCTAAATTGCTGAGGCTGGCTTTGAACTATCAATCCTCCTGCCTCAATCTCCAGAAGATTATAGGTTTACACCACTATGCCCAGGTAATTTGTCTTTTTTTTTTTTTAATAAAGGTAATACATGCTAAGTAAATTTTATGTTTTTTGTAGATGTCTATGAGAAAAAAAAGCGTGCGTGTGACTTTACTAATCTTGAAATTATATGGTATTTAGAATTATAAGAACTATATTCAATATTCATAACTCCAACCAACTACTCATGACAATTTACATAATTTCTCTGAATTTTAGTTTGTACACCTGTAATATGAAGATAGATTACTACAACTGTGCCAAAGAGAAAATATGAATCTCAACAGTATATTTGACAATGTTTTATAAATGTATACATTTATGTAAATTTTACTAGTAATTGTTCAATTGCTGTGTTTCAATGCATTTTGGGATCTCTATAAATATTTTTTTATTGTCTGCATATGACTAAGCACTAAAATAATTGAAAGTAGACTGCAGTATAAATGATGATTGTCAAAACCCATTTCCTACATAATATTTTGGGTGGGACTGTGATATTTCTTTATCAGATTAGGAGTTTTAATGATATAAATTTGCTTTCTGACATGCTGTTGATCATATCCATCATCTTGTCAAAATCTTATTATTCCTAAATAATTCCTGGATTGTGACATTATTCCTAACAGAAAGTAAAGTATATTTTAATTTCATTTATTTTGAGGTTTTAGGAAATTCATCTTATAGAGAAAAATCAAACTACCTGTTTTCTTGAAACAAAGAACAATACCGGAAGTTTTACCAAGAAATATGAATAATGTGAATATGACTGTGTAATACCATGATTCCCCATAGCTATCTCTTAACATCACTGAATTATAATTCTCAATTTATATTCACAGCACTCATTTCTGTCATTGACCTTTTTATAGAGAACAGGTTTTCCTTTCACTCAATGTATCCAGAACACAGAATAATTTCTGGCAAATCATAGATACATAGATTGAAAGGATGCATGGATAAATTCCATGCATATTTGGGAATAATCAACTTTGCATGCTGAAATAATGAAAAATAAAAAGCTATTGATGGCTTTTTGCTATTGGCAATTGAGGCAAATATCCAAATATGCATGGAAGATGACCTAAAAGAAGGTAGTCAAACTAGCAATAGATAAAAAGATGTATAAAGGAAGAGACTATTGAGATAAAGAAAAGAATCCCAGTTTTGGAACTGTACTTATGCTATTTTCTAAATTTAGAGGAGACAAAATCTTTTTCTTGCCCTATCTAAAATATTTAAATTGTATAAAGAGAAATTAAAAGTTTCCTTATTGTATTAAGATCTCTTCCCATATTAAGGTTACATCTATTGAAATGTTGATTTCATTTCTGGGTATACTTTCACTACTAAAAAAGAAATATTATAATTTTAGTATCTAAAGGCATTTTAAAGTGTCTAATGTGTGCCAGATAATTATTAAAATTCAAGTCATTGTTTTTCTGAATTTTTAACATTAATCAAAATAAAATGATAAAAAATATCACTGAATATTAGTGGCCTTTGGTTTCTTATGCTTTTAGAAAATCTATTACTTAGATTATCATCTAAAAACCTCAAATAATTAAAATATATATGCTCTACATCAAATGCAGGCTACAGTGACTAATTTGTTGATGGTAATATTGATGAAAAAATATATTTTAAAAATTACATTTATTTGTGTTTTGCTTCAGATTTTGATTTTTTTTAAAGAAAACTCATCTTCTAAGTTTCTGAGAAGCAACTGTAAAAAATATTTAAGCCCCATTAATTTCTAAGAAAAATAATATCACCTAAGGTAAACAAAGGAAAACAAATAACCAGCAAAGTAGAAACAAATAATTATTGAATTTATTTCAGTTACCATACATACCACACATGCTTGTTTTAGGTCCCTGAAATTCTATAATTCTTTCATGGGGACACACACACAGAAACAGAATCTGTAATCAGTTGGAAATGTATGTTTCCACCAAACTTTCATCAAATTGTGGCCTACTGCACATGTTTAAGGAATTATATGTTGATAAAGTATTTTTAAATTAAGCAAGTTAGTAAATTAAGCAAGTTACTGTCCCATTTCCCTCAGAAGTTTTTAAGCGTTGCCTAAATCTTACATGGTATTTGATGAAAACTTTTTAAAGAACCACAGCAACCATTAGCCAATATGAAATCTTGGAAGAAGGCCATATACTCCTTCATAGTCTGGGGATATACTTGTTTAGGGAGGCTGACAGGACCCCGCACTCAATCATTATCTGAAACCCTCACAACAGGACAAAAGCTTCAAATCCTGGAAATTAGATATGTAAAAAAATTGCTGTATGTCATAAAATGGCAGGTTTTATACAAGTGTACATTGTCTTAGTAAAAGTAGAAAATACTTATTTTCACTGATACATAGAAAAACCAAGAACTATTAGAAATGCCAAATATAAGAATTATGTAATATAGACTTCATTTTTAATGTACCTTATTTTAACTTCACTCACAGAGGAAAGGTTTAGAAAAATATATGCTATTATGATTTGGATATGAGGTTCCTCCTGGGAGCTCTTGTGTTAATTCAGGAATGTTCTGACATATGAGTGGTAATTATAAATAGGTAAGGCATAACTGGAAGAGGTAAGAGGAAGCATGACTTTGGGATTTATATTTTGCCCCTAGTGCCTCAATCTGTCTCTAATTCCTGGCTGTCATGTAGTGAGAGGCTTTCTAATACCTCACTCCTTGGCCATAATCTTCTGCCTCACCTTGGGCCAAGAGAAATGGAGCTGGCTGACCATTGACTGAAACTCTGAAACTGTAAACTCAAAATAAACTTTTTTCTTCTAAGTTGTTACTGTCAGGAATTTTGGTTACAGCAACAAAAACCTAAGCAACACAAAAATTGGTACCAAGAAGTGGGATCATTGCTGACTAATCTTACCATGTGGTTTATAAGTCTTCAGAATTGGTTTGTGAGAGAGATTTGGCAATATTTGTAAATGAAAAGCATATGATAATACTGAAAGGAGAACTTAATGGGCAGTTCTGGTGGGAACTCAGAAGAGTAGAATTCTGATAGGAATGTGAATAATAAAGACTGTATTTATAGTTTCAGAGGGAAATGGGAACTCTAGGAAATTACAGTAGGGGCAATTCATTCTAAATTCTGGCAAAGAGTTTGTCGAAAATTTTCCCATGTCCTGAGACTTTATATGAGTCTAAATTTAAAAATGATGGATCAATTAATCTGTCAGAAGAAATTTCAAAGCAGCCCAGAATTTAGGCAATGGCATCAATATTGCTATTGATTTTAGCGAAGTTTACAGTGAGAATCTGAAGCAGTAGCAGAACACAGGGATTTTTGAAACTTGCTCTAAATTTGTGAATAAAACTGAGGCCCAGGAAGGTAAGGTTTTTCAAGAAATTATAGTCACTAAAGAAACGTAAAGTACTTCACATAGAGACAATAGAAAAGATGACTTGAGGGTATCACGAGAATTAGTAACACCATAACCATTGCAGGCTCAAGGGTGTAAAAGTAAAAATTTCTCTAAGAGACTGAGAGAACATGCTACCCACAGAGGGGGACTAGGAAGTTATTTCACAATGTTCAGCCCCCTAGGCACTCAGAGGCCACTGCATCTATGGCTATTGGGGGAGGGCCAACTACTTCTGAAGCTGACAGCAGATCTTACATCATTCACATTGTACTGATTCTTTAGGAAGCTGGGGTGCTAGGGTTAAGAGGTCATGAAAGTTCACAACAAGATGTCAAAGGAAATCCTGGGAGAGCATAGAAAGTGAAGTAGAATCAGAATCCCTGCAGGCTTCTCCTAAGAGATTGATGAACGAAGTGTTGAAGGTGAGACCAAAGTTGAAATGGAGAACTCCCTGGACCAAGAGATGCCAGTGATATGGACTTCCTGTCAAGAAAAGCTGCTGGCTACAGAGAGAGACAGTACAAAAGAGAGCTGGCATGGACTGTGAACAGCAATGTCAAGGTGGTGGGACCAACCAAGACCTTTGGAGATCCCACCTCCCCACCATGTTCCCCAGGTGCCATGCAAGGAGCCAAGGGACTTAAAATTTGCACAGCTATGTTTTGGTCTTTCTTTGGACCCATTCTTTCTTTCTATTTCTCACTTTGGGGATGGGATTATTTTCTTTATACATAGAATATATGTAATTTGCTTTTGACCTTTACAAAGGCTCAAAATAGAGTTTGCCTTTATACTTAAGGGAGACATTTGACTTAAACTTTTTGGCAATGCTGGAACTCTTAAGACTATTGGAACTACTGGAGAATGACTAAATATATTTTGCATTGTGAAAGGGATATGAACTTTTGGTGACCAGTAATAGAAAGTTATGATTGTGACAGGAGCTGTTCTCCCCAAAGATCCTATACTAATTCAGGAATATTCAGAGGCAAAAAGGTTAGATTATAAGACCAGAAACCTAATCAATCCATTGTGATTTGAATGGACCAAGGAGGTGGTAACTATAAATAGGTTTTGACTTGGAGAAGTAGGTCACTGAGCACAAGGTTAGGATTTTACACTTTGTGTTTTGATGCCTCAATATCTGTTTTTCTCTCTTTCCCCCTCCCTCCTTCTTGGCTGCCATACATTGAACAGTGTTCTTCTACTTTATTTTTTTTACAATGATCTTCTCCCTTAATTTTGGCCCAGAGTGATGAAATCAGCTCACCATTAACTAACCACCAAATCCTGAGTCAAAATAAACTTTCCCTCCTCTAAAGTTGCTATTGACAGATACTTTGTTATGTGGTGAAAACCCAATTAACACACATGTTGCTGTTTTAGAAGCTATTAAAGAGCACAAATCTGTCTTTTAAGTTTTATTTTTTAAATCTACTACCCAATGTTCTTCAGCTTTACTTGCCTTTAAGGCATTGGGATGTATTTTGGGTGTGGGACAAGGTAGATCCTCTATCTTCAGGAACTCACAATAAAAAAAAAAAAAAAAAATCAACTAAAAGCCAGGTGGGATGGTGCACAACTATATCCCAACAGCTTGGGAGGCTGATGTAAGAGAATGGAAAGTTCAAAGCCGCTCTCAGTAATTTAGCAAGGCCTGAAACAACTTCACGAGACCCTGTCTTGAAATAAAGGATACGGCTCACTGGTTAAGTGCCTGGGTTCAATCTCTGGTAACAACAAAAAAGAAATTAAAATTAAAAAAAAAAGTTACAGGAATACAGCTTGAATCTGATAGTAGTAGGTAAAGCAAAATGACTGACAAATGTATTATGACTGATTTTTAAAAATTGATAAGAAGAATATGTATTTACTTATGGGCTCTGAAAGAGAATATATTTTTAAGTGAGAACATCACATTATTTAGGTAGAACACTCAAAAAGCCCAGTTAACAAGTATTGAAAGTTGTTGCAGCCAGTGTATTAAAATATATAGAAGAATTACAAGATGGAATTGGTCTGGCAAAAAAGAAGGAAAGTTCAATTTAATTATAAACTAATCATGATCATAAAATGCATGAAGTTAATTTAAGTGAAAATATCCTTGAGATGTTAATCAATGTTGAGGAGGGAGAGAATGGCTAAAGCAAGGATACAATGCCAGTAGAGGTATAAATTTAAAAATCATAAGCATGTGCTGAAATGTCTGTATTGGTTATATCAAACTAAAAAGAAAAGAAAGTTTTTATGCAACATAAAATATAGATTTCTTATGATGGACTCTTATTCATTTCCATTAATAATAGAAGTCATTCTCTCAATTACAAAATTTCAAAACATATTAGATAGTAATGTGAATGTATAATGATTCCATTTCACTAAAGTCTCCTAAAACTTTAAAAATATATCCCAAAATATTGTCTCCTCTTTTCTTTGATATTCAGAAACTGCAAACAGAAAGATAAAAAGTAAGACAATGAAACAAACAATGCTTATCTGATGTGTGTATGTGTAGTATTTACTTTAAAAGTTATGATATATCCAGAAATTATGAGAAACCATGTACTGATAAAAATTTATTTGGGTATATTTATTACAGCAAATAAGAACAACTGAAAAGATCACTCAGGAAAAGAGAAATATGGTGGATTAGTAGTGAAAAAAGAAAGAGAAAGACAACTAATTATAAATAAATGTGTTTATTGGGATGTAAAATATACTGGAACACCAGATTAAGATATGCAATCTTTTTAAAATCATATATTAAGCTTAATTCTATGAATCTACATTCTTGTACCTAAATTTAGGAAATGTGTAGGAATCTCAGATAAGATATAAAAGTGAGATAAGCAATGATACAATGCCAGTAGAGGTATAAATTTAAAAATCATAAGCATGTGCTGAAGTGTCTGTATTGGTTATATCAAACTAAAAAGAAAGAACTTGTTATAAAGTTGTGCAAAATTATATTTAATTCTTGTCATTGTTCTTTAAAGAAAATGAAGCCAAAAATATTTAAATTGGCATTACTAATTTATTCTAAATAATAATAAATAAAAATAACATATAACAAATGTCTAAAAATATTAAAACTAACAAATGAAAGTAGAAATAATAAAAGTAGATGACAAAAATAATATTAATAGGATTAAGCCACCTATAAAATGTCACACTACTGACAGGTATGCTTAGAGACTTCAGATATACAAAGTAAACAGAATGTGAGGTCATATCAAAGATTTATGGAAGTTTTACAGAAGCTCATAAATTAATTTTGAAAATATATAAAACATGGGTCACAAGAAAATACTACAAAACAAATGATGTTTTCAAAAAATTATTTAGCTTTTTGGAAATTTAAAATTATTATTTTCTTTCTTCATTAAAGAAAATAATTAAAATTATTATTTTCTTTCTTCATTAACAAATCTTTGATTTGTTAACATTTGTTTACCATTGTTTATATATAATATAGTGTGAGTGGGAGGGGAAAAAGCTCACCATTAAATAAAGATGAAAATGTTTAATTCAAAGCATTTACTATTCTTCCTTGTATGGATTTCAATGTAAAATTAAATGTATGCATGTTTATATGGGAGAAAATAGCTCAAATTTTCTTAACTCCAAATGATATGAAAAAATTAAAATAAATTTGATTTTTTTTTTACAGAAGTAGTAAAATTTTATCCTAAAAGTGAAACTAGGAGAATTTCACCATTTTAATTCTAAGCTTATGTTGTCACTAACACTTGTTAATGTTGTTCTCAATTTTTATTTCATGTTTCATATTTTGTGGTATTTTCTGCAATAAAATACTGTACTGATAATATTTTAATGAACTAATATATTTTTTACACTTAGACATAAGATCATATTTTTCTAATTTTTAATAGGTAAACCTCATAGGGATTCTTTGGTGTAAATATTTAATATCAATGTTACAAATAAAGAGCACAACCCTCAAAAAAATTAAACAACATTTATCAGAAATACTGTGCATCAATCTTCCAGGGCATAGTTATGACATAATGTCAAATAACCTAGAATTCTACTTTGACTTGATCACTTACTGGCTATTTGACTTTGGGAAGTTATTTAAAATTCTGTTCTTTTATATGTTTAACAAAAAAAAAAAAAAAAGGCTTAATAGTGTGTTAGTCAACTTTGCATCACTATGACCAAAATACTTGAAAATACTAACTTAGAGTAAGACAAATTTGTTTTGGGTTTATAATTTCAGAGGCTTAATCCATGTTCAGCCAACCCCATTGCTCTGGGCCCAGGAATGAGGCATCACACCATGGAAGAAGGTAATGACAGAGGAAATCTTAGCTCATGGCAGACAGGAAACAGAAAAAGGAAGAAGCCTTAGGAAAGACAAACCCTTCCAGAACATGATTCCAGTGACATGCCTCCTTCAACCTTGCCCCAACCTATCTACAGTGATCTCCAATTATTACATCCAAATTAGGATGAATTAATTAGGTTATAGATTTTATAAACTAATCATTTTATTTCTGACCATTCCAGCATCAATAAATTACAATAGTAATAGATAAAACTTTAGTGTTGACACGCTTTTGAATTCTAATAGGCAGGCAAAGTACAGTTTATTACTGCCCATTATCCAAAATTGCTCATTTGATTCATTTACTTATTCATTCATTTACAAAAGATTTCTTAACCCCTTCTTCCATGTATGAAATTGTTTCATGAGTTTTGAATACACTGATAAATAGAAAACAATTTCTGTACTCTGGGAACTTATATTTTGTGATTTTTCTGGCTAAAATTATAAAAGCCTCTGAATACATCTAGTATCTCAGTAGAAAAAAAAAACACATATATTTATAGATTCTAAGTGTCCTTTTCGATTGAATAAAACATTTCTTCAATAATCAAATTAGAAATTAGAAACAGCAGATTTTAAGTAAAGATTGAATATATAAGTATTTATTTTTATTTATTAAATATCTCATTAAATTATGTGAATCTGCTTTTATTATTTTTGACCCTTTTAAAAAGGTTTTTACTTCTTTCTTTGATCCTCTGACTTGTTAGTGTACACAGATTAAATAATTAAAAATTTGTATAATTCATAGGACAGCTAATGTTTTAAAGATTATAGTAGTTTTGACAATGTACAATGACTAATAACTGTTTTATTCTAACCATTTGTATTTTTCATCAAACTTACTACTTATTGAGTTGAAAAGAAAGAACAGGGAGAAGAGAAATCTAACATTTGATTTTTAAATTCCTACTGTCTTTCTGATAACATAATGCCCTGAAATTCCCACAAAAACCAGAGCAGATACATTAATTAAAGAGGAAAAATTAAGAGTAATTTGGATGTCAAAGAAAGGTCTTTATTCATCATCTGTCTGACCCAATAGTTGATTTATTTTATTACAAAAATTTGATTATGGACAATTACTAGAGAAAATCAGTGTTTTCATTGTATGTATGAGCTATAAAAATGAAAGAGAAATTAAAACATAAATATAACTGATATACTTGTTTGAGCAACTAGGATTTACATTTAGTTAAACCTAGTTTTCAGTCAGTTATGGAGCTCCTACTTGTAGTTGTTAAACACTGGGCCAAGCTAAGCATTTTGTATGATCTTTATTTACCTATGGATTGAGGACATGAAAATTATTTAAATCTAACTTACCAAAAGAAAAGTCATGATATCATTTCAGAAGCAATGATTTTCTGCTAAAAAGTACTTGTTTTCTAATATGTGCTTCTTTATCCATCAGGATATTGACCAATAATTTTCACACAACTTTCCATTGCCCTTTTGTCCAAATACCAAAGAAATCAAGATCCTAAACAGTCTTAAGCATCAGCCTCATCAATCATTTGGACAGCCATTGGCTGGGTCAGGGACCCATAAAACATTGCAATATGGATGAAAAAACAACTCAGTAGAAAACTGTTGAAAATGAAAACTTTCCATCATTCTTACAAAGTCTACCTACTTGAATTTTCATGCTTGAACAGAAAAGAGAAGAAGAAATCAGACCACACAATGACAGGTAAGAATTGAATACCTAACTTTAAAAATGATTTTTTCCTTTCTCAAATATGTTTTGAGAATGTTTAATTTTTTCTTCATTATTTGGATCCTTACATAATATGTTCTTTAATTTCTTACTCGAGTTCTTCTGCAATGATGAATGACGAGCAATTCTTTCAAAACAACTTTCATTTCATTACCTCCTAATGAAACTTCTCTTTGAGGTTTACAAACTGCATAACTAAAAAGTAATTTTAACTCATAAAACATAAGGAAACTACCTGGGCTCTTTGTTTGTACATGTGTATGTATATGCGTGTATTATTTGGGGGGGTTGCTTTTGTTTTTGTTATTTGAATGATTGATTTGATTTATAAAGAAACAGCACTTTTTAAATAAATGGATGTAATAAACATTTGGTATTAGAATAATTATGTGTTTTAAAAGTTTGTCTTTTGTAACTGACCTATAAACCAGACTATTTGTGAGATAATGTTGTCCTTGTATACCTGATATAAAAGTCAACTAAAATGGTGAAATTATCAGAAGAAGATACATTTGTCTAAACCAATAACAAAAAACTTAAAAAAGAAAAAAAAAAAACTATTTTTGGTTTCCTGGAAAATTTTGTACCAATTATCTCTTAAAAATTTACTTAATTTATTATTTCAAATGAGGAAAATTTTAGATTGCATTTCTCTCAACAATTATTGTATATAACTATTTGTGACAAAACATCTAAAGCATTTTTTCCACTTAATATTTTTTATAGTCTAAAATTATTTTTTAGCTGACATTAGTTGTGACATTTTTTCAGAGAAAAAAAATAATCTACTTAAAATATCAAAACTTATAGTCACTTTGAGATCACTTTAAGGTGATCAATTTTAATAATTATCCAACTTATTAAATTTATCTGCAATATCAGACCAAGCTCTATATTGGGAGCTATTTTCAGTTTATTAATAAGATTTTGCTAGAGAAATTCTGATTTTTTTATGTTCATGCTACATAATGTTTAATTGGGCAGCAAGTAATTTTGCTTTAAAAATCTCATGAGAGAGTTTGAAATCATATATTTTAACAATGAGAAAATATATTAAATATTCTGGTAAGGTAAGGAAAGATTGTGAAAGTTTTTAAAATGATAATTTCCTAGCATACAATTTTTAAAAATATCCAAAAATAAAAATAGGACAAAATAATACATTTAATTGTCATAGTAGAGGAAGCAATTTTGGTTTTGGTGCTTATTTTAATTAAGGTTTCTTTGATATTACTGAAATTATAAAATTGATATTTTTTGTGGAAGATACACAATACTTTCTAGGTTCAGTCATTGCTTATGATCTTTTTCTCTCTTTTTTTAAATATTTATTTTTTAGTTGTAGTATTACACGAAGGCATTGCACCTTTATTTTTTTATGTATTCTTATGTGGTTCCGAGGATCAAACCCAGGGCCTCCCCATGTTAGGCGAGCGCTCCACCGCTGAGCCACAACCCCAGCCCCTGATCTTTTTCTCTTATATGTCCTACCAAGCTCTGACTCTCTCAAAAATATTGATCAGACAAGGGACTTCTCAAGGACAGTGACCTCATAAACTACAAAATATCCTCCAAATAATTAAACACTTTTGCTTTTGTACAAATGAAAACTTTAATCTGTCAGCTAAATTAGATACTGTTATATTAACAAAAGAAACATTGGATTCCTCAAAGATGTCCACCACAACTATGCATTTTCCACTTATAATAAAAACACATAATACCTTTTATTTCTGTAGCGTTATTTTCCAAAAATCTTCACTTGTAGTTATATTTGAATCAGAATAATATTAGAGTATGACACTTCTTTGGTGAATGCTCAATGAAAATTCAGGCTCAGTAAAAGATTTAAAATTTAGGAGCACATAAAGAAATTCAATTCATAAATAAGTTGAAAGGTATGCTGCAGTTACAAAAGGTAAAAATTATTCTAGAGTCACCCTTGAATATAATTAGTATATCTAATTTTTGAACAAAATGGACTAAACTATTCTAAAACCCTACTCACACATAGGTTTTCAGCTCTGTGAAAAACACACCATTGGATATATAAATCTTAACTGAAAGCATAAATATTTAAGAAAAGAGTAATGTAGAATTGTTTTATATAATTCAATGTTAAAGTAATTCACTTGGTTTTTATTTACTTTGTAAGTGATCACATAATCACTTTCTACTTAATTTTGATATGATACTTAACAATATAAACAACCAAATGAGCTCATTTATGTCCATGATTTCAATTATTAAATAGAATTGATTTGCAAGCACTTATGAGTTTAGGGAAATCTTAAAACATTTGACCAGCTTACAAAATACTAGAAACTGAGTGTTACTTTTTTTTATTTATTATTATCTGGATTTATTATTTGACTTTGTAATATTTATCTTTTTTTTAACAAAGAAGCATTAAAAACTCACACAGATGACACTTTTTGATTTTTTAAAAAAATTGTTTTTAGTTGTAGATGGACACAATACCTTTATTTTATTTATTTGTTTTTATGTAGTGCTGAAGTCCAATCCTCACAGGTGGTAGGCAAGCACTCTATCACTGAGCTACAACACCAGCCCCTGTGATTCTTGTACATAATAATGAATTACCCCAGATTCTTGTACATAATAATGAATTGCCCCAAGAAAGAATCTTCAAATATAGACACTATTGTTGATGAATTCATCTGTTTATTCATTTAAAATAATTTTCCATCTACCTAAAAAGAGTTACTGTGACCACCAAAATTCCTTATTTCTTGTTTCCTTGTGGAATTCAGTGTTGAACAAAAATATACAGAACCACTTAAATGGGATATATATGCATTGAGATGTGTTTGTTCATCTGAATTGGTTATTTCAACACATGATAGGCATTTGAAACACTGAAGAAGAAACATAGGCCTGTGATTTAGAAACCCTGTACACAGGACTTGAATTCTGGTCCTCATGCTCATGAATTGTTTGAACTTTGGACAAAGTACTTGACCCACTTACATTTTTTTTCTAAATACAGTTTTTTTTTTTCATATTAAATAATTTTTAAAGGAAAGCTCACATTTAAGGATATGGATTTTTCTTTTTAAACTTTTGATTCTGTTCCTGTCATCAAATGCAGGATAATTTTATTACCCTCAGTGTGTTAAAACCACAAGCTTAGAAACAATTACTGAACCATTTTACAAGTGAAAAATAAGAAAATTTCCTCTGGCTGATTCTACTCCTGAGGAGACCCAGATATGGTTCTCTGATTTCCACTCAGCAATCACATTAAATTCTTTGAACACAGGAGTCTCCACAGAGAATTGGAATTATTCTTTTTTTTCACTGAATTAATTCCATTTGACCATTTTCCTTTGAATTTCAGACCCAAAATGTGAGTAAAATGCAACATATTAAAGTAATAGTAATAAAATTGTGCTTTAAATAAGTTAAAATATATAATGTGGAACAATTTGAAGTACTGTCTTATAGGTTTAAAAAGTATTTCAAAAATATTTTTAAAATGACCAAAATTTAACCAGTTTCCTAGGAAATTTTCTATAAAACTTATATGGTCTAAATGCTGATGCAGATGATGAAATGAACAGAAAATGAACAGAAAATAATGCTTCATGAAATTAGCCAGATCACTGGGAAGGCTACAGAAAAACATAGTAATTTAAAATAGGACAAAGTGACTTCACTAAGAAGATTTAACATTATCTAGCGCAATAAAAATCCAAATCCCTACTGCTATATTTTAGACTACCTGATTATATTCAAATTGTCTATTTATTGTGGTTAAATATTGAAATGCAAAGAAAACATCTTTAAAAAATTGAATAATGTCTGTTTTTCATATGCAGTATAATAAAAAAGAATCCAGAAAATTTGAATGAGAAAAATATATTACAGCAATTGTGAAAAATATTTATTTAAAATTTTAAACTTCTCTCAATTAAAAATGAAATATTTTTTAAATCTTTACCACTTTCTCCAGCTCTGTGATTTGCAAGGTATCTGGTCCCTTTCCTACCATCACCTGAATGTGATAAAGGTAGATGCAATAAACAAGGGTATTTAGGAAAGAATATGTCCCTATAAAATTTATGTCAGGCTAAATATAGATAGAACAGACATTTCTACATTTCTTGTACTTATACTTATGTCAAATTAATCCTAATGTTATGTACAACTAATATGTAACAATAAGAAATGAAAAAATAGAAACAGGTTAAAATAATGTCTCATATTTGAGAACCAGTCAGAAGTATATAAAATGTAGTTCTAACTTATTTTACAATATTTAATTCATGAGCAAACAAGAAAAACTAAAGAACATGATTTTCATGTTAGATAAAACTAGGTTCTCTTTAGAAAGATTACTTTGATATAATTTTTTTTGTTCATATGAAAAATAACATTTCTTCAGAGATTTTAAATATATTTAAGTTTGTATTTGTGGTGTACACTACAATATTTATTTTTAAATTTTAATTTTTTTAGATATACGTGATGATAGAGTGTATTTTAACATATTATACATATATGGAGTAAAACTTATCCTAATTAGGATCCCATTCTTCTGGTTGTACATGATGTGGAGGTTCACTGGTCATGTATTCATATGTGAACATAGAAAAATTATGTCAGGTTCAATACATATATGCAATGTATAATTATCCGATCAAGGTTTTGAATACAACTATTACCACAGATACACATGATTTTGGGGGGTTGGGAATATTCAAAATCCTCTCTACCAGCTATTTTGAAATATTCTATTAATTTTTATGAACAATAAGTATCCTATTGTGCTATAAAACATTAGAAGATACTTTTCTTGTCCAACTGCCCTTTTGTACCTGTTAAACATTCTCTCTTCATCCTGCCATCTCTAATACCAAAGTACACTTGGAGAGAATCTGCTAAGTAATATTCTGACTGAAGATTATTTTTGTGAATATTTTTATGAGAAAAACATTATGAATGGTGTTGAAAAGAAGGGTACTTTTATTTAAGTGTGTATTTTAAATGGCAATTAGTTTAACAGTCTTGTTATTACTCAAGAGTTATCACTTAAGATTGTTGCCATGTTATCCTAATCTTGTTTAAAAGGCTTTCCAAGAAAAGATAAATAAAAGTGCTTATTTGTATTATTTATGAATTTCTATTCCATAAATACAACTATATGGTCAGTTTTGAGCTAGCTGTATCATGTCAGTGGAGCTGTGATAAGTCAGCCATCTTAATTGGATTCTAGTTTTGCAGTGCAAATGGACTCCAGTAACTTATTTGTGAAAATTGGAAGCTAGAATTTAGCACAGATTTAAACATTGAGAAGCGATGTGATTTGGTTTAGAATTTTTAATTTTCACAAAAAGAAACATTGATCCCAGTGTGGTGGTGCAGCCTGTAATCCCAAGGGCTCTGCTGGCTGACGCAGGAGGATCATGAGTTCAAAGGCAGCCTCAGCAAAGGACAGGTGCTAAGCAACTCAGTGAGACCCTGTCTCTAAATAAAATACAAAATAGGGCTGGGAATGTGGCTCAGTGGTCGAGTGCCCTGAGTTCAATTCATAGTATCCCCCCAAAAAGAAACATTTATTTGTCAATGTCAGGAGAAAACAGATACTCATGGGGAAATGATTATAGTTCATATCAACTATATATCTCAAGAAATTAACACACACTTAGAAAATAGTCTGCTCTGCTCTCTAAGTAACACATCTAATATTATTTCAGAAAGGGCTTTTTCTTTCAAAGCTTTGGTACACATTTGGCATCTTTAGGTATGTCATCGTTAATATTCTTATTTTTTTCCCAGTATTTCTAATAACTGGGAAAAATTGTAATTTCTATTATCTCTTTCCCACAATTGAGGATGTCCAATTTCCTAATTACACAGTTTCCATAATAATATTAACTTTCCCATCATGGAACTGCTGAACTTACTTCCTATTTTAATTTGACCACATACTGAAAACAACAACAACAAAAACCATCAATAGAAGTGGGAATTTGAAGCTTATTTGGCATGCATATCATTTATGTTTATGCATGCTCCCCGTCTTATTTATGTCCTGTCATTCTCCTTATTTATTGTACTGCTCTGTCAATATCTTGTTCTTCTCAATTTATTTGTTTTCAAACAGTAAATTCTCTGTTTTATTTTTGTCTTTTTAAAAGCTAAAGCTATATGAGAACTAAATGAAGTTAGTTCTGCATCTGACTATCATTTCATTTTACTTCCAAATTGATCTGATTGATAATATAATTTTATGATGGCATTATTTTTCTTACTGTGTTGAAGGTAAATTAATTCTTTAAATTATTTTAGGGATTTTTTTATACTTTGGAAATCTTATTGCTAACTATTTAGGGTTTTTTTGGCATTTGATAAGATCTCAATAAGATCTCATTATTTAAATGAGGAACTAACCCCTTTTTCAGGTCAGGGATATTTGAATATGTCATATTTTTCACTATAATTCTTCCTTATAATCATTGTTTTCTGGAACTCTAATTATATATATATAATATCTACTTTCCATTTGTAGATTTTATTTTAAAAATTTTTAGTTTTATCTGTTTCTTTTATTTCCTCAGAGGTTTCCTTATCTTAATTTCCCAGAAAATTAGGTTCTCAACAATAATAGAGGCTTTATCTACCTCTTTTCTAGTATTCAGCACTTTAATTAAGCACTTTGTTTCTCAATGAACTTATTTAAAAATTTTCTCTATGTATTTTTTCTTTGTCTGCTTATTCTTTGTTTTTAGTGATCCATTTGAAATTTATAGAAATATACTGTCAACTCTATTTAAGGCTACTAATTATTAGTTTTAAATTTATACTTGCTTTTGCTCATTTTCTATATTTCCTAATAGTATGCATTCACATATTGTGCCATAGACATCCATTTAATGAATTAATTTGAACTCATTTCTACTCTTATTTTTATGATTTCATAGAACTGTTATCAGGGATGACTCTGAAGTCCACAGTTAAATCCTCATGTGGTACATGTTCCAATCACCTCTCCCAAAGTTTGGTGTATTAATATAGTAACTTGCTCAATTCACAGTGCCATTTTTTGAAATAATCTACTCTCCTCCATTCTAATTTCCTAGAGCAATTATTCTTCCTTTCTGAAGTTATTCTGATATGTAGCTACTCTTCTTGCTCCAATTTCTTACCTAGCAACAATAGTCTTCACATTGCCACTGGTGGCTTTCCCTGCATGGGTTTGATTATGTCTCTTAGATGATTAAAACTTACTTTTTCCCACTTTCCATGTTATAATGCAATTTTATTCACTGCAGAACTTAAGACCGTTTATAATGCAGTCCACGCAAAATTCCCTGAACTCATAGCAATCATGGGCTTCCTCCATGCTAGGTTCCAACTACACCATGCAGCTTTACTCCTTGCATAGCTCATCAATACCATACTCCACATGTATGTATACAATCTACATCTTTTTTTTTTTGCTGTACTTTCTTTTATTATCATCATAATCTTTGCATCAAGATACATAGCAATGATAGCAGGTTTCTTTTTACAGCTTAGTATTAAATATTAAATATCTTTCCCCAGTTTAATTTTACATTACTCTTCCAAGAAAAAAAAATTAAAACTCAAGTTATTTGAAGCCTGGACACACTTCCATGATTAGCCGGGCTATGTAAAAGTTGGTGTCTTATTCTTCCTGCTACGTAAGCAGATCTATTCCCTAGAAAGATGGGACCAGTGTGCTACAAAAATGGATGGCATGTTATAAGCCAGGTTACAAAGTAAGGACAGGGGTAAGAGAGGGATATTTTCTTTCAGGAAAAAGAAAACAATTTCTGAAGAGTCCCAGTCCATAATTTTTTCCTAAAATGGTTGAAGGAGCAGGTAAGATCTCAAAATGAGCTTCAAAGTACTGTCTCTGTGAAGGAATGGTACTGAATTCTCTAAGAAGTTTCTTCTAGAAAAAGACAATTCAGACTCTTTCTCTCACTTCAGCAAAGAAGTTATTTTTAAAAGCACTTGGGAAGTTCCTCCTCCACCTCAAGGTGGGAAGGCTCAGAGAAGGAAGTCATCAGTACAGCCAGCTTCTAGGCCATAACGGAATTCCTGAAGGTTGGAGACCCCCTAAAAGTGGACAAAGGCTGCGGCCACCACCAGGATGTGGAAATTCTGATGGGACTGGAACCATGTGTCAAACTTTCCCGGAAAGAAGCACTAAGGAATCTGAGCAGCATAAAGCCAGCTCCGGTGATGTACATCACAGCCATGAGGAAGAACCAGCCCATCTGGCCCACTGTGGTGGCCTTGATGAAGCCCTCAGCAATAGTAAAGTGCATGCTGGGCACAACACCACTCAAGCCAAGTCCTAGGAACACTCCTGCTCTTATTTGCTGGTGCTTAGGAGTGGCAAACCAGTCCCACTGTGCCACAATGATGTCAGAGATGCCCAGGACACGGACGAAGGAGAGGTAGATGAGCCGAGGCTGTGGGGAGCAGTAGAAGGAGTAATAGAGCCAGGGGACAAAGCTCCCCATAATCAGTAGAGCAATCCCTGAATAGTGAAGTTTGGAAAAAGTCTAGGAGACTTTGTCTGAATGACAATAAACGGTATGGAAGAGCCAGGAGAAGCTGAGGCAGAGCACTGCACCCAAAAAGCACATGCCAAAAACCACTTTCTCCTGAAGAGGGGCATGAAGTACATATTTGGTCTAAGCATGGTCAAGATTCCCAAAAAGAGAAATAGCACGAAACCAAGCAGATGGGTCCAGATGTTGCCAGTTTCTGTGTGGATGCGGAAGATGCTCTTGAAGCAAGCACAAAAGGAGGGCATGGGTGATCTGTGGCCATGTAGCTGATAGTCATAGTCCTTCAGCCAGTCAGGAAGTACATCATATGGGATGACCCTCCAATGCCCCTCCCAGACCTTATATATGAACTCCTCCATCTTCTCCATGGCATGGTGGGCCTGCAGGGGAAGTGTCAGTACCCATACCTCATTTTTACTTTTTTATTATATATTTTGTTCATTATTTATCCAAGAAACAGTAAAAAAATCATGCTTTTTAATGAAAATGTTTCCCATATTAATTGTACTTACTCCTCTTCTTTTTAGAGATGTAAGTTTCTTCATGTAAAATCCAATTGTGATGTTCCTCTAAAGTTGCAAGTATACTAGAAAGAACATCAGTGTATTGAAAATTACTTATAACTTAATTTCAATCCCACTCCTCTTTTCCAGTTATGTGATCTTGGAAAAGACCTTTAACAACTTAGGAAATTGATATTTTATTTTGCATATAGGAGGATTTATTGTTTTTTAAATACTAAGTCACCATGGAACACATTTTTTTTTTCTGATTAAAAGACTTTCTGGCATATCAAGATCCATAGAAATTTTTTTTTTCTGTGTGTGTGTGTGTGTGTGTAGTGCTAGAGGATTGAACCCAGGGTCTTTTTTTTTTCCAATTAAAAAACTTTAATAATTCTTTAAAACATAAGGAATAAAAATTAATGCCTTTAGTTTATTCACTCAAATAATATCAGTAACTTTTTTAATAAGACATAATGCATGCTTTATGCCAGGGATAGAAACATGAATAATTTATGAAGCATTCCACTTGGGAACTCTACATTTGTAAAGACATAGCAGCAACAAAGTACTTATCTAGGGAAAAGTATGATTCGGAGATTAAAAGAGGAATGGTAGTGAGGAGTGAATTTGACTCTGGGACATCCATGTCATGGAAAAGAACTGGGCTTGAAGAGCAGTTTGGGAATTAATATGTAAGTCTATTTGAGAAATATATAAGCATAATTGTTTAATATATTGATTCTCCAATTTTAAAAGTCATATGTGGCAGATAAGAGGACATTTAGAAACTATAGAATTGAACTAAATTCACCCAGATCATAGCTACTGCTTCCTAATACATTTTGATATTCATAAACTTTTTCAGACTTATAATACAATTTACATGAGTATACTTTGAATATTTATGTCTACAAATGTATACCTAATAGCTGGGTGCAGTGGCACATGCCTGTAATCCCATCATCTCCGGAGGCTGAGGCAAGGAGGATGGTGAGTTAGAGGCAAGCCTCAGCAACTTAGTGAGACTCTGTCTCAAAATAAAATATTTAAAGGGCTGGGATGTAACTCAGTGGTAAAAAGAGCCTGGGTTCAATTCCCAGTACCAAATAGATTAATATATATCCTTCTACAGATCAGAAATGAGTCAATAATATGCATCCTGTTTTTTTTTTTTTTTTACCTTTGGCTACATTTGTTTTTATTTTGATATTCTTTCTCCTTATTACTCTTTCCTTTTATTTTTTTTAATTTTTATTGTTGGTTGTTCAAAACATTACATAGTTCTTGATATATCATATTTCACACTTTGATTCAAGTGGGTTATGAACTCCCATTTTTACCCCGTATACAGATTGCAGAATCACATCAGTTACATTTCCATTGATTTACATATTGCCATACTAGTGTCTGTTGTATTCTGAGGGGAGAGGAGGGGACGGGGGATAGTAGAGGATAGGAAAGGCAGCAGAACCCAGGGTCTTGTACATGGGAGGCAAGCACTCTACCAACTGAGCTATATCCCCCCAGGCCATCATAGTAATTAATTATAATTTAAAAAGATGAATATTAAATGTATGTATGAAGTAGAAAAAATCAGTTTAACTTTTTTTTGGCTAAGAGTAATTTTGCAGAAAAAACCATTAACTCCATAATTCAAAAGAGAAATTGAAGGGATTATAAATTAAGTTTTTTATTAAGCCGTTAGGAGCAGATAATAAAATGCAATGTATTTCTTGGTGTTGTATCAAAGAACTATGTATAGGCACAATAAGAATGTAAACGTGGAAATTCATGCATTCTTTGCTAGTTATTTCTTTCGGCAACTATATTCCCAACTGTAATACTTCAAAAATTAAGTACCCTATGGCAAACCAAACTAAGAAGGATCATCTGTTTCCTTGGGGAGCGTAGGTGTCTATATTACCTGATGTTCTGTTTCAACTCCCAGTATAAAAGAAAAGGTATGGCACTTATTGACTCTATTTTAAGTGGATTCAGGATGTAGAATGATCGTAAAGGCCAAGAACACACACAAAGCAGTGATTGAAGCACATAGTGCATTTATTGCTTTATGGAAACAGACTGTAGGTAGAAAGTAGTCAAACTCAGTTATAGTCATCATGTCATATGATAAGCTGTCCTTTCTGTAATATACTATTAAGTCTGATAATATTCTATCAAAAATAGTTTTAGAGCATTTGACATTATTCATTGTGAACTTCTTTATTTAGGGACATATGAACATGAAAATGTCAAGCCATACACAAGGTCACTGTGTTCCTTGTATAAAATGTCACTAGTAGCCTGTTTTTTCAGCATCTATTATGGAAATCTGTGCATCAGTATGTCTAGAAACCTAAGAGGAAAACAGAACTTGTTCTCTACTATGGAGATTATAGATAAGCATAAATGGGTCAAAACAGTCACATAACGCCCCACCCCCGGTTTATATTTACATCCCTTTCTAGCATTACAAAATCATCATCCTTAGTTATAGTTATTACCGTAAAGAGCAGATTGTATATGATATGTTTTACATAGACAGAATTCAAATTAAACTTTTTTAGGAAATGAGGTTTTGATATTTTATTTTCTGTAAAAGGAGACAGTAATAAAGCATCTTCCCGGAAGGTCCCTAAACAAAATTCATCAAAGAAAACTGTGAGTGGCTATCTCAAAGAAATATCTAAAAAACAACCTGTAAGTCTCTTCTGTTCTTTACCCATTAGTAAATTAGATTCATTAGACTCAATTAGATTCATTGGATTGATAATTACTGCTTTGAAAACTACAGTGTGGCCTTGAGTAATTATAGCTTTAGATTAGTGATGACTGGCGGTTGGGAAGGGCGGACATCAGAATGAGTTTAGGGAACTGACAACATGTGGCCAAGTCTTGCATAAAAAGTAACTGGCATAGCTGCCAAAGTGAGCAAAAACTGAGGCATGTGGGCGGAATGAAAGAGACCAAAGTTGAAAGATAGCTAGGATTAATATTTGCTCAATTTAATTTTTTATACCTTTATTTTATTTATGTTTTCTTTCCTTCCTTCCTTCCTTCCTTCCTTCCTTCCTTCCTTCCTTCCTT
>NW_026000057.1:45722501-45739339 GCF_001458135.2 Marmota marmota marmota
TCCTTCCTTCCTTCTTTCTTTCTTTCTTTCTTTCTTTCTTTCTTTCTTTCTTTCTTTCTCTTTCTTTCTTTCATGGTGCTGAATATTGAACCCAGTGTCTTTCACATGCTAAGCGAGTACTCTACTGTTGAGCCACAACCCCAGCCCCTTTTAATTTAATTTTTGACTAGAAATACTGAATGGAATTTGTTTTAAATTTTGATTGAGAGGTCCACTCTCAATATCTACCTTTTATTTTTTTAACTCAAAATAATGCTCACTTATGGATTTTTGTATCCACTGAACTAGTTTATATACAATTTTATCCACTATAAACACATGGGAGTCTATCCATTCAAATGAAATTTGAATTTGAATGAAATTGAATTCAAATGAAATTTGGCTGCACATTAAATATAGATAAAGTAGGAGAAGGTTTTACAACTAATACATTTCATGAAACAGTAGATCTCTTAGGCAAACAATGAAAAACTTTGTGAATATTAATACATAAGACAAAAATAAGACAATAAAAAAATTCACCAAAGAAAGACTGATAGTAAAACTGTTTCTTATATCTACATGTCTCAGAATTCTGGTGAGTACCTGACAACTTTTAGGGGAAACATTCTTGTGTAATATGAACTAAAGTTGCTATACTTATCACTAAATTAATTTTATTTTTTAAAAATCTGTATAACTTTCAAGTAAGGCCTTTTGAGTTCTGATTGAATTCTTTTCCCCATCAAGTTTTTTATTAAAGAACTGAACCACCAGACTCACTTTATAGTTGCTGGGAAGAATCAGTGTCAATAGAAAGAATTTATAGTCTGTTCCTGTTTGACCTAAAGAATATTACTTTGCAATTATTTTTATAACTATGTAGACATTGTAAATACATTTTGTCTTCAAGATCCTATCTCTTACTGTGATAATCACTGCAATTGTACCAGATATATGGAGACATTGTACCATATATATGGAGAAACTGTTATATTACTGATAGTAGTTGGACATTCAATATCTATTCCAAAAGCCATTTTAGTGAATGGGTATACCCCACATGCAATATAGGTAAGTCTATGTCCAAATCTTTACAACACTAATATCAAATGTCACCATATCTACAAATACTTAATTTTCAGTATATTGATCATATATTCTCCATACAAAAGTACTTGTGGTGCTTATTCATGATGATTGAAAATGTAGTAGGATAACAATAGAAAGCTAATTCAGGCTGGCATTATATGTCAGGATAAAGACAACATTATATGGGAATTTAAACTCTTGTCTGGGGTATCATTTCCAGCTGCCAGTTGAGGCAGGTGCATATACATAAGACACAATATAGAAATGACTTCTAATCAAGTTCCTAAGGGGCTAATATTATAGCCATTGAACTTGGCCATGATTTTACTTTGGATGTTATCTGAAAAATAGATTGGTTTATGTCCCTTACAACTAAAGAGGAGCCATCCACAAAGCCAATAACTAGAGAAATGAAAACAGTATATTCACCTTTAATTCAGAGAGGAAATTCAAGTGAAACCAACAATATGACAGACACTAAAGGGACAGAGAGAGACAGACAGACAGAAACACACAGAGAGGGAGAAAAAATGGGAGAGAATAATAACTCTTATTTACCAAATTTTGTTTTATCTGCTAAACTGCATAACTCGGGTGTACATTTTAAATACTAACTCTATGAATCCTCAGATCATCATCATTTCTACTGTTAGCCTGATAAAAACAAGGCACAGGTAATTTAATAGCTACCCAAGGTCACTGTGCTAATAAGTGACTGAAGCAGGAAATAACAAGAGGCCATCTGATTCCAAATGCCTTCCCTGTATCAGCCAGGCTATATTATATGTGTTTAATGACATTTATCCAAAATATTCCTTTTTATTTTTCCCAAAGCAAATATAAAAAGAAGAAAAATAAAACATTTTCTGCAGTCATTCTCTTTTGTCTTAAGTTTATTTTTCACAATATAGTTAAAATTTGGTCTTAAATACAATTCTTTA
This sequence comes from Marmota marmota marmota, assembly GCF_001458135.2. NCBI lineage: Eukaryota > Metazoa > Chordata > Mammalia > Rodentia > Sciuridae > Marmota > Marmota marmota. The sequence goes on from NW_026000057.1 coordinate 45,724,514, forward strand.
AATTCCTTTTATTTTCATATACAGCTAACAAATAATACAAATTACATAGTGTTTATAAACACAGATAAGGTCAGAGTCTAATAAAAGAAATATAATGTTTAGTTATTTTTTCTCAATACTTAAAAGTAGTAATAAAATCCTATGGTAGTTATGATATAGAAGAGAAGATAGAGTGAATGCTTTACATTTAATGAGTGATTGAGTTCAATATGGCTGAAGAATAAATCCCATACATCTCTTATTTGTGAAAGTGTCTGAAACAGAGATTACATTTACAACAGACACTGCTGTGTCACCCAGAGTCTTAATTGTAACAGTATAATGATCTGGTTATTCCATCCATTTGTAGTTTCAAATTGCTGAATTTAAATAATTCATGAAGCAAATATTACCTGAATATGTGCAAGGTGAAAAAATCACATTCTAACTGTATAGCAAAGAAAAAAGTAAAAAAGAAGAAATTTAAGTTCTCAAAGCAATTGCAGTTTTCAGGAGGAAATTAATATTTAGTTAATGAATAAATGGACACAAGAAACTTACAATGGTTCAATATTTCCTCTGAAGATAGTTAGTATGTTAAATACATGCAGGGTATAGATTCCATGGTTAATATTTTGCAAGTGTGAAATATGTTTTATTCCCATTTCCATGGAGATTTCAGGTTCTATAGATTTCAAACCCAATTTTGCAAAATGTGAAAGAGGTTCAAAGAAAAATGAAGGACTCTTGTATATAGTAATTCAGTTACATCAGTTACAAGAATTACATGTCTTCATCATATTTTTTATGGTAAATTTTACAGTTCAGTTTTTTCAGGAAATAAACTCTAAAGATTAGTATAAAGCACACAATTATTGAATATTCTCAGGGTTAATTTCTATGATTAATTTTAAAAGAACCAGTGATGGTAAATCTATTTTTTACAGAGAAACATTCTTGTGAAACATGAACTGTAAGTTTTTATACTTGTCTGTACATTAATTATATAATAAGATTGAATAATTTTCTAATCAAGTCATCTGATTATCATTGAATAATTTTTCCTCAAGTATGTCTGTTAAAGAACTGAATGTCTCTTACCTCACAGTTTTTGGGAAGAACAACTCTGGAGAAACTTTCAGGTCTTTGTATACATGATCGTAGGTTGTGCCTACCTTGAAGGAAGAACCAGTCTAATGAGAAGAGGCTGACCCAACATGTGGAATTTAGGGCCTTGAAGCTATATTGTCCCAAATATCTAATTTCTAACTCAAATTAAAATTAAAGCTCATCTAAGATTCCATATTAAAGAATATTTTTAAATAGTAGTTTTCTTTTTAAAGGGACCTATAAGCTTGAATAGAATGCTATGATTATTAATTATACAAGTTTCTTAGAAACTGGAAAAATTTTGCAAAAATTTAAAATAACTTTAAAATTTAAAAATTCAACAAGTTATGATAACTCTGATAGTAAGTATCGTTCCATTGAATGGAAGAGGATGATCAGCTCTGAGGGGTATAAATGTCTACTGTCTAATCTACACTTAGCAGAATTTTCTGGTGGAAAAGGCAGTAAAAAATGTCTATCAGCAGCCAGAAATCATCTTATTCCTCACTTGACAAAGTGGCTGGTTCATTTATTTAAGAGCATTCTGTTGCTTTCGACAAAGGTATCCCTCTGTAAGAATCCAATGTCCCTAAATTTCTCAGAGTGAAACTAAGTTATTATTAGAAACATCCCAATAATTACCAGAAAATAAAAACCTTAGAAGCAGAGAAGGGTCACTAACATTATCTTAGTCCTAATAAATATTCTTGTCAAAATGAATATTTTAATAAACTTTGTTTCATCTTAAGAATCATCATTAAAGATGGATATATATGCCTATTTTTTGAGCATATAAACAGAAATTGAACTAGTGCTGCAATAATGATAATCATCTTTACTTTTTCCATGACTCAGCAAATCATCTTAGTTTTATCACTAGCACATATCTGTTAAGCTTACAGTAATCCTTTTTTTATAATGAGTGTTCCCATGGGGTAATTACTACATAATGCTTTCTTATTATAGTGTTGATTCTAATCTCACAGTAATCTTAGAAATTCAGCCCCATGATAATAAGGGATTTCATATCACTCTTTGGCTGTTAACTTTCCTCTCAGTAAATGCCTTTCTCCTTTCAGCTATATACATTTAATTTAAAATATTGATATAAAATTTTTCTGAAGACATTTGAGGAAAAAGAAATAATCTTTTGACAAATCCATGTCTCCAAAATTCAAGACAACTGACTATGTTATATTACTATTGCACATGCATTGCCAGATAACTGTGATGTATTCCATCAATGGGAATGGTATATAATTTAATTTAATAGTATATTGAATTTCTTCTATTTAAAAGTCTTCAAATCACACACTTCTATATTTTTAAAGGCACTAAGAGAAGAAAAGCTTCATAGTTTCTGGAAATAGGCAACATAGCCATGAGTTGCCTTATCTATTTTCAGAGGATTGTGAAACTATTTTAATATGTTTTAAGTCACCAAGAACCTGGGGATAATTGATATATTAGCCAATTCCATTTCCTTTTTCCCTTTATGCATATAGAATCCGGGAATCATGAGGAAAAAAATAAAATTAGTCTTTTTAGATATATTAAATAATATAGTAGGCAATACATCATTTTAAAAATAATCCTTTGATGACACAAAGTAAGACTGTTTCATTAAGCAGTATTTAAAAAAATATTTTTCCAATTTTTTTGTGTCTCTAAAGTTATCTCTCTTAATTGCCATAATAGTAAATGTTTTTACCCATCACTGACACATTAAAATTTTAGGGTTTATACATGACATTACCTTTTTCATTTCTTTCATATTACATGTCTTAAGAAATGTTTTAAAACAGTTTAAAAGAAATGACAGACTATTAAATTAGACTATTAAAACATAATTAGAAATAAAAAGAATATCAAAGCTAAAAATACAATTTTCGTAAGAGTCAAAATCTTTATCATATTTAATATTTAATTTGACTCTTAATTTTCTAGTAAGACAAAGAAGATGGGAGGAACAAAGGTAAATCACAAAGATATTGTGAAATTTATATATATATATATAATAGCTCTCTCTGAGAATCAGATGATTCCTAATGTTGCAGTTCAAAATAGTTCATTATGAGACATGGAATAAATAAAAGGAAGTATCCACATTGTCATCTTTTGTTTCTGTTTTTATAATAAATGTAAAAAAATGTTGCATCTGATACTTAGTTGAAAGTAACTTTTGACAAATTCATTTCACTAAGTGCTATTCAGGAAAGATTTTTTAATATATCTTTTTTATTCTTCACCAAGGCTGGTTGTATTAGTCAGAGTTCTATAGAGGAACAGAATCAACAGGAAGTATGATTATAAAAAAAGGGATGTATGAGATAAGCTCATACTACCAGAAGCTGGAGAGTCCACAATGGTTATCTGCAGGTTGGAGCTGGCAGAACAAGAAGATGAAGTCTAGAACAAGAGGGTTCAATGGTGCTAGCCTTTAGAGACCAAAGTCTTCTGGAAACACCCTGGAGAATCACTGGCAGAGTCTGTTTTGGAAGAATGAAGGAGTGCGAGTCAGATATCCTCAGGCAATAGAAGGAGCAATCAAGAATCTATTCAAGATGAATTGAGTTTGCATCTTCTGCTGCTTCCTTGTTCTTCCAACTTTTATTCCATCCAACACACCATCTTATTAGACAGTGCTTTCCATGCTTAGGGAGGGTTTTCACTTCAGTTTGCCATCCCACATGTCAATCATCCTAGACACACCTTCATTGAAACACTCAGAAGCCTCTTAATCTTTAACATCTCTTAATTCAAATATCTTTGCAATTCAAATTAACCATTATGCTGGTAGTTTAATGATTCTTCTGCCAATCTCAGGAATGCTTGTGGAAATGATGAGAACTCTAGGGATACACACTTCAAACTAATCCTTGGAAAGTTTCCTGATAAAAGATAAGACATGAGGAAATACAAGTAGATCCATTGGTTCATACAAAATCCTTTTTGATCTTTTCCTTTATTTGGATTCTGAGCATGCTGTAAATCAACCACCAGTATAATCTAACATAAAAAGAACAGTCCATACTCTTCCTGCTCAGATAACAAAATTCACAACTTGGGAACAGATGAAAAGACACATTAAGAATATTGCTACAATACAAATACATCATAGCACAATATTACCCCTCAGCAGGGGCCTCTCAATACCACACACCATGAAATTATCTTGAAATTTATATAAAGTTACTTTTTGAGGTATGATAGCCTATTGATTAGCTTCTGGGCTACAAAGTACCTATATAGACTCTAAAAGATGTAAATCAATGTGGAGACTGAGCATGATGTATGAAATACCCATGTGAAATGTCAGTAACTGAGACATTAAACTACTTGAATGTGCAATTGCATGAAGCAATTTAATTTTATCTTAAATTTAATATTTAATATTATCTTAAAGCATCTCATAGTATCTGTACTAACCTTGGTTTTGACTGGTCATATGACTTGTAGAAATTCTTAAGTTAACTCCAATAAGGTACATACGAAGAACAGAGATATTTTGTCCAATATGGCAACCTTTGTTTGAATGATGACTCTTTCTCAATAATGTCCCTTAGTGACATTTTAATTTTCTAGTTTCAAAAAGCAGATTGTGTATGTATGTGTGTGCATGTGCATGTGTGTGTGCATGTGGTGTGTGTGTGCGTGTGTTTGTGTATGAAAGAGAGAGAGCAACTTATGATGTAAATTGTGGTTAAAAATAATCGCTTCCTTCTCTCTGCAAAAATCTATATATTGTAGAAATAAGACAATAGGTAGCTTATACTTTGAAAGGCAGATGTTTAGAAACAGCATCTCTTTTGCATTAATTCTTTAGGCACAGTTCCTAAAAATTCTCTGGAAATGCTCACATTTTAGTTTCTAACTGTCATAGACATGTCAAAACTATCCATAGAATTCCAGAAGCTTAAATCCCTAGAACCTAATGAAAATCTAAGTAATTTAGAGGCTGCCATTGATGCCCAGGACTTCTACATCAAAGAAACATTTGAATATGGTGGCACGAACTGCTTAGCTATTGTGATTCTCTTCATTTTATGGATCACAATTTAAGAAAATCCATACAAGTCCACAAAAGCTCCAATGTAGGGATTTACATAATGTTTAAGTAGCCTGGGTGAGAACTTCATAGCTCAAGTCCATGAAGTACATCTCACATAGAGAATCACTTACATATCCTCCCCCAAGTAATTCAATGTACTGTATTGTTCCATACTGATAAAATCAACAAAACAGAACAAAAATAAAAACAAAAAACATCCAACAACAGAAAAGCAACAAACACAAAAAAACATGTAGACCCTCTGAGGGAATAAAATATAAACAGAACACTGAAAAGCAGTCACATCTTAAAGTTAGGCAAAGCAGGGTGAATTTAGTTCCAAAAAAAAAAAAAAAGTGCAATTCTTCACAACCAACCCAACATACACATGGAGCTAAAGAGATTATTTTATCCGCCAGTGGGGAAGTATCTCCTAACACTATCAAACCTTGTCTTATAAGTTCAGCCTCCATGTGGGACTTAGACTAGGATAGTCAAAAACTGTCTTTAGCTCTAATAAGGTCTCAAGTTGACAAAAACTGATACCAGAAGTCAATAAATCAACAAATCTATGAATAAACTCTTGGAGCTTTATGTGACTGGCAGCTAGAATATGTGAGAATAAGGATGGACCATATTTGGTCTTTGTGTTTGCAGCATAAGGGGGAAAACAGATCAAGAATAAAATATGTTGCTAGCATTCTGATAAAAGTATAATTATATGCAGTAAAGGCACAGTGAGAGAGTAATTGATTTCACCTGGCCTGGACATAAGTGCAGTTACCAATGAATATTTTATGTCTACTATGAAAGATGAAAAGTTTGTGAATTTTGAAGTGCAGTGCAGTGATTATGCTATCACTCTTGAGTAGATTTCCTAGATAAGAGGCTGTCTCTGTCCCTCACTGGCTGTGACCTTGAACAGCTTGATTAAGGGTGTTATTGCTCATTTTACTCTCTATATATGAAGATTACGATAGAACATTGTTTCAGGGGTACTATGAGTGTGTAATAAGGCAATAAAAATAAAAGTTTTGTAAGATTCCTCAGCCCATAGTAAGTCCAGTGTTTTAGAATTCTATTATATGCATTCAGAGTGTATACCATCAAATATTATTATTATTATTTTTATGAGAAAGATGAAACCAATAATAGAAGTTAAGGAAAAGGAGGGGGACTGAAATAAGAAATTCAGTGGAATGATTATTATAAAACTTTCTGATATACATCTATGAATACACCACTGGATTACACTCTGCTATCATGCATAACTAAAAAAGAACAAAGGAAAAAAAACAGAAAGAAAAAATCAATAGGATCACTCTGATATTTCAATAAATCTGCCCCTTGGACTTAATATTTTAGAAATGTTACCTGGCAGATCTCTAAGTGTAGTCTACTTATATCTAAGTATTCCAAAAGGGATTTTGTTATTTACTTCCTAAATTATAGTTAATCAAAAAATAAAACACATAATCATTTTTAATCAATCAAAATTTGGTAAGTTAAATCATTGTAATCAATATGCTTTATCCTAGTGATTTTAAGTTTAAAATCACAAAAATCGTTAACTAACTTGGATATAATCATAATTTAAAAATGAAAAGAAAAACTAATTTTTATTTGAAGTCTAAAAGTATTTTATTAATCTAAAGGCCTTAAGAAATTGTCTTTAATAAACAGCATGTTAACATACACTAACAAATTACCACTTAGGTTTGTCCTGATTAAAGTTAGACTCACAGATACACTGAATCTTCAGCATTGGTCAATGAGGGACTCCACTTACTTAGAATAAGTACTATACTTCTCCAATTGATCAGATGTCAGTCACTTTCTTGAGGACAAGTGCCCTCTGGTGTTTTGGTTTTGTTTTGTTTTGTTTTTCTACCTTTCTTAGTTACAATCAAGAGGAGAACTCATCTCCTATACTTCTGACCATTTCAAACATCTGACTTGCCAGTACACAAGTTTAATAAATTTCCAGGGGAAGACAGCCAGCAACTCATTGGGGGGTTCTTTTGCCCAGAGGAGTCCAAGCCACCCTAAATCTTAATATTCAAATAATTAACAAATAATACTCAGAAATACATCTACAAAAGTGAAGCCCTTGATAGATCTAGTTCACATGGATTCTTGAACCAGATAAAGACAAAATGACTCTGGTGGTTTATTAAAGGGGGTACCTCAAAGGCAGGAGTAACGTTTCAAGGGTGGAGTCTTGCTTTGTGATGTCTTGCAGTCAGCAGGTTGACTGACATCTTGGCAGGTCATACCCATCTCAGGTGCTGTGTGGGATATTAGGCAGAACTTGAAGGGGAAGTTCACCTGCATCAGGCAGCTCAAACCCTCTGGGGAGTGCCCCAGGGAATTCCCAGTGCTAGACTTATCTCCTCAGGAAGCTACTATGCTCAACATAGTCTACACACAGCCCACAAATGCTTATGAACGACTAAAGGCATTGTTCTACTATAATATCTATCAATCACTGCAAAAAATCCTAGTACCACAGTTTGCCCTTAATTTTTCACACACTGATTTCCAAGGAATATGAATTATTTTTTGTTTATTTAAGCAAACTTTACCTCTAAGAGTTTTTCCTTTCAACCCTCTGGAATTCATGTTTCATCACAAAGAAAATCTCTTGCATCTATAGCCTCACCTCTGAGCATCCCTTTCTATTTGATTCTCCTCTGGTGACATGAAGGGCTCCAGTGAGGAGGGTTTATTTTCTCCCACAGCTATTTTACCACAAGATCTGCAATGAGGAACATTTTTAAATTCTCAGAATCTTTGTGTCCATAAGGTTAAGTTTGAACCTATGGAAATCTAAACATGTAACTAACTTAATAAGAAATATATTCATAGGATGAGAGTTACCACAATTACTTAAGGCATAATGCATAAAAATTATGCATTTTAATGTACTTCATGCCAATGAGTTCTGACAAATGTTTTAGAAAACACTTAGGAAATCAAATCAGCAATTTAAGGGCAGGTGCAGAAGCCCTAGCACTTTGGATAGCAAACAGTGAACACTTAATAAATACTTGTCAGATATAATTTGTTTTGGGAAATTTCCTTTGGTTTTACAAGCTATGGTATCATGTTTATAATTCAACAAGTATAAAATTAAATACTTTGCAAATGGGATTTACATTTACAACTACAAGACAGTCAAAGACATCTTGATTTGGAATAGCTTATGTGCTAGGCAGATTAATGAACTCTAAAGATATTCAGGTCCTAATCCCAGAAACTGTAAATATTTTGCCTTAAATGGTAGAAAGGTCCACGCACCTTTAAGGTTTACTATCTTCAGATAAGATTCAGACTGGACAATTCCTGGTGACATGACATAATCACATTGTGAGAGTCAGTTTCACAACAGTATGATGGTACATGTAGGAGTAGGAGTAAAGTGACTATAAACTAAGAAATTCTGGCAGCCTCTAGAAGCTGGATTCTTTTAGAACAGATTGACTCCTAGAGTCACTAAAGGGAACATATCTCTGGTGGCTGCTTGATTTTACATTCACTTAAGATTTCTAACTTCAAGAACTGTAAGATAATCAATTTGCTTTGTTTGAAATCACAAAGTTTATGATTTTTATTTTCTTAGAAGGAACATTAGGGCAGGATGGGACAATTAGGAAACTAATGAATATCTGAACTACTTTTTATAAATGGAGATGTGTAAATAATGTGCTCATCATATGTAAATTTATCAGTGACACATAATTAAAATTAAACACTAAGAGAAAATTGAAGCAATCAAAATATCTAGAAAAGATAAATAGCAAATTAACATTTACAAAGGCATAATTTGAAGTATTATGCTGATTTTTAGAAGTTACTTTTGGTAGAATTTTACTAAAAGTAATCCATATAAAAATGCATTAGTACAAAAATGCTTAAGTCAAAATTTTCATAAAAATAAGCAATTGACTCTCTCAGGTATTGATAACTGGCCAAAAATATATAAAAAAAGATAAATCACAGCCTTCATTAAACAATTCTGTACTAAACTCTTAATATCATTTTATTTTTAATATATTTTTAAATTCTTTTTTTTAGTTGTTGATGGACATTTATTTTCTTCATTTGTCTATATGCAATGCTGAGAATTGAACCCAGTGCCTCACACATGCAAGGCAGGTGCTCAACCACTGAACCACAACCACAGCCCTCTTTAATATCTTTTATGTTTCCAAATTTAATAGTAGCTGCAAAGAAAAAAAATTTGGTATGTATATATATATACATATATATATATATGTGTGTGTGTATATATATATATATATATATATATATATATATATACACACACACACACACATATATAAATCTATGCATAGATAATATATATACATATATATAATTTCAGATCTGTATTTACCACTAACCTGTTTAAAATAGATGTCCAAATGTGTGTGTGTGTTTTGTGTATGTGTGTGTGTTGAAACACATGGTCATATAAAGATAATGCCCTGAAAAATATGTTTATATTTAGGTCATCAAAGATGAGTTTAGAAAGGCTATTAGTTACACAAGAGAAACAGACATAACTATGAGGTAATGATGCACTTACCTTTCTTTGAAGAACTGTGTCTACACCATGACGTTAATTCTTCTTAGTGCTTTTGAGTAAGAATCACCTAGGCTCACTTCATACCACAGAATGGCCAAATAACTTAAGTCAGGGCAATATGTAAATCAATGGATGTGTAACTGATGTGATTCTGCAATCTGTATATGGGGTAAAAATGGGAGTTCATAACCCACTTGAATCAAAGTGTGAAATATGATATGTCAAGAACTATGTAATGTTTTGAACAACCAACAATAAAAAATAAAAAAAATAAAAAATAAAAATGTAAAAAAAAAAATCTAGCAGGGCAATTGGCTTAATGGCTGTTATACCATTAAAGATAGCAAGTCAAGTTCCCCCTAGAAATTTTGAGAGTGCTCTGGAGATAAAACATTTTTGTTTCCCTGGAAATAAATCAGCCTTGATCCAAAAATGTATCCCTTTCAATAAATTCAGGTATAATAAGAGAATAAATAAATGGGAAAGAGAGACAAAAGAGTGAATACAGGTGCTGTGGTTTAGATATCAGGTGTCCCCAAAAAAACTCATTTGTGAGATAATGAGAGAAATTTCAGAAGTGAACTGATTGGATTTGAGAGCCTTAACCTAATCAGTACATTAATCAAATGATAGGGATTAGTTGGGTTAAATTGTAGGCAGGTAGGGTGTGACTGGAGAAGGTGGGTTATCAGGGGCCACCAGTGTCTCTCTCTGTTTTCTGATGTCCATGTCCTGATCTGCTTTCTTCCACCACACTCTTCTACCATGATGTTCTGCCTTAGAACATTCTGGAACAGAGTGTCCTCTGTGAACTGAGACTTCTGAAACTGGTGAGCACCAAATAAACTTTTTCTCTTCTAAAATTATTCTTCTCAAGTCTTTTGTTCATGGTGCTGAAAAAGCTGACTAATATAACAGGAGGGCACAAAACTTGATGTTATCATTTAAAATTCTGCCTTTAGCTTTTCTTAGGTTCCTCAACCCAGTTTACCATTATATGATGTAGGATCTGTGAGAGGCTTTTTTTTTTTTTTTTTAGTTATAATAATCCTGGGCAAATGGTGATGGTTTATTTTGTTTTATGCCATGATATATCTGTTTTGAAGGTTAGAGGAAAGAAAGAAATGTAGTTCCACTACTATAAAATTAAATGATTGATGGAATTGAAAGATGACCTATATTTTAAAATTTTTAAATAGAACCACATTTGTTGAAAATACAAGAAAACTTGAAGTTAAAGCTCAAATACAAAGCACTAAGACCAATCTTATGCAAAGTCATGATTTCACAGGAAATTCAAGCAAAACCAGTAACAAATTATTTCACAGGAATTCTGTTTGAAGCTTTAAAAATTGAGCATCACTGTCTAAAATATCGGTACATCATTACATTATCTTGAAAATGACTGATAAGCCTTGACTTTGAACTGTTTGTAATGTAGTTTTATGGATTGTAAACAGTGGGAACGTTTAATGTAGGAGGATTTTAATTTAAGATCAAAGTGACTTGTTAGTATTTGAATAGTATTCAGTGTGGATAATCAATTACTGATAAAAAAAAAAAAAAACTATCCAGGTCTAAAGACTGCATATGTCTTACATATTCTTATTTCTTATATTGTCACATAGAAAAGAAAACCTCCTTTATTGAAGGAAAATAGACTTCTCAATACACCCTCCATTTCTGTCTTTTCATGGAGGCAAAAATAGTGGCTCATTAACTACCATTTTAGAATTCATTCTCTAGCCATCACATTCTGTCAAATTCTGTAGGAGTTTAATTGTCCCCAGCTTTCACTGCCTCTTCTAATGTAAAAGGAATGTAAACAGCACTAAGAATGACATTTACAGTTTCCTCTATAATTAATGCATTTTCAGTAACCTGTAAGACAGAAGTATAGATGATGCCTAGAGCAAGCAGAGTATAGATTTAGATTTTAATTTGAAGCAGAATAGAGTCATATATTAAAAATGGTGATATTGTTGCTTAATTATAATCAAAAGATGACACTGTTCAAAAAATTCTATTCTCATCATAAAATAGTTTACAATCCTTTATCAAATATGTGTAAAGCAATTGATGCTTAAACACCACTTATGGAGGGGAAATTCCTAACCTTATATAAAATCTATTAAAAGTCCCCTACAATTAGCATCAAATTTAAAAGCAAGAAACTTGTAGCTTGCCCCTTAAGATCAGGAATAAAACAAGGATCATCCCTCTGACTATTTCCATTGAATACCACACTATCAGTGCAATATAGGGAAATGCAAGAGAAAGTGAAGTAAAAATTGTACATATTTTAATTTTTTTTTTTTTTTGCAGTTTAAGAGATTGATCCCAGGGTTTAGTACTTGTTCTCAAGTCCTCTACCACTGAGTTGCATCCCCAGCCCCGTTGTGCAGATTGAGAATAAAGAAATAAAACTGTCTTTGTTTACAGATAATAAGATTATTGTTTAAAAAGTTTGAAATAATTCACAAAAGAAAACACAAGGAACTTATGTGTAATTATGTAAGTTTTCAGGATCCAAGATAAATATACAAAAATCCATAATTATTTTATATACCAATAATAAACAATAAGAATTTTGAAAATTAAAATACAATTTCATTTACAATAGCACCACAACCTGAAATATTTAGGTATAAATATAGTAAAATGTACTCAATATATATGTAAGCCTACAAAACTCTGCTGAAAGAAAATAAAGATCTAAATAAATAAAAATATTCCATATTCATGCATAGAAAGACAATTATACCTTACTTGATCTATAGATTCAAAGCCATCTCAAACAAAATTTCAGCAATTTTGTAGATATTGACAAAATAATTCTAATTTATATGGAACAGCAAAGGAAACACAATCAATAATATGAAAAAAGAACAAAGAGGACTGACATTACTTTATTTCAAGACTTACTGTTAAGTTATCATAATCAAGGCAAAATGAAATTGGTGAAAACCCATACACATAGATCAGTGAAGCAGAACAGAAAGCCTAGAAAAAGATCCACATACATATAGTTAGCTGATATTTGACAAAGGAATAGAGGCAACTCAGTAGAAAGGGTAGGGTTTTCTGCAACTACATATCCATACACACAACCAATGTAAATCTAGGTACATGTCTTAGACACTTAAAAAAAATTAAATGAAATGAAATCACAGCCCTAAAGGTATAACAGAATTCTTATACAATTTCTAGAAGATACCACAGCAGAGATTTAGACTTTAGGTACAACACCAAAGCATGATCCATGAAAGATAAAAACTGAGTCTATTGGACTTTATTACTATTAAATATGTCTGCACTGTGAAATATAATTAGAGTAAATACTATTGGGATTTCAATCTGATTCTTAAATAATGATGCTACTACATACTTTTTTATAATTTATTTTTAAATTTAAAGACAGTATGTAGTCTAGCAGTAGTTGCTCAGAACTCACTAGAGACCATTCAAAATAAGTAATTAAAAAGACCAGTGTTTTAAAGGGTTGTAAGTAAATGTGACCACTGGGAGAAAAAATTTTAAAAATAAAAAATATAAATAACTGAATTAATTATGTCGATTATTTGGAAATGGTCAGATCATAAGCAATCTTGCATATTTTGTGCATGTTTCAAAGATTTTGTTTAACCGGTCATTGAAAAGATATAATAAAGTAGAAACTGTCTATATGAATTTCAGCATTTTTTTTCTTGTTTATAACAGTCTATGGTTAGTCCAAAATGAGTGGGTAGGCACCCATGTAGAAAAATAATAAAGCAATCCCAGAAGCCTGTTTTGACCATTTACTAAAAGTAGAGAAAAAAAACACCTTCTCCTATGAAATCACACACTTGATGACCTTCTTTTAACATAGTAGGAAAGGCATATTCATAAAAATATTATAGTATTGTAAAACTACCTAATATATAGTATTACTAATGGTATTATTGATAAAACATGTTCTTTAAATAGCCAATTTGAGTACCTTTCATTAATAGAATGTTTTATTTAGATAATTTTGATCAAAGTTTAAATGGCATTAAAATAAATGAATACATGCATAAATTTATAGTTTAATCTGAGGAAAAGATATAAAATGAATATAACACAGAAAAGTACAAAGTTGATAATATTTAAATATAATAATGTAAATTTTAATAAAATTAATGTAATTTTTGATATATAGTTAGAATAAATTATAGTATGATATTCCATAACAATTGAGTTTCATTATATAATCCAGTTATACTTCAATCCAATAGGTAGTAACAGACAAGAAAAAGCATGAGCAATATTTAAATGAAGGTAACAAAAATAAGGGAAACAGCATATTACAGATGACTGTACTAAGAGATCTAAACTATGCCATGTGAAAGAACACAGAATAAAGGGTCATAACTTTTTGACAAGGAAGCAAAATACTTGTGATTTATATACTATATTATTAACCTAAAAATTTCAAATAAAATATGAAGAAAAATAGCTACTATTATAGCTTAAATTTGATTTCAAGTTAAATATTAAAAAATTATAGCTTTTCTAAAGGAAATTGAAACTTTTCTTAAAAATTAATAATACTAAAATAATGGAAATATGACTATGTAAGCATTATTGGGTAATATGTGAAGATATTGTGTATTTAATTGGTGGTTTGTTTGCTAGTTTGTTTTTTGTTTTGATAATGACAAACATGAATTGTTTTTTCATATATGTTTCCAAATATGGAGGAGTTATGGTCCTCCTTTGATTAATCAAATATACCTCTAGTATTTAGCTCATGAAAATAACTAGAAATATTTATAAAAATAAGCAAAAAAATTGAATTATATTTAATTCTCACATATGCAGTTTGACAAAATATTGTGAACATTTACCTCAAAAGGAAAATTTTGGTTAAATAAATTATGTATAGACATCATGAGTCATTGTACCACTATATATCATATTGCATTTTTACTGATTTTGAAAAATAGCAGATTATAGTTAAAAAAAAGCATAATTACTTTAAGGATTGTGGGGGAAACTTTTCAAATTCCATATCCATTAATATAAAAAAATTACACTATATATATATATATATATATATATATATATACAT
>NW_026000057.1:45740496-45743078 GCF_001458135.2 Marmota marmota marmota
AAAAAAAAATACTTTAGAACAGGGAATTTGGCTAATAGTGTAAGAGAGATTAAAGGGGTGCATTAATAAGGACAAAAACCAAGGTACAAACAAACACACAAATGTAAGATCAAAACCACTCAAACCCATGGATAAATTTTACCCAACTAAGTCAAATTAAGGCTACATGATAAATGAGTCAAGAACAAAGCAATTAAGTGAAAGTTAAGACTGTGGCTGCTGTCACTGCCACCATTGCTGCTGCCAGCCCACTGGCACCAACACCCACTGGCACCAACACCCAGAGGCCTGCGGCCAGGTGCGGGCAGGTTGATTCTACGCAGCAGCTCCATCTTGGGATGCGTCAAGGTCTGGGGGAAGAGGGCCCAGGAGGTTTGCTGCCACTGCCATCTTGGGGTGCACTCGCCTTTGCCTGTGGGAATGCAGGTCCCGCTATGGCTGAGGTAGGGCTCGCCCCTCGCTGCCCTTGTTTCTCGAAGGTTACAGGACCGTCCACGTTCACCCGTGCAGGTCCCAACTACCACTGTACCTTGACCCGGTTTCAGTCACCAGCTGTCCTGCCCTCAGCACTGTGCTGCACAGGCAAAAAGACAGTCGTGTCCTTTTGATCTTTTGCTGTATAAGTTCTTTGGTTACATTTTAGAATTACAGTTGAGTCAGCTTATAAAACTTTAATGTCCGTGTGTATGGGTTTACTCATCTCATGTATTTTTTCTCCCTGAGTGGGGCTAATTCCAGTCTCTGATGCTCACCGAGTGGACCCTCTGTGTGGTTAAGGAAGGAGTGGGAGGTGGCCTCATCATACAGCCCCTCCCGTCCCTCCCAGAGCCTGGGGTTTGGGTCTGGAGAGCTCTAGCCTCTCCTGGATCAGCACAGGGAGTCCACAGCAGCTGGCCCGAGTTGCCCCCCCCCGCCCCGCCCCCAGGGGCGTGCTCATGCGCAGCAGCAGGCTCGGGGGCCCACATGCTCTGGCGAGGTCCCCATAATGCTCAAGCAATGGCGTAATCCGGGAAAAAGCGCAATGCAGGACGTGATCTTCCTCTCCTTGCTCCAGAAAGGGTTCCATGGGTGCCACCTGGATATTACGGAGGCTCTGGGCCGGGTAAAATGCCTAGGTGACAGGATCTGGGTTCATAACAGCAAAGGTAACAGGAAAGACTTATTTAGGCAACCAAACAGGCTAGGGATCCCAAATATCTTCTGTAGGGAAGGCCAGCCAACACCTCCTCCCCTGGAGTAGCTGGAAACACGCAGAAAAGCCAGGTTTCTACTCCTATAATGATTCCACTGACAGGAAGACGTGTACACCACACATTTACAACATTATTCCTTGTCAATAACATTACAAATAAAAAATTGAAAAAAAAAAAAAAAAAAGAAAAAAAAAAAAAACAAAACAAATAGACCTGAAAAATACAAATAAAATTTAATCCTACAAATAGAGTTTGACTTCAATTATGATGAAAGATAACATATTGTCAGTCCATAAGAGATGCTACTACATAACACTATAAACTAGGTAGCTCATGAACAAAAGAAATATTTTTCATAGTTTCACAGTCTGAGAAGTTCAGGATCCAGGCACCCGCAGTTTCAGTATTGGGGGGAGGGGCCTGCTTTCTCATTGGTGGCAACTTCTTACTATGTCCACATGGGGAAAGGATAGGCAAGCTCCTTGAGACTTCTTTTACAAGGGCACTTGCCACATTCATAAAAGTCTCTCTATGTCTCTACTCTTAAGACCCTTTCTTGAATGTCAAGATTTTAGTATATGAATTGGAGTGTGGGAACTAAGCACAAACATCAGACCATAGCATATATCAAATGAAAAATATGTTGAGATACAATTTTTCATAGCAGATAAAAACCACAAAAAATAAAATCTTGACAATATATGTTGAATCTCTGGAGAAATAGTCTTTTTTTTTTTTTTTTGCAAACATCAAGTGCAAAGTATTATAAACCACATGGAGTAGAACAGTAGAAATTCAACACATGTTTACATTTAACCCGGCAGTACAATTTTTAGATATTCTCCTTAAAGATATGCATTCAACCATTGAAACAACGTATGCAGGAGAGGACTCCTCATTTTATTGTTTGTAATAGAAAATTAGGATGGGAGAGATGCCATGCCTAGAAATAAGTCAATTTCCATTGGTTATATCCATTAAATGGTATTCTATGCAGGCTAAATATTTAATTAGGTGCAAACTCTATCAAAATATTCTGAGTGATTTTTAGAATATATTATTATACCAAATATGCTAGGGGCAAGAATGTCTACTTTTAGTGAAGAAAAAAAGGGCGATGAGAATAGGATATGTATATGTTTGTATATACATATGCACATGAATATGAATAAACACTAATAAATGCTTTTATGCATACAAATCTGTAGAAGTCTAGTATGTCTATCTTTATCTTTCTATAAACCTCTTTAACTGCAACTGTCTCTTTAAGATATTTATGTCATTATGTTTTAACCCATATCCAAATACATACACACACACACACACACACACAGACACACACACAGATATATATATATATATATATATATGTATATATATATATATATA
>NW_026000057.1:45746831-45751957 GCF_001458135.2 Marmota marmota marmota
CCAAACAATGGTGCAGCTATGTTCGTCAAACAAACTCTTCTCAAGTTCAAGAGTCTAATAGACCACCATACCATAATCATGGGAGACTTCAACACACCTCTCTCGCCACTGGACAGATCTTCCAAACAAAAGTTCAATAGGAAACTATAGAACTCAATAACACTATTAATAACCTAGACCTAATTGACATATATAGAGTATACCACCCAACAGTATTACTGTTGAGTATTGAGGACAATCTTATGCCATTGTATTATATGTAATTTTGCCTTTGATATTTTGTTACCTTTAGGATTTCTTATCTTTGTTCCTTTTAGTCTGAATATTTAGAAGAATAGTCAGTGAAAGAATCACTCTTTATTTTTTGATGATGAACAACTGGTGGAATTTTTAAAAGGCCCAGTATATGTCTATTTCTAAGCTATGTCTATTTTGGACCTTTTACTCACTTCTTAACCCACAGCAATCCAGCACCTATTGCTTTCATTTTATCCAAAAATCACCACTAGCTAGTTAATGGCTAATTGTTATCTACCAATTTCAATTCATATTTCTAGCTGCTATCTTCACACACGGAAATGGGTTAACTAATATGCTACTCAAAACTCACCCATGCTACAAATTCAAAGGGCTTCTTTCCTTGGTTTTCTCGTGTCTCTTTACATACTGTTCTGATTTATTTCCTGCTGTCTGTTGGAACATTGGTGGTGTTTACTCAGAATCCACACTTGGTCCTTCTCTGCTTTCATTCCATGGACTTTGTAAGGTAAGAAAATTAATTCTCAAGGTTTTGTCTACTATCATGATGAAGAAAATGTAGATTTTCACACCTGAAGCTCAGACAAGATAGCTCTTTTCTGTCCCCAAATAGTGAACCCAGTTGCATACTGAACATCTCTGTATTAATATCTTACAAATAGTAAGGTAGTACCAAACTGTACTTATTTTCTCCCCCTCCCTAGAGGGAAAAATACAGGAGAAACACATATGCATTTGCCACAATCTGTGCCCTGTTTTCAACAGGGTCATGAATTACAACACTTCCTTATTATCTGCCAAACTGAATATCTAGAAATTATTCTAGAACATTCCCTCACTAAAAGTATTCTGTCAGTTGCAAATTTTGGAAAATTTTAATATATTCCCCTCACTTCATGTTCATTGGCACTATCATTCTTCAGCTTAGAAAAAAATATTCCAAATTTGTCTGTCTAAATTTAGCCTAACTCTATTGCCTTCTATGATAATAAGATAATGTAATTCATGACCCTGATGATGTTGGATGGGTAAAATTCAAACATTTGAGGGTGGCATAATAGAATCTTTTCATTTGATCCAAGGGCAGTGGTGCATGCTTGTAATCCCAGTGACTCCAGGAGTTGAGCAAGAGGATTGCATGTATGACACCAGAATCAGCAATTTAGTGAGACCCTCCCTCAGCAAATTAGCTAGACTCTGTCTCAAAATAAAAATTAAAAAGGACTGGTGATGTAGCTTAGTGGTAAAGCACCCCTTTGTTCAATCCCTAGTACGGGGAAAACAAATGGATTTTCAAGGATTTTATATTTGAGAGTTTTCTCATCTCTTTTTTCTTTCATATCATTTAAAGATGAATCCAATGATATATCAATCCCCCTATAGTTCAAAAGTATATCCTGATATCTTCAGGTATATTCAGTTGTGCATGCAGACTTTACATGGGTCTTTCCTTTTGCATCCAATCACTCTAATTCTATCTCTGTCATCTATTTTTTTCACTCTTCAAATTTGGCTCAGATGTCACACTTATAGGAGGTATCTGGAATGCAGGTTGAGTATATCCTTCCTCCTGGACAATTATAAATATGGAAGCACTTACCACACAAGTTTGTATCTTTTATTTACTTTCTTCATCACTCTGATCCTTTGAAGTCTACCTTGTTTTCATTCCTATGATTACTAAAAAGCTAGAATTATCTTAAGAAATATTTATTAGCATCTAAGAGAATGAGAGAGGATTTATACAAAAAAAGAGGACAAAGCAGGGCTTTATTAAATGTAAAATATTGTATTTTATGATTTATGAAGAACAAGGAAAAGAAAGTTGCATGAGATTTTAGAAGTTCAGAAAAAAATAAAAGTATTGCCAAATATTAAAGACAGAGGGGAAAAAAAAATTTAGAGACTCTGCATCTTTCTCAAGTAGAGGTCACTGGTGACCTTGATGAGAACAAGTCTACAAGATTTATGGAGTCAAAAGTCTGAGTGCAGAAGATGGAAGTCATCAGGACTTGCTACTGTTTCTAAAAGCTCAACTTTGTGCGGGCAATTGTGAGGAAGGGGTGGCATCTATGGGGTTAAGGGACCAATTAAAATAGGCTTCAGAAAGGAATTTCAGGGACAGGGATGGGCAATAGGACTCTAGGGAAAGGAAGTAAGAGAGAGACAGTAGAAGCTGAAAAAATAATTTGAAGTAGATACAATTGAAAGGTGGAAATGAAAAGTTATGATTGCCCAGGGAATCCTCTTTCCCACTTAGATCACAGGTATGTGAACAGGCTTTCTCATCATTCTGTCTTCAAGGACATCCAGACACATGTCACATAGAAAAGATTTTCTATCTCAAAAGTGTATTTTGCCAGTAACAAGTTTCAAATCATAAACCAAACGATGATCCATGTATTGTAAATATATCAATCATAAAACGAATGGCAGGCCTCCCCTTCAGGTTGGGATAATGCTATTTCCAAAGAAGAGATGATAGAGATACAAATTTGTCTAAAATATTTATTTTATTTGATTACATGCCTAAAAAATGAAAAGTGTGTTTATAGCTTCAAAATGTCATTGTGTTAAAGTGACATAAATGGGTAGAAGGAGATATATCTGTATTTTTTTTCATCAACTTGCAAATATACTCACCAGATAGAAGACAATTTAAAGTAGGATATAAGTATCTGATTAGATAAATTAGCTCTGAAACTAAGATGTAAAATCACTTTCTCTAATACTCAAGGTATATATTTGCAGACATGTGTGTATATAATGCCTATGCTCACATAATAATGTTAGTTCTTTAACTGACATGGAAAACGTGAATTTATGTTTTTATTTGCTACAAATTCTAAGTACACAGTCACTTGATACAAAGCATTGCATCATTATTTAGTACTGCTTAGTACTAAATTTTCATTAACTTTTACAGTTTATGGAAAAGCATACATTTCTCACATTTTCACTGTTTTTTCCCTGGAGTAGTGGATGAGTTTCATTTTTTAAAGTAAGGGTGGAAAGGTTTATTCAGTTCTTTGAATTGCACATAAAAAAGTAAATCAATGTTGTTATTTTCTTAATTTGATTATTTTTTTCATTTTTTTAAATTTTTAAATAATTTTAGTTACACAAATTTTCAAAGATGACCCCTCAATTTTCTATATCATTTCACACAACAACCCTTAATATTAAATGTCTACATAATTTATTAAAACTAAAAAAAAACTAGTATGACTAGAATAATGTTTATTGAACTACAAATTTCATCTAATCTTGTAGAGTTTTTCTACTAATGGCATTTTTTATATTCTAGGGTGATGTCTAAGATATGTTGCATTAAGTAATCAATCTTCACCAATCCTGATAAATTCTTAGTTTTTTTTTTCTTATTTTTCACAACCTTGACATGGTCAATGAAGTACTGGCCAGGTCTTTTGTACAAGGTACCTCAATTTATTTGGGCTTGATTTTACTTTGTCATGATTAAATTGGCTTACATGTTTTGGAGAGTAATATCATAAAGGAAAAATGTCCTTGTCACATCATGTTTGAAGTACTTGATACCACCATGTTTTATCACTGGTTTTGTTAAATTTGATCATTTATTTAAGGTGATGTCTTCAAGCTTCTCCATTGTAAAAACACTTTATTTTTTTCTGTGCTCTAAAACTTTGTCAGTTAGTCAGTAGGTACAGAACACACCTGAAGTTGGGGAATGAATCAAGCTCACTTGGAAGAAGGAACATCTAGGAATTTGTGTATATATGTGAAAACTAATCAGTCTAATTAATAAATGTTTTTTTGTGGAGGGATATTTTCAAGCTATGTAATCATACTTTCTGACCTCAGAGTTTCATCCACTGCTTCAAACATTCATCTTTGGATGGGTCTTGCTGCAGCCATTATTATGGAGAATCTTAATGGAATTTTTGATTACTTTATCACCTCTATGTTTATCACTTGGGATTTTTCCGTAAGGAAGATTTGTATATTCTTTTTTCCCCTTTACTTATTCATTCATGTATTCCTTCATATAAGAATCAAGTTGATAAGTGTGATAAGTGTTTTATTCTTTGAGTTATTGTTTATATTATTGTTATTTGCTTTTTTACTCAAATAATTAAAACTTTCTCCATTCTGAGCTTTTTTTTTTTTTTTTTTTGATACTGGGGATTGAACCCAAGATCATGATCGGGTTAAGCATGCATTCTACCATTGAACTACAACCCAAGCCTCAAGTTGGTTTCTTTGACATGCTCCTTTTTTTCAAAATATATAACACTATATATATATAAATATATAACACTTCCATGCATTCTTTCTTGATCTACTCTTTGAACAGCTACTTTTTCATAAATCTCAAATTCTTTTTGTAAAAAGTGTACAGTACATAAAATTTAGCTGTGAAATGTGCTTTCTTCTACTGATGTATCACTATCTCTAGGACTCTTTCTTAATGTAAAATTGTTTTTGAAAAAAGTACCATGCAATAAAATAAAGCTTAAATAACAGAAATAACAAAAGTAGTAAAGAAATTACAGTCCTACAAATGAACAGCTAACATAATTCTTGATATTTTTCTCATACTATTTTTCCTTTTCTGCCTCAAATATTATTTTTACCTTTTTTATAGATTTCCTATAGAGTTGAGGCAAATGATGAACTGAGTTCAAAAGGAGGTTTTATGGTATAGTTTTATATCATAAAGAATGTAAACCTATGTTTAGTGACAGAAATAAACAAATATGGCTGGAAGAACAACCCATATCTCAATAATAACCCTAAATGTTAATGGCTTAAACTCACCAATTAAGAGACACAGGCTAGTAGAATGGATCACAAAACAAGACCCAACAATATGCTGCCTACAGGAG
>NW_026000057.1:45753463-45755241 GCF_001458135.2 Marmota marmota marmota
AGAATGAACAATAGGTTACTGAATGATCAATGGGTTATAGAAGACATCAAGGAGGAAATTAAAAAATTCTTAGAGATAAATGAAAACACAGACACAACATATCGGAATCTATGGGACACATTGAAAGCAGTTCTAAGAGGAAAATTCATTGCTTGGAGTTCATTCCTTAATCTTCTTGTCGAGAAATTTAAAATATAGTCAGAGGGCTGGGGATGCAGATCAGTGGTAAAGTGCAAGCTTAGCATGTATGCAGACTTGGATTTTATCCCTAACACTAAATAAAAAAACATATAATCACAGAAAGACATAAATAAGTCTAAAACATATGAAAGGGTTTGGGGAAACTTACACAATAAGGTTATGGAAACCAAAGGAAAAATATTGACAGTTTTCTAAGTATAATTATGTCAAATAAAATTTTGCTTAAAGGAAACTATTGTTTTTGATGACCCTTTTGTGGAAATATAAAAGGAGATTTGACCAAGATAAAGGTTAACAGTTGAGGGATATTATTAAACATGAAGATCTGTATTTGAATTTGAAATGAAAGTAATAACATTTAAAAATATGTAATCCCGTACCTATACAGAACACTAAAGAGGCATCAGATGAGTAATGTCAACACATTTTCTGAAGATCGGAAGATTTACAAGGATTAAATGACTTACACTGCAGAAAAACCTAAGAGTTAAATGTCCACAATGGATGGAGGCCAGAAGCAGCAAGTTGCTGTGGTTTAGAAACCACCACTGTAACATTTCCTGACAAGGATGCCCCACTGGGAGGCAGCTTAATTGCTGGTGCTTAGCAGTCCACTGAAGGAGGGCTTATTGTCCAAGGACCTTCCCCAAACCAAAATAGATATCTTAATATCCCTTCCTGACAAAGGAATAAATGGTAGTTATTCTCAGGAAAAATTGAGTCAAAGTTATGGTAGTTTCAGGAAGACCAGTGGAAATTGAATGAGAGTGAAAAACTGTCCTGAAAAGCAAAGTGAAGTAAACTTCAACTGGGTATTTCTCATCTTATTTCTTTAGAGTTATCAATATCAGAGTAGCCAGATATGTACTCTTAGATAAGATATTTTACAATACATTTCTGAGAAACCAACTGGGCTAAAATGATTAAAATAAGCAAACAAAAAATAACCTCTCTCTCTCTCTCTCTCTCTCTCTCTCTCTCTCTCTCTCTCTCTCTCACACACACACACACACACACACACACACAAATACAAACCTACAGATATAAACAATTGTAGGCAAAAGATCTTCATTAACAAAATGACTCCTCCACATAAACACACAAACATAAAGCCTCAGTAGAATTCTAATATCTCAATGTAAATGAAGATGAAACAGTCAAAGATGAAAGGACATTTTATAAAACCCTGTAACCTAAATGATGTTGGGACTATCATTCAGAAATTAGAGGGGAAAAGAGAGAGAGGGGAAACAAAAATGAAAAACTGAATATTACAGTAGAAGTTCGAATTTGCAACTAATATGTGATTTATCAAGAGTGCACAGAGAAGCTGGGCATGGTAGCACACGCCTGCAATCCCAGAAGCTTGGGAGACTGAAGCAGAAAGATCTCCAGCGATGCCAGCCTCAGAAAAAGTGAAGTACTAAGCAACTCAGAGAGACTCTGTCTCTAAGTAAAATACAAACAGGGCTGGGGGTATAGCTCAGTGGTGGAATGCCCCTGAGTTCAATCCTGGGTACCCCCGCCTCAAAACAAACAAACAAACAAACAAAACAAAACAAAAAAAAAAAAAAAAA
>NW_026000057.1:45756489-45781852 GCF_001458135.2 Marmota marmota marmota
GCAGGCGAATTGCAGCCTGAAATTACCTGATCTATGGCTGAATGAGCTGCGGTCAGTCGAAAACAGGGGAGGTGATGTCAGTTTACCAACATGGTGGCTGCTGGCCTCCTCTGTGGTCTGACCGGTGTGGAGAACCGAGATGGACCGCTTCCTTCCCCCGTCTCGAACCCAGAATTCAGCCCTGAGTATGGTGCTTGCGCGGCTGGCAGAAACTGCAGCGCTGTAACCCTGCGTCTCTATCCCAGCGCGCGCTGCAGACTCTAGCCGCGGGGCGATTTGCTGAATAAGCAGTGTTACCCTCCGTGCGACAAACCTCTCGCGTTTGAGTCCCTGTAGCCGATCCTCGTGCGATGGAAATCCTTCCTCCAGGTTCCGGAGCACCCCACTATTGCTGGAAATTCCTAACAAGATATCCTTTAGCCGTCCTGACTTGTCATACTCCCACACAGTGAAGCAGCACACGGGGGCAATGCACTCCCCTCGCCGCCATCTTCCTTCTCCAAACACTTATAATTTTGAACATTTGCTAAATAACATTAAGTTTCTATAAAGCCAATTATGAGCTGAGAAAATGGATCTCCAAAATGTGACAATTTAAAATTAATATACACATTTAGCTTTAGTACAAAATAATGATGTTGGTGTGAATGTGTAATGTAAATATACAAGAAAGATATATAAAAAATCATAGGCTGATGGATATCAGTATAATTTTCAAATGTTAATTAGAACTAGGTGTCCATGAAACAAGAAGACAAAGAAAAACACTAGGCTGGCAATATAATTCTTTCAAGGACAAAATTAAACCTTCAATATTGGAGTACTATTTCTTTTCTCATGAGTTCAAGTTATAGAAACCAGTATAACAGTAAAAATTTATTATCATAAATGCAGTAATAAAAATTAGAATGAACACCCAGAAAAGTAAATGACAGCATTGCTCTGTACTCCCTTGGAATTAATCTGACATAGTTTCATTAATACCTTTGAAATAATATTATCAAACTCTAATAAAATAATGTGTGTTTAATGTCCCTTCATCTTTTAATTTCTTTCTTAGATGTCAATTTAGTAAAGTTTTCATGATTAAGACATGTATTTGAGGACATAGCTCATAGATAATTTTATCCTGATTGAAACATTACCCAGTTTATACATGTGTGGGAATATTACATTAGGTCTCATAAATATTTCAATTTTTATATTTTCTATAATAGTTAAAACCTAAATGTAAATAAGAATTGAAAAGAATAAACAACCCATCAGAGACTTAAACTAAATAAAACATTACTACATTATCAATGTTACATGATGTATACTATCAGCTGCTTCATTGTCTATAACTCATTTGCTATGTAGATTGTGTCCACTTTCTATTAATATATGATATGATAACTTTGAACTGTGCTTAGGTAGACAAAACCTGCTGAATCATAGAATCCAAACTACTTGATTACATGTATATTAATATATATATGTAGTTAAAAATCAAATTTTTTCAGTTAATGAAATGTTCTGTAATCGTAAATAATAAATTAGTTATGTTGATAAGACACAAAATTTGGTTTTGGCTTGTCATTTCAATTAAATATTTTAAATAACTATTTTCAAATTCTTTCTAAGACAGTGTGATATATTAGTTATTCAATTAAAGTACAAGCTGTTAGTTTCACTTTAAATAAATTGTTTCAATTTCTTTGATACATAGCAACTTATGTCACTGTCACAAAAATTAATATCAAAGAGTCTTAGGCTTATGAAGCCCAGTTCATTTGGAATCCGAATCATATCATTTATCAGGCAATGACATTTGGCTTAAGATTTGAATCCTCAAAATAAAATTAGAAATGTCTATAGACGATTTGTCCAAATAGTAGTCATATTTGGATTTAAAAGTTTGCATTCTACTTTTGCAAAGAATATCTCCCTTATGAAGCTGAGCATCCATTCTGAGTAACAACATAAAAATCAATAACCTCACAGAGAACTTGAAATCAGCTAAACTCTGGACTTATGAAAAAGATTATTGGTTCAAACATGTGACAAAGTTTATAGAAATTGGTATTATGGTTTGGATATAAAGTGTTGCCCCAAATTACCTATGTTAATGCATAATATACAGGGTCAGAAGCCCTGAGGGCTACAGCTGGGAGGCTTATGCTTGAAGCTGTGAAGGTAAAGCCAAAGCTGGAATGGAGATCCCAAGAATTAAGAGATGACAGTAATAAGGACTATTTGCAAAGATATGCTGATTATAAAGGGGCCATGTATGCTAAAACTAGAAAGGACAAAGGGGCGGATTGAGGACGCTCTTTGGGGAAAAAAAAAATATTTTGCCACCATATATTCTAATGCTATACATGGGGTTATATAGGTCATGTTACCCGAACTGGATTGAAGTCTTGTTTTGGTCCCATTCCTTCTTCTTATTCCTCTATTCTTCCCTTTTGGAATGAGAATGCTTACTCTGTGCCACTGTGTACTAAATATATGTAACTTTTGATTTTGCAGGGTCTCATAATCAAGAGTTTGCTTTGGGTCTCAGAGGAGACTTTGGAATTGAACTTTGGGCAATGCAGGAATTGTTAAGACTATGGAATTCTTGCAATTAGACTAAACACATTTTATCTTGTGAGATTAATATGATCTTTGTGGGGTCAGGCATGGAATGTTATAGTTCAAATATGAAGTGACCCTACAAACTCCTGTATTGATGCAGAAATATTCAGAGGTGAAATGATTAGATTATGAGAGCTATAATCTCAACAGTTCATCCTAGTTTGAATGGACTGACTGGATAGTCACTGTAGGCAGATGGAATGTAGTTGAAAGAGGTGGGTTATAGGAAGCATGCCATGAAAGAGTTTATCTACACCTTCCCCTCTCTCTGCTTCCTGTCTAATGTGAATAGAGCAGTGCTCCTCCACCATGCCCTTCTGCCATGGTTTTCTGCCTCACTGTGGGCCTATAGCAAGGGAATTGGCTGACCATAGACTAAGCCTTTGGAACCAGAGGCAAAATAAAATTTTTCCTTTATGTAGCTCTTTTTGAGTATTTGGTAGTGGTGAATAAAAGTTGACTAATACAATGGATTTTTTTCTTAGAAATCAAAACATTATTATATTTTTCTTCGTATTCTGAAGGAGATGAGAGATGTGTAGGTGCCAGACATTTGAGATGGCCATTATTTAGCCAAGAGTTGATATATCATATCAGTAGTTTGTTCACCTAAAATGAAACAATGACTACAACTTGAGCTATCATTTGGGATGATTATTTCTATTGCATCCCTACACTGTTGAAAATAAAGGTTAGGTTTCATCATTATGACTAGTGTTTGTACTCAGGGTTTTCTACATTAATACCTCTCTCTCTTTCTCTCCCCCCCCCGCCTCCCTCCCTACCTCCTTACCTCTCTCCCTCTCTCTCTGTGAAATTCTACTCTCATTCTTTAAGTTTACTTCCAAAGTTGTAAAAAATTTTGTTATGTGTTTTAGCAAAAGTAAAATGGCTGTGGTCATACACTCTAATAAAGGAGAAAATGATATTTACAGAAATACAATCTCTGTGTAATGTTTTTAAAAAATAATTTATAAAGTCCTTTAATTTCCTGGAATGAATGAGGATAAATAATTTGTATATGAGATATTTCCAAACTTCATCATATTCAATTATCCCTTCCTCTCAAAATTTAATTTTTATTTAGAACCTGATATGAGCAATTATATGTTTCTAAAACACCAAAAATTCCCAAGGGTATGTCTGAAATCTTTCATTTATTGAAGCTATGAATGTACAATGGTATAGCTACCTTGGAAGACATTTAAGCAGTTACAAAATAACTTATAAAAATAAACCTACAAAAATAATCATACTCTATCCATATCATCCAGCAATCACACTAATAAATTGAAAACTTTTACCCTAATAAATTGAAAACTTACGTCCACACAAAAATCAGCACACAGATGTTTATGGCAGGATTACTGATAATTGTTCAGACTTGGTAGAAACCAGTATGTCCTTTAGTAGGTTAATGAATAAATGAACTACAATATACTTTGACAATAAAATATTATTGTGCTAAAAAGAAATGAACTATGAAAATAGAGAAAAATTTAAGCATATTACTAATTAAGGAAAACATTTTTGAAAGCTTATCTAAAATCAAACAAGATATATCTACCTACATACTGTAGAATTCCAAGAATATGACATTCTGGAAAAGCCAATACTCTGGAGACAGTACAAAATCAGTGATTGCCAGAGTTTATTAGAAAGGGAGTGATGAATAGGTAAAATATGGAAAATTTTTATAGTAGTAAACTTATTCTGTGTACATTATACTGGTTGATACTTGTCATTATATATTTATTGAAATTTGTAGAATGTAAAAACCAAAAGTGAACCCATAAATAAACTACAAAATTTGGGTAACAATGTGTTAATGTACATTCATCAATTATAAGAAATATACCACTACACTGCAGAATGATCAGAGTCATGAGATTGTGTGTTTGTAGGGTTGTGTCTAGAAGTCTGTAATTTCCCCTCAATTTGTTATGAATATAAAACTGCTATAAAGATTAAACTTACTTTTCTAAAAAAGTGACTAGATTAGTAATTATAACTTTTTGTGTGTATTCATTGTCCTTTAAATTAATTTTTTTATTCTTCTTTTACACAAACAAGAATATTTTTTACTTACATGTTTCATTTAAAGGAATATGCATATATACTACTCATTAGAACAATTTTACTTACTGTAACTCAGGTACTATTATCTTCCTTAGGAAAATATGAAAACCATAACCCAGAGGTTAAATCCAGGATAAAATAGCTAATATTCCATAATGCTTATATTCAGAATCTTAAAAATAGATTTTGACCAAAATCTTAACCCAGCTGCTTTTATTATTCTTAACCACAACAAAATAATATTTTAATATGAATTCAGCTTTAGAAATTCTAAATTTTAGTAAAGATGTTCCACTGGAAATTTGCAAAATGTTTTTTGAGAACAGATGAGTGACCACGTATTAAAATGTAGATTTTACATCTTCTTAACCATCCTCCCACTCATTGTAATAAGTTTCCCCAGTTAAATCTTATATAAATTCGAACTGTTAAGGAAAGATGTATAAATGTTATTATGAAGTAGAGGATAGATAAAATGGTTTAGATCTTATTTCACATTTGAAACTCAGATTAAATTACTTAGAAAAAAACTCTAAAGGAAAGATCTATCACCTATATCTCTTATTAAAAAATGTTGAAAGAGAAGTAAAAAGGGACACATGAAAATGCAGAAATGATATAAATGATGTACACAATCCTTGCTTATCCTGTAGTTTTATTCACCTAAAATGAAACAATGAACTATAGCTTGAGCTATCATTGGGATGATTCTATTTATTGCATCCCTACACTGTTGAAAATAAAGGTTGGGTCTTTCAATTTATGGTGTATAAATTCCCTGAACATCAGAAACAGTCAGTTTTAGAATTAGCACATAATTATGTTCCAATTTCCTCATTTTTTTCATATCATTCTTATTCTCTATTGCCATACTTAAAACCAGAAACTGATTGCATCTTTAACAAATTTTTATGGAAGTGCATTTTTCTGTATACCACTATACGGGTTGATAAATCATTTCAATCTTTATTGTTCATGTCACTTGATTTTTATTTAAATTATTACTAAAAGCAATCTATCAAAAATCATCATATTTCATACCTTACTTTCAACAGATTCCCCCACACTGAATCATCAATAAAATTATATATCTAGTTATTGACACTAAAGATGTACAATAAATAGGTCCTTTTACTGGAAAAGTTATGTATATTTTATATGTAGCAAAATTAAAATAAATGGCATCTGGTTTTCTCAGGAAATAATTGTCAGTTTGGAGAGACTACTGTAGTTTGTAAAGTTAAATCTTCAGCCAGTAAATTCTGATCTGATAGACCAGGGTTATGACCTTGATTCAGAATTAATTAGGAGATGCAGTGAGATCTGAAAGAAAAGTCTGACATTCTGTTCCACTAATCTAATTTTACGAACTGCAGTACTTGAGTTATGGATTTTTTTTTTTTACAATCACACCTCATAGGAATTTGAAAAGAATAAAAAAAAATGAGGAAAGAAGATGAAACCCACTAATTTAAGCAAGACTGCTTCTTGAGAAGATCACATTACAATACCCACCAAATCCTGGAACTTGGTCCCAAAAGAATAGCTATAGGGAAGATATGGGGAAAATGTAGAATATCTGAATGCAGCATATTTATGTAAAGAAAATACAGAATCTATCAGAAGGTCAGTTGTGACAAAGTCATAAGATCTGTGGTCTAAATAACAACAGAAATGAAATGTGTTCATTTGAAAAATTGCTAGAAGGGTCAAAACAACAAACAAGTGATCCTAAGCAAACAGTGTCCATGTGACTTACTAAGATTTCTGCAGCATAATAATTTTCATTTAAGTAACTTTAAAACATCAGTGGCGTTTTTAAAAGAAGTAATTTTCCTTATCAGTTGTCTATTTAAAACACTTAGTATGTATTTCAAAGAAAGAAAAAGCTATACATAAGATCAGATAGTTTAGCTGTATTAGTTTAACAGAAATAACTATGTTTTACTGTAAACTTACACAGAAATAAACAGATAAATTTTAACTTATTAAGATATATGAGATAACTCAAGAAGAAAATAGTAAAAAAACTTTAAAAAGTGTTCTCATGCTAATAAAAGCAAAACAAAGTGAAAATCAAATTGTTGATTTTTATGGCATTTTTTTAAAATGAAGATATGAGTAAACCCTTGAAATTTTTATTGGTTCCAAGTTTAATGCCTATTTTCCTAACAAACTCTTCTCAAGGTAGTGACATTTTCTATTACCAGAAATTGTCAAATATTTGTGTGTAAACACTTGAGTAGTTTTTCAAAATTGGTATTAGGGAATAGCAAAGGAGCAATGCTCTCGAGATTGTCTTAGGAATAATGTCAGACAGCATTTAAAATAGAAAATTCAATGAAATATCAATTCATTATTTAGAGATGAAATTAAGATGTATTATATAATGATGTGTAATATGAAAATAACTTAGTCCTAACCTGAAGCAAACGTAGTGTTCAAGCATAATAAGGGTATACACATAAAACTTGTTATTCCAATAGCTAAAAACTGTTAAAAAATATCTAAATATACATTCCAAGAATCAATCATTTATTATTGTGAAAGTGTCAACTACTATAAAAAAGCATCCATAGACTTTACCCATTTGCAATGATATCCTATTGAAATCAAGATAAAGAAGACATTTGCTTCCCATGTTATAAGGTAACAAAGAAATTCCAACAGGGATCCCTGAGCAGAAGGTGAATGAGACACTATTCTCTACCACTCCTGTAAGGCCTCCCAATGCCTAGCATAATGAACCACCCTATAGGAGAGTCCCTGGGATTTGATTCAATCACCATTTTGCTTTTTTTAAAGTTTCACTGACTACACAAGAAGAATGCTTTTTTCTTCTTTTCATGCTACTATTTTCAACTTGTATTTGTTGACCTGTATATTCAGTTCTCTTATATTATAAGTTATATTTCTGTGGAGAAAGGGCAGAAGAAAAACATGTTAACAAATTTACATTAGTATATTGAACATACTTTTTAAAGCAAAAATCCTCATTCTTAGTCAAGAGCTTAAATAAAATATAAAATTGATATTCTAAAATAAATACACAATAATATAATAATATAAACATTGGCTGACAATTGTAATGTTTAGAGGCTTTTAATTTCAGCAAAAACATATAAATAATTTTGAAAGCCTAAGCTAAAAATTATTCTCATTGAACTTCTAGTTCCTCACTGTATGCTTTAAATATGGTTTTCCTAAACTGTATCTGGCACATTAGCAAATGGAAAATTTTATTTAAACAAAAATGTAATAAAATCATTTATACAAAATGATGATTATTGAAGTAAGTACTTGCTAAAGTCATGTAGATATTGCAAAGTAATTTCCATAAAGTCACAGAAAGCATTGAAGTCTAAAAGAAATGTAGAATGTTCATACTCTTAAGATATAATTACTACTATGTTTAAAATTGAAATTCTATATATTATGTCAAAAGTGAATAAAACCATATGAACTCGAATAAAGAAATTTTGTTTAGTATTAATGAGAAATTTCCTTTACAAATATCTGTATTTATGAAAAAATCTATACCTTGCATGGTCAGACTGGTAATTTCCTTTATCTACATAGTTCACTTACTATATAGTTCAAACTTCAAAATTTATTCAAGTTGAAAAACAGAAATAACTGCAAAAAGAGCAATATACGTATAATATCTTTTTTTTGAAAATTTCAGTATTGCACTAAGGAATCCTTCATCTGTCAATCCTCACTGTTAGATACATGATCACTGGAGTATGCAGATTTAGATGCATTACACATTGAGCTCCAAGGATAGGACAGCAAAGTAGATTGTCTTGTAAGTTACATCACAACCCCCGGTATATGAATATTTGCTCCTGAGCAATTTCATGTCCATATAAATTCAAACAGTAGGAAGAAACACTAACATAAACTCAATTTTCAAAATATTTTTAAAAATCACAGAGATTGATCAAGAGACAATGCTATGAAAGTAAATTAACTACATTTTCCATTTCTAGCACTCTTTGACAGACAGAAACTTTCTCTTCATCTGTTTGGCTGTCCAATATCAGAGAGAATAGTTGACATGGTTATGTATTTACTCCTTTTTATTAACGTTCACTTTCAAATTTTCAGATATCCAGCCATTTGCACTCCATCAAAAGTTAGCATTTGGTAACTGCTTGTATTGGAGGTCAAACCAATACCTGTAATGATTAAGAGAAGAAGGATGATTTCAACAAAGTCACACAGAAGGGAAACTTAACTAAGGGAAGTAGGAGAATTTAGAAAGACAAAGAGAAGGGCTGAAGATATAACTCAGTTGGTAGAATGCTTGAACACGCAAGGCCCAGGCTTCTAATCCCTAGCACCACCAAAAAAAAAAAAGAAAGTCAATTACAACTCACAAGAGCAATATTATAGCTCAAATACAACAAACTCATATTGTGAAAGAACTTTTAAAAGTCCTTTAGTTGTGTTTAGAAAAGTGAACTTACCCTAGGTAGGCAAAACTTGCTAAGTTTATTTTCTCTTAAAATAATACTAAGATACTCTCTCACTTATTGGGAAATACTGGACTCAATCAAAACCTAATATTATACTAAAGTTCTAAGATAAATTTTATAGCAGTTACCTTAGCTCAATAGCCAGAATAATAATATTTAATTTAAACATTGAGAAAAAAATTATAAATGACTCATATAAGATAGAAGAGAGAATAACCATCAGATTTTCTTGGGAAATGAGATATAAGAATTAACTTTAAGAAAAAAAATAATGCAATGAAAAGAAGTAATCTGTAGTATATTCTGTATGAACTTGTTTGTCCATTTCATTTTATTATAGTTGGCACAAATAAATACATTTTTAGAATTTAGAAAACAGAATCTCAACTAACTTTTCCATAAATACCTCTTTCTAGAATTCATTAAGAATATATGAGAAATTCTTCCATATTCTGTATGAATTTATAATTATTTGTGCTACCATACAAATAAAGCTGACATATTT
Source organism: Marmota marmota marmota (assembly GCF_001458135.2). Classification (NCBI taxonomy): domain Eukaryota; kingdom Metazoa; phylum Chordata; class Mammalia; order Rodentia; family Sciuridae; genus Marmota; species Marmota marmota. The sequence continues at coordinate 45,766,174 of NW_026000057.1, forward strand.
CTAATATTGAGCTAACTTTGAAAGAATTTTTTAAAGGTACACTTAGTAGTACTCTGTATATAAATTTGTCATGTGCATATTTCAGAAGATATTCAAAATTTGTTGTCACTAAGATAACTTTCCAAGTTTCTGAAATCAAGTCTGTGAAATCAGTTTCAAATGACAAGTTAATATTTCTTTAAGATCTTGAATTTTAGATCATCAAAATTGGAGGCATTATATGTACACAGTATTTACCTTCTCTAGTAAAGAATATAAAAAAAATTCATAGTTTCATTTTTCTAGATGTAATAAGAGAAACATTGTTTATATAGGAATCCTCAATCATTTATTTTGCTATTGATATCATTCATATGACTGAGACATAGTTGAGTCTATCTCTGGTTATTATCAAAAGAAGAATTATAATTAATCACTCGTATTAATTCTAGATCCACTTTTTTTTAACTCTTTTTAGTTATGCTACAACACTAAGGTACACCTTGACATAATCACAAGAACATGGAAACCAATCTGCTCTGATTCAGTCCCCAGCACTTCCCACCCACACCCCACTTCCCTCTACTCCATTTGTAAAGTATCTTTTCTTTGTTATTTTGTGTTGTTAACAAAATTAGCATGTTGTTTTATCAAAGAATTAATGAAATTGTGTTTTACTTTATTGTACAAAATATTGAGTACTGTGGTGAAATAATAAAAAAGACATAGTGTAATTTAGGCAAAAAAAGGCAACTATATTTATTGTGAAAGAGTCAATATTTAGACAAATTTTATCTGGTATCAAATGAATCAGTGACTTGGATCAAAGATAAAGTAATAGTCATTAAATCCAACTTGAGGATAAATAATTAATCTGAATCAGCCTATACAATTCTTAGCTTGCTTGTTTATTTATTTGTTTGTTTGTTTTTGTGACAGGGTTAAACCCAGGACCTGGCACATACTAGGGCCTAGTGTCAGGAGCCATGAATGAATTTTGGGTTTGATGAGCCACCTCAAGGTAGGGGCATTGCTCTTCTGAGAACTCTTAGTACTATCTCACAGATTTGATACTGCTCAGTTTATGCTGACCCTCTGCTCAGAGAGAATTCTGTCTTCCATGGAATTTATTGATTCAAACAGCCCTAGATTCCAACGCAGCTGCCAAGGGATGCAAGAGATGTCAGTGTGCCCAAGAAGCCTTGAGGTGCCAGCTGCATGGAGAAGTAAGAAATACTGTGCAAGTTGATAAGCTCCCAATTACACTGTGTTCCCCACTGCCTCACTTTTCTTTATTTTGTAGAAGTTTCTCTCACAACAACTCCCTGTGATGTGTTTGAATATAAAAGAAAGCACAAAAACATCACTCTTTGTTAGAGATCAGACTCCATCAGGGCTGATTCACTAACCAAGCCCTGCTATTTATCTATTAGTTGAGTCCTTGTCTTTCTTTTTATATTTCTTATTTCTAATCTCCTCATCAGTCCAAGTTTGGGGAAATTGAGTAAACATCTCACAGGTCATAATAGCCTAGCAAATGTTAGAAGTTTTTAATGTGATAAAACTCTTAAAACAATATGTGTCAAAGTCATGTAATTACTCTTACAGTAAAATATTTGCAAATATTTCAAGAAATGTTTATACATGCTGTATGTCAATAAGTAAATGTAGATAAAATATATGTATTTTTATACAAAGGTTTACACAATAAATATGCATTAATGTGCATGCAAAGTACAAAAAATTGTCTTTGATTTTTTCATATTTTCTCTTTTACATGTATAATATAAATATATTTTTAAGAAATATATGATCTAGTAAGTGTAAATTCTACACCATTTTACAAGGTCATTGAATTAGTTGAATCTGCTTCTAGAGGAAGTAATGCATTTTACTAGATACACTGCAGATCTTTATTTTTTACACTTTTCCTAACTGATATATCTAAGTATCACCTATAAGGCGATAAATGGCAAGAATTTATAAAAATCATACTGATTGCCACAGAAGTTAGCAAAAAAAAAAAAAGGATTGCTTGAGCTAATAGGTTGCTGAGTATGTTACAAGGTGTGGTTTCTGAATGTGAATAAATCTTTCATTATAAAACTTCAAGATTTTATTTGTATTCTTCTGTTTTAAATGTTACCATTTATAAAATAAAAAAAACTCTCGGGCAAGAAACAATTAAATCTTTTTCTCATTCAACCTCACATTTTGTAATTATTCTTTGTGAACTTGACAGATCATCAGAAAAAAAATTAAACTTTACTTCATGTTAGTTTTATATTTAGGAAGAAGCTTTGATTCCCTGAGGGTTTGCTGTTATTATGTTCATTTCGTTGCATCTTTCATTGTTCTTAGAAAGCTGCACTGAGGAAAGTAATATGACTTTTACTTTTAATTGGAAAACTAATTAAAGTTAGGTATAGCATTATTATAACTTTCTAAATATCTCCTTTTTGAGCTGCTGATTAGAGTTGTAGCTACTTATCAATCACAAATCGTGTATTAAGCACCCATTATGTAAGTCGTAGAAAACCTAGTGCAAAAATGAAACCTATTATAAGATACTTGAATAATTAACAATTCTGAGATTCAAGGGACATTAGAGCATAAGAGAGAAAAAAGAGAGAGAGAGCATACATACTGACAAACTTTCAGTAAGTACTAAAAAAGTTTAAACAGTTTTAAAATTTTTTTCATATAAATAATGAGCTTTAAAAGTTCAGGTTTTTTTTTAATCCTTTGTCTTTTAGATGCATGTTTAAGTTTTAAATTTTGTATTTCCAAAGGCTTATTAATTTACTGTTTTGAACATATAAACATACAGTACTACAAAGAAATTAAATGGAGCTTAATTGTAACATTGTTATAGGCAGAATTATGGCCCCTCAAAGATTTTCCCAGATCTTATAAATAGTTCACTTTACATGGCAAAAGAGAAACAAGATTGAAAATTAAATTTAGCCTATTAATCCAAGGATGTTAAAATGAAGAGATTATTTTGGATTATGTGATTGGGTATTTATTTCAAGGGTCCTTGAAAGTAGAAGAGGAGATGATGACATATGAGAATGACTCATATGGAGGAAATATTCTCCCCCACAACCACAAGGAGGGCAGACAGCACTGCTAATACCTAAATGTTAGCCCCACCTCCCCTTCAAGCTGGACATATAGACTATAAAATTATAGAATAATAAGTTTATATAATTTTAAGGGACTAAGATCGTGGTAATATTGTTGTAGCAAAAATAAAAACAGCATTGATTTTGGCACTAGCATTGTTGAGCTACTGTAAAGAACACATAAAAATGAGGGAGTGTTTTGAGAATATGGCAGTGGAGATAGGAAGAATTTGGGGTGCATAATAAAAACAGGTTAGAATGCGTTGAACAAATTGTAAGCGTAAAATATGGACATAAACATCTGTATAATTGACAATATAGAAGAAAGTGAGGAGCATGACAAAAACAATCTAAATCCGTACAGAAAGCACCTATATTACTGTGAACAGACTGATACTGGAAAAATGACACTAAATATCCTACTGCTGCTGCAACTGCTACTCATGAGGGCTCAGAAATAAAGTCTTGATATACAACTCTACTCTAAAGGAAAGTGAGAATCTTTTATTTTGAGTCAAAAGTGTGTGACTGAGGAATGCAGATTTCAGTTACATTGAGTGTCATATTCTACTGCAGGAGAGATTACACAAACTTTTATAGTCAAAAAACAAAAAAAAAGAAACTTAAACTAATATATTACCAATTGGTAGGAGCATGAGGTAGATAGGCTACAGTAAAATGTGAAAATCTCTTCAATAGGATACAGATGCTATCACATTCAATGTTTAATGTTAGTAGAGAGGCTGGGAGTCTGTTAAAGTTAGGCATACATTCCAAGAGTTTTATCTGGAGGTCATGAGGAAGTTAGGTAAGATACAGATGTTAATAGTAAATGGCTATTATAATGTGCTAAAGATGGCCCAAGATAACTTTGGCTCTTGATCTATAACATTCCATCTCCTCACAATCATGAAGTTTTAGTCATTCAAGGCCCAACTGGATACAAGATTTTTAACATAGATGTGGCTGGTTTAGAGAACTTCAGTTCACAAAACAAGGAACATCAAATTGTAAACTGGAGGAGGAAAGGCAATCCTTGTGTTGGGAGTATTTTATCACAATATTTTTAAAATAAAGAAAGAAAGAAAGAAAAGAAAACTCGTCAGTGTTGTTTCCTGCAGTTATGTAGGACGATTTTTTAAGAGAAATTTAGATACTTAGCTAAGGAGATTTCCAAAAACTTTGTTGAATGTTCTTTAGTTTCTTCTTGTGGCTTATGGTAAAAAAGTAAGAGGAAACAGATAAATTGATAATGAAACTGATAAGCAAAAAAGGAACCAGTATTTGATGATTTGGGAAATTTTCAGATTATTCAGATCTCAAAAGATGCTAAAATTAGGAGGTTTACTGTTAAGAGAATTGACATTATGATTGGTGTATGTATATTCCATGTATGTATTATATGTCAAAATACATTCTGCTGTCATGTATGACTAAAAAAAATAAAAATAAATCATATGGTAAAAAAAAAGAAAATATGTTCTAGAGAAAAGAGTGAGCATTGATTCTATAAGGTTTGTCAATATCTACATAGATCAAATGTTTATATTATTTAGTCCCATAATATTCTTTGAAAAGATAAAGCATGTAACTCATACATATCTGCCATCTCTGCAGAGCTAAAAATACACAGGTGGGGTTATTAAGGAAAGGTATGTGAAGGAGCCTCTTATCTAATGGAGTACATATCCATGATATTAATAGGAGACCCAAGGAGTTCTTAAGAATTTGCATCAACAAAAACATTATTAACTTGACTTAAAACAATGAATAGTGTGTGAACTGAAGGAGTTCAGGGACCTTCAAAAATATAAAGCTAGAAGCTAATAACACTAATTATGTATAAACAAATGTGACATTTCATGGAAAAAGAAAGCTGAACCAATAGGGGACCCATCAAAGCTATTAAGTAGAGTAGTATTTCTCCTAGAGTTGAAATCCCAACTCTTTGCCTGGTTAAATATCAAAATCACTTAGTATCAGTGATTCCTTTTATTCCTTCCATTTTCTTCAGTTGGGTTTGAAGTATGTGAATTGTTATCTTTGCCTGCCCCACTGCTGCCTTTTTTGAGCAAATAACATTTTTTTCTGGTTTCACAGGTTCTCAGAGGGAGGAAGATTTTGTTCTGGATAACTTATACAAAGAGCTTTGCCTATACTAATTTAGACAGTATAGATTGGGAAGTTTAGGACTTCTGAAGTGAGGAGATTAAGATGAGATTTTTGGACTTTGAGTTTGTGTTATAATAAGATAAGTCCTTTGGAAACTTGGGGCTCAGTTAAATAAGTTATACATGTGAAAAAAGTATTTATCTTGAAGGACTAGAAGGTGAAAAAGATGATGGTTCCACACAGATTTGGAATGTATTAAATTCATTAGTTCCTGCAACTTTATATGTCAACCAGTAATTAAAGTTGCAGGAAGAATTTAATTTCCAAGTCAACTGATTTTGACATGGGAGATTACCTTGGAGTATCTAGGTAGATACAATATAATCACTTGGAGAATGGAGGTGGCAAGAAAAGGTCCACTTAATCCACAATTGCTGGCTTTGAGGATGAAGGAAAAAACCAAGGGACTGAAAATGAATACAGGTAGTATCCAGGATCAGAAAAAGGCAAGGGAATGGATTCTCCTCTAGGTCCTCAATAAAGCAACACAGTCCAGCTGACACTTTAATTTGAGTTAGACTGGGAGAAACTTCAGACATACAGAATTATATGTTACATTTGTGTGGTTTAATGCTACTAAGTTTGTATTATTTTTTTGTAGTATTGATAGAAAACAAAATTAACTAAAGACTTGGATCTGATGTTTCTTTTATTTTAAAACATATTTAATAGATAAGTTCAAAGTTACAAATAATTTATAAAAATTGTACCCAGGAACTCTGTGGACACAACTTCAGAAATTCAACCTTAGCCACACTTTCTTTTTTTTTTGTATCCTCATTCTCATTCTCATGCTCTCTTTGTCCCCCTGTCACTCAGATCATTTGAGTTTATGTTGTTTATAACATACATTGTTATAACTTTGTTTTTAGTGTATACCCAAAGCAAAAACATATTTTAATATAACCACAGTAAACTATATAATGTAAAAAATCTTACCTTGAGTAATAAATTAAAAAATAAATAAATCTTTGTCTCAAAACTTGGTGAAGATTAGTTACAGAAATGCCAATATTTTCACTGTAGCTGAAACTTTTGTTTGCAGGTGTAAGTCCTGAGTAGCAGTTCTCAAAGTATGCTTCCTGAAACAGCATTTTCAGCACAGTCTGGGTATGTAGTAGTAATGTGCACTCTCACCTTCCCCACTGTCTCATTTACCCCTATTCAGTCATAAACTGGACTACTTGTGTCCAAAACTCTGATTTAAATAAGCCTGAAAAGTCATTCTAATACATGCTAGATTTTGAGAATCTCAGACCCACGGACTACATGCCCTAAATTTTTTTATGTAAGAGGAGGAAATAAATAGGCCAAAAAAAAATTATTAAAGTGCCTGCTTACATTGCCAACTTCTTTAAAAAAGAAAACCTAAAAATCACTTATGTTTCTACCTCACTCTTTAGTAAAATATTCAGTTACATTAATAAGTACACTGTGCTGACAGGGCTGTGAAGAATGATAGAGAATGGCAGCATTTTTAGGACACTATTATCATTATTTTTCTAACATTTTTCACAATAAAAAGTAAAACATAAAACAATATAAGACAAAAACAAAACAAAACCAAAAAAAAAAACACAGAACATTGGGAAAAACAGTGTATTTTTTTTAACTTTGAATTTTATTTAAATGACTAATATTCCCAGACACAAATGTCTTTCAGGAGAAAGTCAAGAATAAACCCATGATATATTGAAGAAATTGATACAGTTTGTTAAAAATGGAGATTTTTTTTTATAAAGGCACAAAGAGATACCTTATAGATAGGCATTTCAAAAGAAGAAAAAAGAAAGTATACAGTAGTTAAGTCTCAAAATATTAATCTATATTATATTTGTTTATGTATTGTTCATTTATTTCCCATATGGAGAGCCCGATAGCAAATCTGGTCTGTACCAAAGCAAAATCAAACATGTATACAGAAAAGCATCCATACATTCTATAAAACAGATATGATCTGATGGTACTTGGAAAGGCATTGTTTCCCTTCAAAGGTATACTAACACCAGTCTTGATGGAGATAAAGAGGCTTTGGAAGACCATTTAAGATGAGAGCAGAAAAAGGTGTGAAGGAAACATAGACTTGAACACCAGAGAGGCAGACAGCAGCACCTCCAAGAAATGTCCTCCAGCTTTTCACTGACAATAGATGCCTCTGTTCCAGAAGAGGTGTGAAGGACAGCAGAAAGAGTGCTTGATTCCTCATGCATGTTCAAGAAAGGAAAACTTCAGCCACAAATAGAGGAATTTAACAAGACTAATACAAGAACTCTCTTTTAGTGCCTTATTTATAATTAAATGGTTTGTTGTATAAACTGTAATTCCAAATCTTCATTAAACATTAGTCAAGTTAAGTTAGAGATCAAAAATGGTAGTCAAAATGACTATAGGACTTCTATTCTGCCTATAGTGGCATTTTATGATTTTTTAATACACAACAATGTGAAAAATCAGAAAAATTATTACTTCCTTCTTCAAAAATACATTACCAATTGGTTTGAAATTTAATTTTAGAAATTGACAATCATTTTTTTAAAAAATTAGTTTGATGTTGAAGGCAAGAATCAGAAACAGTGATGTCATTTTAACTCATAAAAGGAAGGTGTATTTAAGAGTAATGAAATAATATTTAATTCTCCTCAGTAGTGTTAAGTCAAATAGCTCTGCTTTCAGACTAAATCTGTAGTCTCAGAATTCAAAAATATTGAAAACAAAACCTATTCTATAACATACATTTTGATATTACTAGCAAAATTGTTTCTGTTTACTTATAGTAACAGCAAACTTAGCATGTCCTCCACTCATTCTTTTTCATTTTTTTTTTTAAACTGGGTTGGAGAGGGTACTGAGGATTTAACCTAGGGACTTTCTCAGGCAGTTACATGCCCAACCCTTAAAAGAAAAAAAAATATCTATATCTATATATATATATATATATATATATATATATATATATATATATATAGAGAGAGANGGGGGGGGGGGGATAGATGTGTGTGTCTTGCTAAATGGCTTAGATACTCACTGAGTGACTGAAACTGGCCTGCAACATGTAATCCTCCTGTCTCTAGCCTCCCTGGTAACAGCCTTATGCCATCACAACTGGCTTATGATCACTTTTTAAAATGCTGTTTCCAATATACAATTCTTCAAAAGATTAAAAAAGAAGAAAAAAAGAAATCAGTGGTACCATATTACTGCATTCCATTACCTACCAAAAATAGAAATAATAAAAAATTAAAAAGACTATTCTCCTATATGCTTCAATTTGCAGAGCATGTCACTCAGCTTAGGGACAACACCCAAACTACCATGATGTGATATCATTCTCTCATTTGCAGAGATACTTCTAAATATTCTTCAGTTTTCTGCCAATAATGTGAGGTGGTGTGATATGAAGGGAAAAATTCATTGGTATTTTCACAACTGCCAGATTCCCCATTTCCCTAATCAAAGAGATGTACTAAGGCAAATACTCAGAAGTCTAGGATGTACCTCTTCTTTCAGCCTCTTCTTTTTCACTCTTAAATAGAAAAAAAATAACAGCAGAAACTTGCAAAATCTTGTAGAGAAGAATAATATTATAAGAACATCCACTTGTGATTACATCTGGTGTGATACTTAAACTTAACCTGTAAAGAACAGAATAACATTCATCATGTGGATCTATTATGAAGTAAAGGAAGAAACATTGTCTTTGCATTTAAATAGGATTGAGTTTGAATTCCAGTCATCATAATCTCCAAAATAAAAGCATTGATCACAAAAAAGGACTTTTAAATTATTAGATCTATGCTTGTTATATACTTTCAATAAGTTAACATTGATTCCTTATAAATTTGAACAAAACATAATCCCAGAATAGTTTGGTAAGATTAAAACATAGTTTATCAAACATATGTTAGGTACCACTTAAATAAAATAGGGATTTAAAATATTATAAACATTATGTTCAGAAATTTATTGATGTTTAAAAATAATTGAACATCAAAAATAATACTTCCAAATGAAGACAACTGAGATCAGTAAGATAATTTCCTAGACAGTAATTCTTTCTCAAAGTGTTTTCAAAAAATAGACTTTTAAAAATAGACACTGCATTTTGGGGGGCTTCTTTTAGCCTGTGAGTGTTTTAAGTGGTGAATACTGGAATGAAATTTACACTCCTGAAACTCAGAATATATGAGAAACAAAAAAAAGAAAAAGAAAAAGAAAGAAAGAAAGAAGTAAAACTCACAAAACCAAAACACCAAATAAAATTAATTTCTCATGGGCATCTACTTTTAAAAATAATGAGTTTTGAAAACAATATGTTGTGTACAATAATCCTGCAAATGTTGATTAGCATTCTATAATGCTTGGAATCAATATGTCTGCTATGAAATTAAAGAGATTCACATTCTGCTATGGTGAAAAAACTCTTGAGTTCAAAATCACATTAGAATAAGAAAGTGAACTTTTAATGGAACTTTTATAACTTGCATGCATATATTGTGTTTATCTGTATTTTGTGTGAAGATTTAATCAGAGATGCCTGAATAAAAGAACAGATGGAGGCCTTATTTAAATTTAGAGAGAATGAATACCACATGCTGAGCTCAATAAAGTAATTTAAATAAGTTTCCCATCTTATATAAATTTTATTTAATTATGTATTCAACTTAGGAATTCTAAAATGGCAAAAACAAACTATAAAAAATGAATACTACCTATGTTTCCACTTGTATGTAAGCATAAATATATGCTTTAAGAATATAGAAAATTTTAAGGTATCATCAAAAGAATATTAAGATTTTACTATTGATTAGATTTACCATTAAAAAAAAAACAACAATAACAGTTTTTGTGGGCTCTAGTAGAGTGGAGTTTTGAATGTTCATATTCTCTTTAATTAGTGTTTTTTTTTTATTCTTAGTTATTGTGTGTCCTGGTTTAATTTTAGGATTCAAACAAAGAATTATTTTCCTTTCCCTTTTCTTTTTCATATTATAAAGATAAAGTTTATAAAAATGATTATTTCTCTTTCAATTGTTTTATTTAGTAGTTTGATACATACGGATGTATGATATAACAGAAATGAAAAAAAAGATAAAATGTTTCTAAAATGAAGTAGTATGAAGTAATATTAATCATTATTACTATTAATGATAACAGTTTGAAGGTTGATGTACAGCATGCACCAAAAAAAAAAAAAATTTACTATGAGCAATAGTTAAGTATTTGAGGATATAGGAAAGTGTTAAAATAAAGTTGAAACCTGCAAGAAAGGTCTTCTCAAGGATTTGAGGGGAGAAATTCCATATGTCTAAATGAAAAAGGATATGCATCCTCTTAAGAAGATGTCCCTAGTCAAGGTATTGGAGCCTATGTGATGCAAGAAAATTTTCTTCTTATAATAGTCTTAGGGTGTCACAGCTTCAATGTGAAGAGGTAAATAATGTTCCTCTTTTGAACATATTTTCAAAGAAAAGTGAGAAACAAAAAATAAATTTTTGTTCTGATCATATTCTGTGAGTCATGCTTGTTCAATGTCCCAGTTAAATATATTCTTGTTCGTCAAGTCTTACCAACTCTATTTAAAAAATTGATGAAAATGGGGTTCAGACAAGAAAGCAACTTTCCTAAAATCATGCTGAAAAAAGAGCCAGGATTAGAGTTTTTTTCTCATGAATCATAGGGCAATACCCATTTCACTATTACCATGCCATGCTTTAAGATTAACTTTCCAAACACTAATTATAAAATAACTTAGTGATGAGAGGGGACAGAGAAATGTGGGTGGATGGAACACTAGGTTAAATAATTAATTCTTTAAAATGAGCCCACTGTGCTGACCCCCACATGCTTTCTTTTTTCAAGAAAGAGTTTACCTGCAGCCCTATCTGGCTTAAGTGTACACATTCCTCAGCAAACTACCTGCTATCTGTAGCAAAAATGCATGCCGAAAATAATGCCAATAAAAGAAACCTAAGTTAACCTGAAGAAGGAGATTTTGAGACCTTTTCACAGACCAGATACAGAAACTCAGGGAGATAAGGACAATTCCTTCTAACCATAAAATGGGTAAGAATTTATGGTTAAGAATCCAATTAGATTAGGTCAGCATGGGTCAAAGTGACCCAGAGTTGTCATGGCAGTGGGGAATTGATAGTCTGATGTCATCTTGCTGTCAATCAAAAGTGAAAAGGTGAACTTGGTGAACTCTGGAAAGTTCTATTGGATCCCCAATAAAACTGAAGTGTAGAAGAGATTTGTGGTTCCTTCCTTCTCTGAAAGGATGTACTCTCCCCCTCAAAAGTGTCCCCTTCTCCCCTTTCCTATCTCTTTAATAAACTTTTGCTTGTTACTTTAAGTGACATGTTCAATATCTTTCTGAGTTGATCACAAGAATCAAGGATTACAGGTGGGCCTTTGTACTGCTTTAGTTTTCCAGAAGACCCTATTCCTATAACATTATCAGTATAAGTGCTTACTGTTTTTTAAAAATTTAGGTTGTATATATTGACTTTATATTCTTGATTTAAGGACCATTCAATTATCCATTGAAAATTAAAAACAAAACAAAACAAAAATTTGGCATAAGACTGTATAGAATTCAAATTATTATGTGCATTATCAAATGAGTGAAAATTAGAAGATCAAATAAATTTTTATTGTATTTTTACTAGAGAGATACTGAATTTAGTAGAAAAGGATTTATACACTTTTTATCTTGTGACTTATATACAAGAATAGTCAGCTAGTTGAGAGAAATTTTTTAGCAGGTATCTAGATCAACCTGTTCAAAATATATGAGGGCTGCAATGGTAAAGCATGTGTATTTTAAAACCACAAAAATGTTGGTTAATTTACAGATCTTAATTCATTACCTTAAGTTATATTTGGGTTGTAGCCTAGCCTTGTTTACCAGTTTCTCAAAGGAATTAAAAATAAGATCAAAATATTTTGAAATTTTTGTGACAGGGATAATTTGGAGAGGATAAATCTGTAACTCCCCAAAATAGCAATGATTTTAAGTGTTGTCTTCTTAAACACTTACACCCCAGGCATTTTTATAATATCTTCTCATCTTCCCATTCTTATATAAATTTCCTAAGTTTCCCAAGATTTATTGGTTTTTGTCTCACGACACATTTCCCATAAAATATATTTTCTCTATTTCTCAACAATATTTTTATGTGGAGGGCTCATTTTTATTCATGGATTCTTTGCTTTTCTACCAAATACCTTTATCAGTGAAGTAAACCAACCAACAAAAAAAACATTGAATAAGAAACATCAGAGGAGGAAAAGCTGAGAATGTTTCAAGTAGCATACTGCAATTTAGGTCTGGTATTAATGACCTAAGATTAGCACAGAGAACACTATTTAATGGTTTATTCCTCAAACAAGACTGTCTTCACTTTGGACACCAGTTGCAGTTAGGATCATCAGGTCATCTGCATTCTAACAGGTACAAATTTGTGGTTTCCATATCCTAGGAAGATTCAGTCATTCACTTAATAACTAACAGACTTCAGGAAGAACCATGCTATTTTTTTAAATAAATATATATATATTTGGTTGTAGTTGGACACAATACCTTATTTTATTTATTTATTTTTTAATGTGGTGCTGAGGATCTAACCCAGCACCTCACACATGCTAGGTGAACACTCTACCGCTGAGCCACAACTCCAGCTCCAGCACCATGCTATTGATTACAGTTTACTATAAAGAATACAACTCAGAAACAGGTACATGAAGAGCCACATAGGGCAAGAACTAGGAGGATCTCAGACACAGGGCTTCTTTGCCCCCTCTTTTTGGAACCATGGTGCATTATTTTTTTGGCACATCAATGTGTTTACCAATAAGAAAGTACTACTGAGTGTCAATATCCAGAATTTTTAATTGAGTTTTCATTATATAGGCATGATTGATTAAATTATTTATCACATGGCTGGAACTGAATTTCCTATCTCCTTCACTTCCTCAGAGCATAGCTGGATTCAAAATCTCAGCCCTTAAAATCACATGATTTACCTGCACAGGAGCCCCATTCCCACCCAGTAGCTATCTAGGAACTCATCATGTCAGTAAACTCATTAATATACTCAGTTCTGATCCAAGTTGCTCATGAATAAAAAGGACTCATGGTCTGTGTGCCATCCACACTATGAGGTTCAGTGCAGGCCTGTAATCCCAGTGGCTTAGGAGGCTGAGACAGGATGATCACAAATTTAAAGACAGTCTCAGCAAGAGCTAGGCGCTAAGCAACTCAGTGAGACCCTGTCTGTAAATAAAATACAAACAGGGCTGAGGATGTGGTTCAGTGGTAGAGTGCCCCTGAGTTAAACACTGGGTACCCTCCCCCCTCCAAATAAAAGGTAAAATTCTTTATTACTTAACAATTTTTTTTTGAATACCACAATCAATGGAATCATATGTGAAAGCATTACAGAATAATGCCTGAAAAATGTTAAAGAGAAAGAATAAAAAATAATTGGTGATGATTCCAACAACAACAACGAAAGTGGAATTCTGGAAGATGAAGATACAGTAGCTGAAAAAAATTTACTAGAGGAACTCCAGAAGTTTTGAACTGGTAGAAGAACTAGAACTAGTCAGAAAATTCAAAGAATGATGAAGACAGATTACAGAATCAGAATAACAGAAAAAAAAAAGAAGTTAAAAATAATAAAAATTTTCTTAGAGAAGTATAGGACATCACTAAGTGTACCAACATATTTATAATAAGTATTTGAGGAGAGGAGAAAAATAAAAGAACAGAAAACACATATTCAAGAAACTAAATAAGTTCCAAGTAAGATAAGTATAAGATATCCACATTGCTGGTGCAGTGGCTCAGTGGTAAAGTACCTCTGGGTTCAGTCCCCAATACCTACTTAGACCTCCCTCAAAAGATATCCACACCTAGAAAACATAAGAAAAATGTTGAAACACAAGACATTTTGAAACCACTAACAACAACAACAACAAAAAAAATTATCAAACACAAACAATCGAATTCCAATAAAACTGAACAGCTGATTTACCATCAAAAACAACCAAGTCCAGAAAGCAGTAGCAATGATATATGGAAAGTGCTAAAAAACACACAGGACTTCCAAATAAAAATTGTCTTAAAAAATTAAAGAACAGAAAATATAATCCTAGATTTCTAAAATACATGTTCCACTGCTATCTAAGTTTTGTAAGAATTATTAAAAGAAGTTTTAAAATTAGAAATCAGGTATCCCAAGACTTTCATTCAAATTAATATAAAAAAGTAATATTGGTAAAGATTAAAGTGGTGAGAATATAAGATTGTATAAATGTATATTTCTTTCTGATTTTGGCTAATTAAAACCAAACATTAAAAAGACTATTTTTGCTGTTACTCTTCTAACATAAAATTTTTGAATTAGGCTGCATTGAATAAGGAAATGCACCAGGTAGGGTCTCAAATCCATAAGGATAAATGCAGAGAATTAGAAATGGTAAAGAAGAATATATTATTTATATAATCTATATATTTATATAATAAAATGACACAAAAGTGGGAAAGTGTTGAACTCTATAGGAGAATAAGATCTATATAGGAGTATTGGTAAAAGTAACCAAGTATAAAGATTCCCCTCATATTTTATGAATCTATTTATATGAATATCTACAATACATAAATGTACCCAGGAAGAAATTGGATCAATGGTGTCTGTAGACAGTGGATAGAATCAGAACATTACAACTATGAGATGCCTGATTACATATTGGAGTTGGGAAAATATTCTAAAATAATTGCAACTACTGAACAACTCTGTAAATGTACTAAGAGCTATTAAATTGACACTCTACATGGGTATATATGTATAATATATGAATCATTCCCATAAACATATGAAATACATAATATATATATATATATATATATATATATATATATATATACACACACACACACACACACACACACACACACACACATATATTACCTACACATAAGTGTGTGTGTTGTATTTTCCTTTAAACAATCTTTTCAATGCCCTTGACAAACATTTTGGATATGATACTGTTTCAGTGAAATCTTATTCCTGGTCTAAATGATAACCTTTTAATTTTGGAGTTGATCAAAAATATAAAAAGGAGGTATAAAAATAAATTCTGGTTTTTATGCTTCATTGGTTAGAGTAAACACTGAAATAAAGGGCAGTTTGATGTGGTGGCACATGCCTGTAATCCCAGTGACTTGGGAAGCTAAGGAAGGAGGATTGCAAGTTTAAGGCCAGCCTCATCAATTTAGTGAGGCCCCAAGCACCTCATAAGAACTTGTCCCAAAATAAAAAACAAAAAGGGATGAGGATGTCAGTGGTAAAGCACCCCTGGGTTCAATGCCTGATACAAAAAAAAAAAAAAAAAAA